>NW_025999853.1:7725394-7866948 GCF_001458135.2 Marmota marmota marmota | reverse complement strand
GGGCAAGCCGCGCCCAGCCGGCGCACGTGTGGCCGGGTCTGGCCAGGCCGCGGGAGCGCTAGGGAAACGCGAAACCGCTCTCGGTTAAGATGACCTTTTGTTGTTTTCTTTCGGTATTGGGATTGAACCCGGGGGCGCCCTACACTGAGCCACGTCCCCAGCCCTTTTTATTTTGCGATTGGGTCTCACGACGTTGCTCAGGCTGACCTCCAGCTTGCGGTCCTCAGTCTCAAGTAGCTGAGGTTACAGTGAGCGCCCCGGTCCCCGGACGAGATAACTTCCAAAGTGTCCTTTGTCTTCCTTCCTCTCTCCCTTCCAGTTAATGCAAATAATTTTAAAATTTACTGGTGGTGTAGTGTCTTAAATGGTTTAGGGAAGTCCTTAGAAAAGGCCATCAGGAAATGCCTATCTTCGTCATCACACTGGCCCCTATGGCCTTCCTCTTTAATTCTCTGAGGGCTGGGGGGACCCAGAACCCCAGGCTCCGAGGACAGCAACCAAGAAATCCCTGGGGTGATTTCATTTCCCCTCAGGAGGCTCTTTTGTAGCCCAGAAGTTGATAATTGGGTGGTAGAAAGGAAAAGAGAAATGTTCTCTTTGGGTTGAGCAGATAGGACAGCCTGGTGGATGTTCCACATCCTGTGTGGTTGATTGCCAGGTTAGAAAGCCTCCTGTATTCCATCACCTTCCGCCATCGTTTTGATTTCTGGAGATTGCCTTTTTGTCCTTAAACATTTGTATCTATGTAGGTTTTTTTGTGGGAGGCGGTAATCAAACCTTGGGCTTGCTAGGCAATCACTCTACCACTGAGCTACATCCCAAGTCCTTTTTAACTTTTATTTTTGGACAAGGCCTTGCTAAGTTGTCCAGGCTTGACCTCCAACTTACATCCTCCTACCTCAGTCTTCCTTGTAGCTGGGAGGTGTTGTATCAATGTAGTTTTTAAGAAATGGAACATATATTTGAACATTTCCTTTTTTGAAGTAAACCTGAGGCCTGCCTTAACCATAAAAATGTATTTAGTAGTTTGCACCCTTAGGAATAGCATTAACAATTAGTTTGTATTTTTTACTATATTTTTAAAAGACTTATTTACCTTTTTGATGAATGAGTGTAGAAAATGGAACTAGACTTCAAAGACAAATAGCTAATTAATGTAAAATAATTAAAGGACATAAAAAGGCTTTTAACTTCAGTTAAAATAATTATGTTACTCAGACTTTTATTTCCAAGTAATGTGAGACAAAGGTCTATTAATATTTCTCCTGGTCAGTTTATTCTTTTCTCTTCATCTGTGTCATAAGTTTACAAAGTTATATAGGCATTTGATTTTTATGTAATCCTTTTGATGCTCCCGGTTAAGCATCAGTGGGAGTAAAATAATCATTTTATAAATTTTGGAACTCTATGGATGTGATCTAATGTTTTCAACTCCACATGATCTGTTGATTTTAGACATACGGTGAGTTATATGATACCATTAATGAAAAACGTACCACCCATACATACTTTACATTTAGCAAATGTTTTAAGTAAACTTACCATTCTACTTTTTGTATCATTTGATTTAATTTTTGGTTTCTGCTTATTTTATTTTTGCTGAGACACAAGGAGATAGGGGCTACTGGCTTGAAAGGTTTGTGAACTTCTAGTGTGTTGTTGCTTACATTGGGCCTAACTGCTGGGTTTTAAACATATTTAGGGAACATTGGGTTTGAGTGGAGAAAGGTTTATGGGGTTAGTGTGATGATCCTAAAGTTCATAATTTTTAAAAAATATTAAGGTTTCATAGTTTAATCGCAGTGTGAATAATGGATAGGAAAGTAATCATGACGTCTGCTTTTGCTTTCTCTTTTTTATATAGCTTCTTCCCTTGTCCTCCATCCTCCCCCAACAGCAGCAAAACCTACCTTGTTTTTCATAGTGAGTGTACTATAGAGAAGAACCCTTCTGGGAGGAACTGATGAGCCTAAAGGATGAAGGCTTCTAGAAGTGTGTGTCTGAAAGTTCAGCCTGTGGATCACCTGCACAGAGTCCTCTGCAGTGCCTGGGAAACTCGCAGGCTGGAGCTTTGCCCAGTTCAGAAGTAGACCTTCTGGAAGTGGGCAGGGAGCTGGCTTTTTTGTTCTGTTTATTTTAAATAAGCCTCTTCCTGTTAATTCTTGTGGGAAATAAGCTTGAGGCTACTTTAATGTATAAGGCAGTTTGATCAAGATCAGTTGACATAATCATTATAATTGGGGAAAATGAAGGACTGCTTTTTGATACTCTCAAAATATTAGTGAGAAGACAGCAAATGGGAACTCAACAAGGAAGTAAGCTTTCTGTTGAACACTGTGTCATTGAACAGAAGTCTAGAAGTAAGCTCTTTGTGTGTGAAATTGGAGTTAAGAGACTACCTAAGAACTATGAATAGAGTTCTTGGTGCTCAGATGTAAACATCTGGTTTTCATAAACATCTTAGTTTTTAAGGCAGGATTACAAGTGTTCCTGTAGGGAACCTCCTTGTTTGTGAATCAGTGTTTCCAGAATTCCAGAGTTTGAAATCACTTGTGTAAATGCGTCTTGGTGGTATTGAGGGGAGAAGCAAAATGTGTGAAAACTTACTTGATGGAACACTAAGAGTTAGATGTAGGTAAGTCTTCAGTAGTTTGAGATGATAATCTAGGGTGATGGGACCGACACTGACAACATGGGACTTTATTCCTTTAGGGTAGTAATAGAAGAGATGAGGGACACAAAGCAACAGAGGACCTTAACATCCTAGTGAATTGTGTGGACAGTTGCAGTGGGAGCCCAGATATGATCATGTTGCAGTCGGTTGTGGTGGTCCATAGTCTTTCCTTGGGAGGTAGATGCTGAAACAAAGACTCAGAAACCAGCCTCTTAGCTGAATGGACATAAGGAGATGAGTAGTACTTGATTGACTCTCCATTCCCTCTCTTTCTCACTACTCTACCAAAACTGACAGAAAACTCAATTTCTTTGATTCCTTCCTTTGATAGAGGTCATCTCTTTGGAGCACTGGGAGTAGTGGAACTGTTTTTAGCCTGCTTAAGGCTGAGGCCTGAAAGAGGGTTGGAGGATTGCCTTGAAGGTGAGGGAAATGAGCAGATCTCTCGTTTACCTTAGAAGGAAATAAGGATAAGGACTACTGACATTTGAAAGACGCATAGATTGTTATCGTAAAGAAATGTATTTCGTGCTGATAATAAATTTTACTGATTGTGAATCCATGTTCAGACCCTACGTGCCCTTTGACCACTTCGGCCAGGTGACAGTGTGAACTTCTTTTTGCTGTCCATCTTTCACAGCAGCATCATTGTTCTGTGGTCCAGGCTTCAGAGCTCCTCTTGCCTTTCTGGTCTGTTCACTCACCAGGCCTGACTCTTCCCACATGCATCTGCCTCTTGCTACTGTTGAGTTCTGCTTGGGTCAAGGTACTCATTTCCTCTTGCCTACACCATCTCAACCATCTCTAACTGGCCTCCCACTCTCCATTCCTCCCCAGCCTGTCTGCTGCCAGAGTCATCTTCCTGACTGCCACTTCCCCATAGCCCAATCTGCATCTAGGATAAAGAGTACACTCCTTAGCTAGGTATCCTGTGCCTTCTGGGCCCTGGCCCCAACCAGCTTTTCTGGTTATCTCCCGCTGTACTCCCTCACCTACTGCAGACTCCTGGAACACTGTTCTCCCTAAAGTATCCCCTGCTTGCCCTGTACTCTGTTTTAATTCTTGATGACTCTTTTTACTCAAATCAACTTTTCCCAGCATCTCCTAGTCCACAGTACAAGACCAGATTTGGCTGGTCTTTTCCTCTGCTGTGTTCCCACATCATTTCCCACAACTCCTTATCTCTGGAAAGGAGGAATCCTGCCAATGATAATTTTTTGGCTTACACATCAAGGGTGGAGAGCTAGGTGTATTCTGTGCTTGTGGTTGCAGCTGTGTGGTGCTCATGTCTAAGTGGACATGCCTGCTGTGTGGAATGCTGTTAGACATTAGATTCTAAGTCCTCCCAGCAGTCCTCTGAAGCAGGTGGTAGTGTCAGAAACAGGAATGAAGACCTTCAGAGTTAGAGGAGCATGTCCTAATCGCGAGGCTGGTGAGGTGGCAGAGCTAGGACTGGGACCCAAAGAAAGGCCTTCTATCCGCAGGGCTCGCTCTGGTTCGCTCACACCTCTAGCATTCGGTTTTTGTTATTACTTTTGAGCCACATGCCTGCCTCCTTGGTGCGGTGGTGCTCCTTATTCATCTTGATATTCCTGGCATAGTTCTGGTATACAGGAGGTGTTCATTCGTTAGAGGCTTGTTGAATGAAACACGGTGCCTATTAAGTTAGGAGACAATGATACATTTTCCTATTTTCTATGCATTTTTTAACACCACATGTACATTTTAGCAAAATATTTATTGAGTGAATGGATGGAGGTAGGGACAGAGACTCACTCAGGGAAGAACTTAGATCTCAGGTTCTGATTTCATTGAAGATGGGCTCTAAGTTATTCAGAAGATTCTTGGTAGCACATGGGGAAGCAGTTTAGAATTTTTAAAAAGCTGTGTGACAGTAACATTGTCAGCTTTGAGCATTTTATACAGAAGTGTCCAGGTCAGTTGGGAAGAAGCCGTATCAGGTCTCTTTAGCTACTCTTCATCAGGCACCTGTGTTGTCAGAGGAGCTTGGTAACGAGTTTGTTATCCCTTAATAACCAAACTGTAGGATGAAATATTTAAATAAAATACATTTGTGGTGGGTAGGGGGGTAGATAGTGCTAAGAATGCTTGTCTAGCATGCACAAGGCCCTGGGTTCAATCCCCAGCACTACAAAAAGTTGGAGAGACAGAGACAGATTGTACAAGTGAGGAAACTCAAAGGCTGAAGAAAATGAGAAAACATGTTTTTTATTTGAACCCAGGCCTCCAGAGCTGAGCTCCTTCAACACTGCCACCTTTAATAGCCACACACCTAGTGCCCCTCCCTCAGTCTGTCAGAATGATGCTCATTGCTGACTTCTGAGGTGTGGTTGGGGCTATCTCAACACCCTTGTTTATGCTATTGGAGCTTGGCATGTCACTAGTGTGGAGTTTTAAATGTCAGTAAGTGTGTGCCTTGACCACAAGTCAAGGGTGGTGGTTTTTTAAATTTCCGTGTGTGGCAGTCCATATTATTTAGTGTGACCTGGCTTTCATTTTAACTTTTACTTTACAAGTAGTAATGCCATCTTGGGATGGGGTGTAGCTCAGTGACAGAGCTCTTGCCTGGGTTCTATCCCCAGCCCTACTATAACAATAATAATGTCATTTTATTTGAACAGAGTAGTTATTCAAAGCCATTTTTGGATACTGTACTTTTAAAAAAGTTTGGAATTTAAGGAGCTGTTCATGAGATAAACAATTATTAATGATAATAAGTAATTATTAAGTAATTTTGCATGTAAACTCAGATTCTTTGTGGATCTGCTTAAAAATACCTGTGGAGAAATTTAACCTTCAAAGTCATATGCATATTTTCAGTAGTTGAAACTTAGTAGGTTTTAACTTTTTTGTTGTATGGCAGATATCTTTGTTGTAGTGGAATATATTCCTTTATTACTTTTTACTGATTTTAAGCTTTAAGACCTTTTTTTGTTGTTGTTTCTAGAGCAACAATAAGGAGTGAAGCTTCTAGTTTGCATATAAATTTTTTTCTTATTAGTGTCTGATATTTATTAAACATCAGCTATTTTGGGGATACTTTACAATTTATTGAGTACCTACTCAATAGTTGAAAATATTGCCTGATCTGTTATATAATCCTCATTCAGTACTTAGTAATTGTATGATATAAATAGTTAAGTATTCCCATCTTATGCATGAGGTCACTGGAGGATGAGAGTTAAGCAGTCTGCTTAAAGGTAATACCATTAGCTGACAGATCAAGACCAGAACTCAGGTTTGTTGTCTCCTGCCACTATGCATGGTTGGTTGTTTTTTCCCTCCCACTTAGAAACTCCTTTTAAAAACAGATCTCTTACCGAGCATGGTGGTGCATGCTTATAATCCCAGTGACCTGGGAGGCTGAGGCAGGAGGATCACAAGTTCAAGGCCAGCCTCAGCAAATTTGTGAGGCATTAAGCAATTTATTAAGACCTTGTCTAAAAATAAGAAGGACTGGGGATGTGGCTCAGTGGTTAAGTGACCCTGGGGTCAATCCTTGGTACCAAAACAAAACGAAAACCAGATCCCTTGATCATAACAAAGTTTTAACTTTAATATATACTACAAAAGACAAAGCAAAAAATTTATACAAACATAAATTTAAAGGAAATTAAGGTGAAAGAGAAAGTGTACCTCACACCCTATCTACTGTCTGTTGTAAATGAAACCAGAAATTTTATCACCTGTCTTCACAACTCATTATTAAACAGATACCCTGATGGTGGGTCGAGAGGACAGAAGCTGCTATGAGAAAGTACAGAAAAGCTCTGGGAGGTAGCTGATAGTGGGACATGTGTAACCAGCTGTCAGACTGTGGGACTCCACTCTGATTCTCATGTTGGCTGGAAAAAGTCACAAAATCTATTTGTTGTAATGGTCTTTCCGTAAATCAGTCTGAACTTCTGGGACAGGAACAAAAAAATATGGAAGAAAAGATGGAAGAAAAAAAATGGAGGGTCAGTTGAGCCTTGGGTAGGAGTTCTTCAGACAGGAGAGGAAAGGAAAAACCAGAGGAAAACTGCACTGTGCTTTCTGTTCCAAGTCCTGGAAAAGTTCACCAATATCACTTGAAATTATGTGTTGCCATTTCTTCCTCTTTAAGTTACATTTATAATAAATAGTAGTAGTTGGATCTTAGGTTAGAAAATCAGTTTTAATGATTTAAGGATTCATAAGTGTAGAAATCCCATTTAAGTGACTGAGGAAAAAACATTGAACTTGAGATAGTTTTACTTGATAGAAACACTAAAATTGTGTGCAGACTTAAAGGCTGAATATAATTATACAAGTTTACCTTTCTGCGGATGACCTAAATTACATATTATAAGGTTCCTGAGGACCTGATACAGCAGAGAATGAATTCAGTACTGGAAGTGACAGTTTTTAATAACATCATGCTCATTTTGATGTAGTGTTAATTCTGAGCAAGTTGTATGAGCTGTTATCTTCTGAGAAATCCCTGTAAATGATATTTGTGATACTTTCTGAGTAGTTTGGGAGAATTACCAGATTTGTCTTAAAAAAAAAAAAAAGGTTAGAATGAGAGATTGTCATATCTTTTGGAGTATTTTTTAATTATAAATTGCTTTTATTGAATTTAAAATTGATTGAAATACACTCCTCAAAATATGGTTTACTGTAAAAGTAGACTTTTTTGGATTTGGATCTTGGAGTTCTTAACTACATTTTGACCTGAGATTTAAGAGAGGTTTGAGTGTTAATTTGTGATTGGCCAGATGGGAAGAAGATAGCCCTTTGATGATGCTGGGTCTTTGTTTTTTCTTTGTTTCAGAGGAGGGATAAGACACTTTCTGAAAGACAATTGATTTTTGCCTTCATTGTGTAGAATCTATTCTACTAATCTTGTGAAATTAATCTTTGCCACCAAATAACTTTTGTAACAGTACTGGAACAAAGTTCTTAAAGTATATTACTTATTCAGTCAGTACATACCCAAGTGCATCCATATAAGATCAGTTGTTTGGAATATTTAAAGTCAAGTTTTTGTTTTTGCAAACCTCACAATCTAATAGGCCAGGATAATACAGTACATCCACACACAAATAACCATAATGGATGATTCTGAAAAGTGCATGTTTTTTCCTGATTTGCCCCTACTTAAAAAAAATTATGGATGAATGGTAAGGTAAGAATTTTAGAGTTAATATAGGTTTTACTGTTTATTCACATGCAGGAAAGTAGACCAAAAGAAAAACTGGTCTAGATGCACAGGAAGAGTAGGTAGGGCCAATTTGTTTCCTGGTTAGTTGAAATTTGTGATTGCCAGATGCAGCACATGGGTCCACTTTTTTTTTTTTTTAAGGGGAAATGGTTGCAGTTTTGAAAAGCTTTTGGGAATTAGGCATGTCCTAATTATGTAGTCCTTCCATTGTCAGTTACACATTTCTACATGTGTGACTGGTAACCTGAGTAGCTTCATGAACTGGCACTTGAATTTCCAGTGAGCAAGGGGGTGAATTTTCCAACACATACTTACCCAATTTACAGATTTCACTTGCATATCCTTATAACATGTTTAAAATCCTCATAGCTTTGTTCATTTTTTAGGTGGCTGTTAACCTTTGATAGACTTCCAAATATGTTTTGTGGAAAAGCCCTACCTACCCATTTTCTTTTTCCTCTCTGAGGCAGTGGAAAACCAAAGGTCACAAGTGCATCTTGCGCATTTTCTCTTGAAAGATCCTACCCCATGAGGTGAATTGGTAAATTGCAGAGGATTTTGTGCGCACGCCCCCCCCCCCTTCCCCCTCTCCCCAGTACTGGGAATGAACCCAAGTGAGCATTCTATCACTCAGTTATAACCTGAGCAGGGATTTGGCTTTTTGAGGGCTAGCAAAGGTTAATTAACCCGATTACATTTGTGTGATTTCCAGTCACCTTGCACCTGGGAACTTTATTTCGCCTAATTTTAATGAGGGTTCTTCATTTCAGGGCCCTCAACCTTAACTTGGCCTTACCAGCAGTTTAGCCACACTAGTTATTAAAAACAAGCATTAAATAAAAGCTTTAAATCACAGAACGAAGTATGTGGACCTCATTTCAATGTATGGCAGGGAACGTTTTAATTAAAGCGTAGGACCTTTAGTTGTTGTCCAAGTGTTTCTTTGAAAGTTAGGTTGTTTTGTCATTGCTGAAAATTACAATAGCTGCCTCTTGAATGGGAATTATTTCCGTACGGGGCTGGGGGTCCATTGTTGCGCCGGTTCTTTGCATTGCGCAGGCCAGTTGGCTAACGCTAGGGTGGGCAGCGCAGAGCGAGCTGCCGCCACGGGAGGAGCTGGGGGCGGGGCGGGGCGGAGCTGGGCGGGGCGGGGCGAGGCGAGCCCAGCAGAGGTCCGCACCGCACTGCGCATGGGCTGGCATCCCTCCTCTTCTCCAACTGCCCCTTGGATTTCCGCCAGCGTCGGGAACATTCTGAAGGCGGTTGGCTGCTTGCTACCGGTTGCGGACATGTCTGATGAGCAAGGTTCCCTGATGGGAGGCGAGGAGCCAGTGGCGA
Source organism: Marmota marmota marmota (assembly GCF_001458135.2). NCBI lineage: Eukaryota > Metazoa > Chordata > Mammalia > Rodentia > Sciuridae > Marmota > Marmota marmota. Next base: position 7,857,730 of record NW_025999853.1, on the reverse strand, counting down.
CAGGCACCTGCCGTGCGTGCTCCATGAAGCAGGTGGAGGAGGAGGAGGAGCCCCCGAAGATGGAAGTGGTGGTGGGGGTGGACAGCTGCTCTGACGACCTCAGCTCCGGGGACCCCGAGCTGGATTGTCACCTCCTGGGTCAGACCGAGGACGAGGAGAAGTGTCGGAACATCCGCAAGCAATACCGGCAGCTCATGTACAGTGTCCAGCAGAACCGAGAGGACATAGTGAACACGGCCAGCGACTCCTTAACCGAGGCCCTCGAGGAAGCCAACGTCCTATTTGATGGAGTGAGCCGAACGAGAGAGGCTGCCCTCGATGCCCAGTTTCTTGTTTTGGCTTCTGATTTGGGTAAAGAAAAAGCAAAGCAGTTAAATTCTGATATGAGCTTTTTTGATCAAGTAGCGTTTTGTGACTTTCTGTTTATATTTGTGGGCCTCAATTGGATGGAAGACGAATGTGATGAGTTGAGTGGTTGTGATGACAATATCTCTCTTTCCTTTTGGGAGACAGTACAGAAGGAAGCAACATCCTGGATATTGCAAGCTGAAACATTCCACTTTATTTTTGGTTCATTCAAGTCTGAGCCTTTTGTACGAAAGCCCCGACTTGAACATCACAAAAAATTTCGCAAAATGGAAGGAAATGGGGATATGCCTACAAAGTTGAGGAAGTTGGACCTGAGTACCAACCAAGAAGCAACAGAAAAAGAAGTAGAAAGAATCTTGGGATTGTTGCAAACCTACTTTCGAAAGTATCCTGATACTCCTGTGTCCTATTTTGAGTTTGTGATTGATCCAAACTCTTTCTCTCGTACAGTGGAGAATATATTCTACGTTTCTTTTATTATAAGAGATGGCTTTGCAAGAATAAGGCTTGACCAAGACAGGCTGCCAATATTAGAGCCAATTAATATTAACCAAATGGGTGAAGGAAGTGATCCCAGTTCCTTTGGTAGGAAGCAAGGGGTTATATCTCTGAGTTTACAGGATTGGAAAAATATTGTGGCAACTTTTGAAATTTCAGAGGCTATGATTACAAACTCATATTAGATTTTTGTTCCTAGTATAAGAGTCAGTTTTGTTTTTCTGAAGTATCTCAAAACAGCAAAATCTGAACAGAAGTGTACACATTATATTTCTTGTAAAGCAAAATATTTTCAAGAATATTGAAAATTGTTTTTCTGTGTAATGTGTTTTGGTAATTTATGAGGTTGTGATCTGTTATTAAAAATTTTCACTAGCATACTTATGGGAAATATTTTTTTGAATGCTCTATAAAATCTACATTAATAAAAAATTTTTTAAATTCTGAATTTTGTAAACTAAATACATTGGCCAACTTGCAAAAAAAAAAAAAATCAGAATGGTATGTGATACTGTTTTGCTTCCTCTCTGGTAGTGAACCAAGGAGAATCCCATTAAGTTGAGGTGAGAGTGGGTAAAAAGTTGCTCAAGAAAAGCGTTAAGGTAGTAAATATGCACTATTACAACTTAAAAAAAGTTAGATGCTGTGCTTCGCTGCAGAGAATAAATAATTTCTAAATGATTTCTCCTGTAAGCTGACTCAGCAAATTTGTGTGACTACTGCTCAGTAGACAAAACATCAAATAAGGGCTGAAAGGGGGAGTAGGAATTGGGAGATGGGAACAGCCTTCTAGGCAGGGAAGTAATGAGGGCAAATGCATAAGTCATGGCAGAAGAGAACCTTTAGATTTAGGGGAAACAATTCTGCTTGAATGTGAAGCTATGTGAAAATTGCATGACTTCATCTGTTAGTGTCCTTAGAAGTTTTTTGTCCCACAAATTCCTCTAATATGGATTGGGATGGGATTGTGGTTCAGCGGCAGAGCACTTGCCTCACATGTATGGGGCACTGGGTTCGATTCTCAGCACCACATAAAAATAAAGGGTATTGTGTCCATCTACAACTAAAAAAAATATATATATATTAAAAAATCCTTCTTACATGCTTATTTGTAAGCTTTTTGTGCTTGGTTAATGTCTTCTCTTGCCCATACGTTCTCTCTATGTATCTGCTAATAAAAAATGTCCTTCAGAATCAGTGATGTGTTATCGTGTAACAACTTCAGATATTTGTCCCAACTAATTTTACATATGTTAATAGGGCTGGAACTGTCTCTGTTTAAACTGTGTTTATTCACATATTCTTAGTGTGAACTGTTCTGTTTTTTTCTTTTTGATGCTTCTAGTTGTTTTAAGAGTATAAATTACAACCTGATTTAGAAATTACTGCTGAAAATTAAAAAGCTTTAGAATGTACAATAAGCATACCCATAAGTTTCCTTCTATCTTTAGGAACTTAATCTTTGGTAGTGGAGGAATTTGGCAATTAATTGGTAAGTGGGGTAAGTGACTGTTAGTAGGAAGTCTAGTTGGTACAGGGAAGGGAAATCCAAAGGCTAAACAAATGATACCAAGAGAGGCCAGAGCTGATATTTGGGGAAGTTTTTCACTAATAATATACTGGAGAATTTTTAAAAAATAGATATTTCTTGTTGGCAAATTATTTTCTGAAGTAGCTATTCTTACCTCTTATTAGAATTCTCAAGGAATTCCAATCCTTGTCAGTTTCTGTCACCCTTTGATTTAGGGTGGTCTTGCTGATCCTCACTTCTGGTATATCTGCCAACCTTGCTTGAGTTTTCCGGAGATCTGTTGTTGGAGCGAAAAGATAATTGTTTTGGATAGTGGAGAGATCCTGAGTTCTTCTCTCACTATCAGATTCATTTCTTTACTGGGAGGATTTGACACAGAGTGATAATAGAAAATGTAGGTAATTTTTTGGGTCTCTTTAAAATTAGAGTTATCCACTCATTTTTGTTTTTACTAGTTGTCATGACATGTGAGTTATCTCATTATTTTGAAATTAAAGCACATGCTTACATTGAAGAAAAGACTTGACCAATGGAGAAATGAGTTCCTTTATAAAGATTAAGAATCATATTGAAAAAATGGTGTTTTCCCACTAATAGAACACCTTAACTTTATATTGTTTTCTGAGCACCTTTAAATTTTGTTGTTGTTGTTGTTTTTTAGTTGTAGATGGATACAACACCTTATTTTTATGTGGTCCGAGGATCTAACCCAGTGCGTCACACGCTAGGCATGTGCTCTGCCATTGAGCTACAACCCCAGCCCTGAGCACTTTAACTTTTGAAGGTTCAAATAAATTGAACTTTAAGAGAATGTTGTGAATTTATTTTAAAGTAAAACTTTATTGGATAATAGGACCACTTTGTGATCAAATGTCCTGCATCAGTACTAACATTTTTGTTATCCACTTTGGGCAGATTGTCTAACTGTAAAGTTGAGGTTTTTGATTTTCCAAGTGAGAATAATAGTAAGGTTTAGATTAGAAAAATTTATGATAAATACTTTGAAATAAGAACTACTATGTATGGTGGTGCAGTGAGAAAAGTAATAGATTTGTAGTTTGAAACCTCGGTTTAATTCTTGGCTAGTGGGCAGTTTTCTTAATTTCTCAAGGTCTCCCTTAGGTATGAAATGGGAATGATATCTAACAATAGTTAGAGGACTACTATAAGGATTAGATGAGATGTAATGTGTGTAAAACTTCCAGCATGGTGTCTGTCTCATTGTGGACACTCATGTTATTGCCCCATTCTCCAGATATCAGGGTCAACAAATTCTGGGGTACCACCACTCACTGTAGTTTCCTTATGCTTTTTTTAAAATTTTTTTTTGGTTGTTGTTGTTGTAGATGGACACAGTACCTTTTTTTTAAATTTAGTTTTTATGTGGTGCTGAAGATAGAACCCAGTGCCTCACACATGCTAGGCAAATGCTCTACCAAGGAGGCACAACCCAGTCCTCCTTATACTTCTAGATCCCTTGTCTGTCTTCTGGAGAATTCATTGCCAAGTAACTGGAATCTGCACAAATGGTGCCAGACACTGCTCTAGGCCTGGAGAAAAAGTGGTGCCAGAAAATTGTGTTTCTATTTTAGAGGGTATATTCATTTATCATTGCTGTAACCAAACAGTGAGTGGAAGCAGTACTAACTATCTTATAGTTCTGGAGGTTGGATGTCCAACCAGAATTGGGTTGGCTGAGCCAAAATCAAGGCATCAGCAAGTCTGGTTCTTTCTGGAAGCTCTGAGGGAGAATCTCATTCTTTGTCTTTTCAATTTCTGGAGGCCACCTGTACAGAACACTTTCAAAACTGGCAGTGCCGTCTCTTCTGTGAACACATCTCCAGCTACTGTAGTCATTTCTCTGCCTCCCTCTTACAAGGACTTTTGTGATTACATTGAGCCTGCTGGGATAATTCTAGAAAATCCCATCTCTAGATTCTTAGTCACATCTCCAAAGTCCTTTTAAAGGTAACATTCACAGGTTATAGGGATTCATGCTCTTATGTCGGGGGAGTCACTGAGGAAAAGACAGCAACATTTTTGTGAATGACCGTTGTACCAAAGAAACACTGCTGGGATATTGGTTGAATTGACTTTCAGATAGGATAGAAAAGCTCCAGAAGGAGGTAATCAATGTGGTACCTGCAGTCATTTACCAGAATACTTGACACAGAGTACAGGTGAAACATTACCATGGTTCTAGACATTGTAGTCATATGCTAGCTATATATCTAGATAATTGGTCATGGACAGCCAACTTTCTAATTTCTCCTTAGAGGAAGCATCTCTCCTTCCCTGAACAATGAGGTGATTTTTTGATTTGCACTCACTTCAGTGTTGCTGTTATTTTCTGTCCACTACCACCCACTGACAAACTCAAAATTTCCCCAGACCAGGGCTTGGCAAGTTTTTTTCTGTGAAAAGCCAGATAGTATTTTAAGCTTTGTGGGCTATGTGGCCTCTGTTGCAATCTATAATCAATTCTGCTATTGAAAAAGAAAAGTATAGACAATTTGGAAATAAATGGGTATGGTTATTTTCCAATAAAATCTTATTTGTGGATAGTAAAATTTGAATTTAATGTAATTTTTATTTTGAATTATTACTCTTTTCCTCTCCAACCATTTAAAAATATAAGAACCATTCTTAACGTCAAGGCTTTGGAAAAACAGATCTGTTGCCTTGGCCCTGTCATAGACCTAGTCTTTTCTAGAGAACCTGTAGCATTTAACTTGCAGTTTCCCTTTATTGCTTTCCTAGTTCATAATCCAAAGCAAGAAAGGCCTGAGGTACATCCCAGTGGCTGCTACAGTACAAGTCCGACAGCCATCAGGTTTCAAAGAAGATAAGCAGCTGGATCTGGTATAGGTTCTATACAAACTGCTGAGTTTGTTGTTTGGGTTTTTAATAGACTAGACATGAGCATCTATGGCATTAAGAAAAGTCAGGCTGCTTATTTTGCATATGAGGTATAAAACATGAAATTTAAGCAATTTAGAACATTTGGGATGTTGCTCTAAATTGTTTAGCTCTTTTACCCAACTGTGCCACTTCGACAAAATACTTCCACTGTCCCTTGCTATTTAGCCACCATGTTAAAAGACTTGCTGTGTTCTGGGCACTGTTCTGCATTTACATGGATTGTCTGATTTATCCAAACCCCTATGAAGTAGTCCCTTGTTTTTGCAAACATGAAAAGCAAGGCAGGAGGATTTAAGCATCTAGCATAAGATCATACTTAAGTTGCAAGTCATAATGGTTCTTAAACCATTATGCTAGACTCCTTATATTTTTCAAAATTTTTTCCATGTTTTTAATTTTATGTGTGAGAAAACGGCAGCCTCTTGGGTGTATGTAACCAAGTTAGAAGGTAGTACTCAAATGTTTTGTTCTAAGTTGTTCTGAACTTTGAACATCACCTCATACATGTCCCTTGACTTTGAGGTCAAAATTGTTTTCATAATACTAGGATGCTACTTGCCTTTTCACTCAAGTGTGCTGTGGAGTTTTCCAGAGACTACACAACAGGTGATGTTGCAGTAAATCAGTAGAGGAGGGAAGCAGATAATGAATGTTGTTAATCCAGACATTAAAGGGAATTGCAAAGATATTTGAAAATGTCACTCACTAATTTAAACAAAAATAATGTTCCTTTTAGCACACAGTGGGTATATTAATTTTAAATTAATTAATAAATTTAAATTTTCTTAGTTTTCATCTCTAATGTAGTAAATGTTAATAGCTAGAATCCACATAAACAAAAATTCTTGGATGTCCTAAATAATTTCATATTATAAAAGGGTCCTGAGCCGGACAGGTTTGAGAATGCACCCCCTCAGTCAGCAGCCATTGTTTCTAGCATTTGTAGCTGGAGGAGAGTGGGGCACTCATTCGTGCCACTCCTTACCCTCTTGTGCTGCCTGGAAGAACTTGCCCTCTGCCCTCTATCGTATTTATCTTTCAGGTGAGATTTACCTTGAACTGAATGACAACAATTTTAATTTTAAATTGGTTTAAAATTTAAAAACATAATGTTTGGTTCTAGGGTCAACAAAAGGCCTGTGTTACTGATTTTACTTTACAAGAGCTAAAAATTAGTTCATGCTTGCTCAGTGCCGCCTTTATAAAATCTGTGCACTGGTTGATAGAATTTGATTTTGAGCTTGAAATACAAGAACCCAGGTCAGCAACAGAATTTTTTCTAGCACTGATGATTAAGTTGGTGAGGGCTACTTTCAGCTTTTCAGCACAAGGATACATTTTCTTTCATTTGTTGAACTAGGTAGGTATGTTGGAAGCAGGACTTTCCCAGAATTGGTGGTTTCATTTAGACAGCGATTATTCAACAGTCTATGCAGATAAAATGAGGTTATTTTTTCAAGAACATCCAGCTATGTCTATTTGCAAGTCATTCTCCTGCTCTGTGAGACTGAGGGAGTAGCACTTGTTACATGAAGCTCATTCTGGTCCTTTGCTCTGAATGGCTGTCATTACCAACTTGTTTTCCCCCACAGTGCCCTGCATTGAAGGAGCAGCCTCAGCCATGATGCCAGTTGATGAATACTGGCTGTGCCTACCAGCTTCTGGCATTAGACCTTTTGTGCAGACTATCAGGGTGATATGGTCTTGTCCCTACTGTTGCTGGACTGTCCCTCTGGCCCCTGAGTCACCATGTGCGCCTGGCATGCTGCCTGGGGACACCTGCAGGGCTGAGCCTCCTCTTCCACATTCCTCAACTGCACCCCCTTCCACATCCCAAGCACCCTGTTTTGCTGGCCCCAAGTCCTGCCTTTCATCTGCTACACCTGATTGTAGGCAGGAGAAAAATATGCAGTCTGGGCTGGTAAGTTTGGGAATTTTTTGGCTATTAAGGTTAAAACTTTATGTTTAAAAAAACATTTTGTTTGTGTTCTTCAGCTTTTTCAGTCCTCTCCTTAGCACAGATTTTTATTTTAATAAAAGGTAATATGAAATAATAGTGGAATGATTGGATTTTTGAGAATCGAGAGTCAAAAACCTAAATTTATAAAGCCTATTGCATAGAATATGAAAACGAAATAATATAGGAGACTTCAGGGCTGGGATTATGGCTCAGTGGTAGAGCGCTTCTCTAGCATAAATAAATATAGGAGACTTCAAGTATATGCAGATGAAAGGATTGAACTAGACAGAGCCATATTTATTTAAAATGCCTGGCAGTGGTTGAGTATTTACCTAGCATACATGAGGCACTAGTTTCTATCCCAAATACTGTAAAAACAACCATAAGATACCTTGAAAAGCAGAGACTTCTTTTCTTATATTTTTCATGCAGGTCAATGTCAATCAATTTTTCTGGATTTTTAGTTTTTTTTCTTTTAAACTTTTTAAACAGTTTTTTATAATTGTGTTAGAGTGGGGTTCATTATATCATATTCATGCATGTATATATAACTTGATTAATCCGAATTTCCAGATTTTTAACGCTTCAGCTAAAATTATAGAAAAGTCTTAAATATTTGACCGACTTTAAAATTGCTACATTGAAATAATTTTACCCACACTTTACCAGGCCCCTATCTTGGTCTGAGACTTTAACCCATTCACTGCACGTTTGACTTAGAAAGTAAAGATGATTACTAAACTATATTGATGGCTCCATTAAAAACATACTGTACAAATGTTTTTAAAAACCTAATTTAAAATTTAGTTTCAAAATTCTAGGATGCTCAAACTAAGTTTAGGTCAAAGTTGCTTTGGTTGTGCTGCCAGGACTTCCCCATGTAGAAGTATTCCACGAACACTTGAAAGAAGAGTGTGGCACAAGAGGGCGCTGACTGGAGCCAGTCCTCCAGGATCGGAACCCAAAAGCAAGCAAGCACTGACCCCGCTTGAAGGAAGGTGGAATATTTCTCTTCATGAACTATAATAGAAGTCAAATAACATTTTTTTCTTTGAAAATTCCTTTTGCTTTCCAAAAGGAAGAATGTCTTACAAACTTTTTAGGTATTGTTGCTTTAAAGTTAAATTAAAATTATTTTCCATTGTTTTTCTTTAGGCTTGTGAGGACAGTCTTCAACAGCAACTGAAAATGAATGGCTCTGAGGATCTTCCCGAATCCTATGACTTCGACCTTATCATCATTGGAGGTGGCTCAGGAGGACTGGCTGCTGCCAAGGCAAGGCTCCTTGTGTTGTGTATCATCTGGGTTATGTTTGGAGTATTCCTGTCTATGACAGTTCCCCCGTCCTCTATGTAATTGGTTTGAGGCCCTTTTGTATTTTTCACATTAACTTTGAGTGGTACATGTTAAGGGACCATAATTATAAATTGCCTTTCCAAATTGAAATACGTGTTCTTGATATAGTACTGGGCCCATGCTTAGAACACATTTTCATTTAAGTTTGGTTGATTTTTTTTTTTTCTTTCAAAGATAATAAGGGTGTTTTGTGGAAATGGTTTGAAATTAAACAAATATATTTATCATTAATACTTGTATTAGATTTTTTTTCACTTTGATGATTTACTTGTTCTCAATCCCTTGTGTCCCTAGAAGAAAGAAGAGGAAGAGCTAGATTTTTAAAACTTAAGTATTTGCCTCCAGTGTAGATGAGGGTGATCCAAGAGAATAACCTCTCACCGAGGACTGGATGTGACTGGGAAGAGGATGTATAGGTCCAGGTTAGGAGTGGGGCTCCTGGCCCTAAACCTAGATCCACTGCCCATGTGAGGACCTTAGCCCTGTCATCCTTTCTACCAGGTTCTTTCAAAGATGACGTGGTTTATACTCCCTTAATGTATAGTTTGTGGTCATGTAGGAAAGGTGGTAGATTCACATGAAGCTGACCAAATTAGGAGCAGGGCAGTGTCTAGCATGAAGTGACACTTCGCTGAAAGCAATTCAGGAATAGTACCTGATGTAATTTACTCTGGAAGTGGTGCGCAGGGACTCTGTCCTCTTAACCATTAGAGGTTTAGTTGCCAGCGTATAAACTTAGTCCCCGAGAAAGGCAGAAGGTACTCAAATGAACCTGAATGTTGTCTTCATTCCCCAAAAAATATATTTGGAGACTTTGAAGGGCTGTAGCTGTCAATAAATTGGCTGTACCAGCTCTGTAGCACTTGAATGGCCACTTTTTTTTTTTTTTTTTTCAGTACTATTGCTTGAGTAGAATTATGTAAGAGGATTCTAGGGTTTCTATCCAGTTCCAACGATTTATAACTGGAATCTGCCTTAATCTTTAAAGCTGCCCTCACAACTGAGTGTTTTTTTTTTTTTTTTTTTTTGTGTGTGTGTGTGTGTGTGTTTTTTTAAGGTACTGGGGATTGAACTCAGGGGTACTTAACCACTGAGCCATAGCTCCAGTCCTTTTTTTGTATTTTATTTAGAGACAAGGTCTCACTAAGTTGCTTAAGGTCTAGCTAAGTTGTTGCTGAGGCTGACTTTGAACTTGGAAGATCTTCTTGCCTCAGTCTCCCGAGCCGCTAGAGTTACAGGCATGAGCCCCACACCTGGCCTATCTGAGGATCTTAGTTTTTATCTTGGAGTTGAAAAGTCATGGTACATGAAATTCTCTTGTATAAATAATTGGTTATGCCTTAGGCATTATAGCTTAATAAAACAACATCGATGTTAGCAGCCCATTGCCCACTTATTATATTAACTCTTTCAACTCATTTTAGTAATTTTGTTTTCCAGGAGGCAGCCAAATATGACAAGAAGGTTATGGTCTTGGATTTTGTCACTCCAACCCCTCTTGGAACTAGATGGGGTAAGCTCCTAAAGTAGTTCAGAAGTGGTTTTGTAGAAGTCAGTTTTTCCCTAGCAATGATCTAAGTAGCTCCTAAAACCCACTGAGACAAACAAAAACCAACAGCATATCTCTTTCATTTGAGCCAAGTTAAAGTGACTTGGGTTAAATGCTAAAAAATCCAGGTTCTTTAGCATAGCCAAGGTAGAAACCTTTTGCACAAGCTATGCCTTATGGTAAACATTTGTGCAGTTTAATGTATTTAGGGGGTTAATAAGTGAAAAATGTAAAACCTTTTAAAACTTCCTGTTTTAAATCCACTTTCTACATTCAAATAAAAACTAGAATCAGAATGGGCAGCCTTGCTGCTTCTGTCTTGGGGAATTTTATTTTTATTATTCATTGATTAAATAAATTCTGATGATTTAAGAACCAGTGTCCTGGGGAATATAGCTTAGATTGTCACAGTATGAAAGAAATTTCTGCCCCCTGTGGCACCTACATTTTGGTGTGAAGATTAAAAACAAGCAAGGACTTCACAAATTGTGATAAGTGGTCCTGAAATTTTTTTTTTTTTTTTTTTATAATGGGATAGAGAAGAACTGGGTAAAGGAGAGTTTTGACTTTGAGAAAGTTATCAAGGAAGGCTACTGAAGAGATGGCAGTTAGGCAAAGCCTTAAAAAGTAAGAATGAACTCCCTATACCAGAAGCTGAGGCATACCCTCCAGGCCGCTTTTCTCTGTTTCATAGTGGTACATTCAAAGGCCCTGAGGTACATAAGAGCCCTTCATCCTTCTAGCATGAGTGGTAGGACCTGGAGGTAGCATGAGGGCTTTGCAGGCCAAGATGAGAACTTTGAACTAATCAATGCATAGTGGGAAACCTTTGAGGAGTTTAAGGCAGGAGAGTAATGTAGTAGGTAAATTCTATGAAGATTACTTGGCTGCTTGCATAAGAAGGAGGCAAGAAGCAGAAATCTAGGTACGGCAATATCACAATTTCTCATTTATCCATTTAGCAAAAACTTAAATGTCAATCCTGTGCTGGGCACTGTTCTTGGTACTAGGTATGTCCCTTACCCTGCAGTGCCTACCTCCATAGAACTCTTGGTAGTGTTCTTAGAGGACATAGCTTTGAGCTTCGAAGTCCAGTGTTGTCTTGCATGCTGATTGATTTTATTTTGGCAACCTCTCCACCTGCCTGCATCTTATTTTAATGGGAAACAAGCTATCACAGTGCTGTTTAAGCTTAGAGATATTGTGCTATTTTGAAGGGGTAGGGGTGAGGGAGATGGGACATGAGTCCTTTGGAGAATCCAGTGAAAGCCTCCTTAAGAAAATAAAATGCACATACGTTAACAGTTTTTTGTGTGTGGTTTCAGAACCACTGCAGTTAAGCCATGCTTAGCATAACCACTCTTGGTCATTTCTGCATATGGGTTTGATGGTAAGGATGGGGTGTGTGTGCACATAGTAAAATTTTAATTTTTAATGTTGTTGCAGGTCTTGGAGGAACGTGTGTGAATGTGGGTTGCATACCTAAAAAACTAATGCACCAAGCAGCTTTGTTAGGACAAGCCCTGAAAGACTCTCGCAACTATGGCTGGAACTTTGAGGACAATGGTATGGGAGTGAGAAAGCTCCTCTTCTGTTTGTGCTTTTGGGGGTTTGAACTGCTATCTGGAAATGTGAAGCTAGCAAACACCCTGGAAGTTGTTCTTATTGTTTACCTTTGTTCGTTGACAAAGTCACTGCAATTATCCTTTGTCAGATAGCTACGTAGTATAGTAAGAACAGATATTTAATATGGCATTTCTACTTAGAAACCTAGAATTCTTTCAAATGAATCTCCCAGTGTGTGAAAGAGGTCACACAGTGTTTGTAATGTGAAGGAAGTGCAGATCGTATCTGATGGGCTTTGTTTTGAAGCTATTGAATTTTTTTCCAAAGCAGGTCTTAGGAGAGGTATTGTTTGTTTTGGAGGGAACATTTAGACTTTGTTGCATTAAAAATACTTAGAATTCTCTAGAAACCCTAGACAAATTGAGGAAGGAATCTGTGACTTTAGAAAGTAGATTGCATTCTTTGGTGGAAGAATAAAGTGAGGCCTGGTACAGTTATATGAATTATTCAGATTTTCTTAGATCAGTATCACCTGTTTCCTGGGACCCTTTCAAGTCTGCTTTCTGTCCACAGCTTTTGGAGACCTGAGAGTTTTTCATTTTTTTGTTCTGAACCCCATTTTAATTTTTTTTGCCTGAAGAAAAGAGAATTGAGTAAACTCAGCTGACCTAGGAAGCATGAGTTTGATACCTAATTGCCATACTCTGCCCTCTCCCTCTCCCTCTCCTCACTAAGTTGCTCACTCTCCTGTCTGGAGGCGGTCATTCCTGCCTGGCCTGCCAGGTAGCACCCTTCCCCTCCTGGACACTGCTGTGAACACATCCAGTTAGCAACATGGTTTTTCTTCCTTTTCTTGACTGGATTTCTTTCTGTCTTTTTTTTTTTTTTTTAATTCCAGAAATTCTTCTGATGAAAGTTATATAACAGGAGTATTAATCATCTATATAGTGTCCAGCACTCAGGTTTGTGTGTAGTACTTGTTGATGTTAGTCTTTAGCTATCAACTCTTAAGAAAAAAAAATGTAGTCAGTGGAACAGGATTGCTTAATGTAGTTAAGAATGTAGGGAAATTTATGTAATGTGACTTTAGAATCTTTAAAGGATACTGGTTACTCGTTTGAAAAAGAAAAGAATAGGCCACTGCTGAATGTGGATTCTATTAGTGGGACCAACTAAAAATAATTGTAATAAATTAAGCAATCAGGTAGGGAATGATGTATAACTTAGTAGATTGACAGATCTTTACAGCAAAAGAATGTTTCTGTGGCTGTAATGTAACAACAATATGAAATAGCCATGCATATTTTTTATTTATTTCTAGTTATAGAATAAAAAACTAATAAATGTACAACAAATAAGATAATAAGGAGCCAATACTAGCACAGTTCAAACTCCCTGAATTTCCTGGGGTTTGAAAACTTGAATCAAATCAAATTTGTCTATCCTTTATACATTATTTATCCAACTGATTTAACTATCTTACCTCCTTTGTGTTTCTTCCTCCTTAAGGTCTTTTTAAGATAGAAATACGTGATTTTCTGTTTTAACCTCACGATTCCTGTGCTTGTCAGCAGCAGCAACTCCAGAGTCTTTGAGAACAGCTGAAGAACTACACTCAATTCTTGCACTTTTCAGTAGAGAATGCTTGCTGCTTCAGCCCTTCTCATCAAACCTTTGTTCTGAAATAAAATGGCATACTGTGCCTGTCAGGATCTACCACTGAGGGAACAGTGCTTATCCTCCCTCCTTTTGGTGGTAAAATAATTGTGGCGAGGAATAAAGAGATGCAGATAAACATTACTTTATTTCACTAGGTCTTAGAGCTAGAAAGAAACTTGGAGGTGTTTTTTTCAAATGAGACCAAAACCTTTAGAGAGGCTACTGATTGGTGCTTCCTACTAAATGAATTTTGAAGTGTTATTTTATATTTTTAGAATAGGAACACATCTAATCTCATGTCCTTGATCAAACAACAGCTCTTTTGTTTTCTAGAAACACTGTGTCTGACACTGCAGATAGCACCCAGCATGCTGAGGGAGGACAGGGACCTGAACCAAGCCAACAGCTGAATCTCATGACCAGGAGAGTGACAGTCACCCCACAGCTGGCAGGTCCAGACCTGAGATCTGCCTTTTTCCTAAAGTTTCAAACTGATACACAGAGAAAGTCATAGATCCTAAAAAAACATTTTGAGCTCAGTAATTCAAGCTGGATGAATTGGTCCTTTCTGGAAGATTGGTTGGCTTTATATTGCTTAGGGTTATCCATTTGAGTACTTTTATGCTCAAGAATGAAATGTGTCTTTTAAAATTGAAGTATTTGAAAAGGTTTAGGATCCCATTGTCATTATGTAGAAAATAAGATCATTGTTCACAGTCGGGCTTGCAGAATTTGGTTATATATCCTCATCATATACCTGGTGTTTTACATGGCATGTGACTGCCACTGATGGGTGTGTGACCTTGGTATTCCTGTCTTTGTTTTCCTGGATATATAACAGGAGTAATTCCTGCTCCCTGGGGTGCTTTGAGGCTTAAGTGAGAAGATGTGCCCGACATGTTAAAAGTGATGACGCAGTTCTGTTAGTATGGTTACTGTAGTTCAACCTAAGGTGTGGCCTGGCTCTCTGTAGTGGAAGAGAGTAAACTAGGAGATTTGACTAAGATCCACTGCTGTGTGCAGAAGGGCACACTTAGGTGCAAATGCATTCTGCCTGCCTGCTGGAATCTGCATTCTAGAGGTTTAGCAACGCATTTCGGCTAGTAGAACAGCCAATGGTATCAGGAGGCCTAGGAGAGATGCTGAGGCTATGCCAGTAGGTGGACAGAGTGTGGGTGTGTAGGGTCCTGGTAGTGTTTGGGAACACTGATAGGTGGTGGGTTTGGGGTATTATCAGAAGGCAGGGCACCCTAGCGAACTGGAGTTCCATGTATGTCCCAGAGTCCAGTTACCACTAGTAGCATATAAGGTGGGAATCTGAATGTTACAAGACACTCAGAAGGGACCACAAGACCAAGACCATAGGAGCAGATCAAGTGCTTTAATGCTGAATCCAAAACTGGTAGCCCAAACTTTTTGAAATTCCTTCTGTTTGAGTACAATCATACTAGACACTGAGGCTAAGGGTGGCTATCTGCTGTGCCACAAGGTGAAGGAACCTCTGTAGGGAAAAGAGATTTGAGGAGTTTGGAAATCAGACTGGGCCTAAGCCACAAAAGGAAGGCTTTAATAGAAGTGTTGAGTCTAATCATTGAATTTGAATTTTGGTCATTGAAATCATGAAATTTATTGGTGCTATTACCTAATTCTAACTATGTCTTATTTTAGAATATGGTCTTTCCTATAGGATTAGCAGAGTACAATCCACTTAGTAGTTTTATACTTATAAAATTTCAGACATGATTTTTCCCTTTGACCTAGCTTATTGTTTCTCTGTGGTAGTGATATTACTGGCACTTTGGGCTGGACAGCTCTGTGGTAGATGAAGAAAAATAGTTAGCATCACTGGCTGGCTGGGCATTAAATGTTAGGGGCATCCCTCAATCACTGTGACCACCAATGGTATATGTCTGGGATTAACTTTGGATACAGTACTCTAGTTAAGAAGAAAGAAAGAGGAACATAAAAAGAGTTTGGTAATTGTTGCAGTTAGATGGGGTGAGGTATGCTATTGTCCATTCCTGGTTGACAGGCAGGCAGGCTGGCTGGTCCAGGTTCCCTGCAGCGTCCTCCACCCCAAGCACATAGTCCTCTTGGCAGGAAGTCTTGCATTAATTATATTAAATGTATGGTGGTCTTCTAAAAGGGAAAGAATATTGAAAATGAAAAGGTAGCTCATGTGCTCAAAATGAAGAACCTCTTCTTGTAGACTACAAGCTCTACTCTCTTTATTCCATGTTTGTAGTTACTGAGAAACTCATATGTTTGTTGGGCAGTTGAAAAGCTAAATGTCTTACTTTCTTACACAGTTAAACATGACTGGGAAAAAATGACAGAAGCTGTACAGAATCACATTGGCTCTCTGAACTGGGGCTACCGTGTAGCTCTACGGGAGAAAAAGGTGGTCTATGAGAACGCTTTTGGGCAATTTATCGGACCTCATAGGATTAAGGTAATTGTAAAAGCAGCATCCTCTGTAACTTTTTTTTTTTTTTTTTTAAGCTTTGGTTGGTGCTGGGGAGAAAAAGAGTTATAATATTAAAAGTATTATAATAAAAGTGCAAGTCACTGTGACCCAGACTGTCCAGTTTGGTGATTTTGACGTCTGTGGGGGTGTGGTGGAGTGTCAGCATACTGGGCCAGATTACCTGGATTTCAGGCTTGGCTCTATCATTTGCTAGCATTGTGACCTTAATATCTCTTTCTTAATGAATCATCAAATTTTTATGTGGCTCAAATGAAACACTGAAGAACAAGTCTTTGTTAACTTTTAAGTTAATTTTAAGAACTCATTACTTATTAGAGTTGATGTATTGGGTTCTTTTGTAGGCAACAAATAACAAAGGCAAAGAAAAATTTTATTCAGCAGAGCGATTTCTCATTGCCACTGGTGAAAGGCCACGTTACTTGGGCATCCCCGGGGACAAGGAGTACTGCATCAGCAGGTAAGGTTAAATACAAATGTTTTTAAAATTGAAAACTACAAGCATTGGTCATTCTGCCATTTAAAGTCAATATTAACATCACTGCTAACATACTTGTATATAGATACATACTTGTTTGTGTTTGAAATTATCTCTGCCTCATCCAGAGCAGCCCAGGTGGCACATGTTGTCATGGCTGTCTTGGAAGTGCTGTCATAGTCTGCTTGGGCTGCTGTAACAACTAACTTAATCTGGGTAGCTGAAATACCAGAAATTCATTTCTCATAGTTCTGGAGGTTGGGAAGACCAAGGTCAGGTGATCAAGGTGTGGGCAGATTCCGTGTCTGCTGAGGGTCTGTTGCTTTGTTTGTAGATGGCATCTTCTTTCTGTGTTCTTACCTGGTAGAAGCTGCACAGGCAGCTCTCTGTCTTTCATCAAGACACTGGAGCTCTGCCTTCATGACCTGATCACCTATGAAGGACTCCGCCTCTTAGCACCATCTTCTCTTGGGGGCTAGGACTTCAACATGTGAATTTTGGTGGGGGGAATGGGCACAAACGTTAGTCTCAACAGATACCCTACCCTACTCTTCCCTCCACTTCCCTCCAGCATTCCTCTTCCTCCTTCTTTCCTCCCTCCTTTCCTGTCTTTTTTGACATGGTCTCACTATGTTGCCCAGGCTGGTCTCAAACTCCCGGGGTTCATGTGATCCTTTTCCCTCAGGCTCCTGAGTACCTGGATTATAGGCCCATGCTACTTGCCCAACTTGCTTTTTATATATATTTTTAATTTGTTCTAATTAGTTTTACATGACAGTAGAATGCATTTTGACACATTGTACACAAATGGAGCACACCTTCTCATTCCTGTGGCTGTACATGGTGCTGAGTCACACCAGTAACACAATCACACAGGTATATAGGGTAATGAAGTCTGTCATTCTACTGCTGATTTTCATATTTTAAAAACTTTTTTTTTTTTTTTTTTTTGGTACCAGGAATTGAACCCAGGGGCCTTAGCCACTGAGCCACATGCCCAGCCCTTTTTCTTATTCTCACTGAGTTGCTTGGGGCCTTGCTAAGTTGATGAGGCTGGATTTGAACTTTCTGTCCTCCTGCCTCTGTTTCCCGAGCTGCTGGGATTACAGGTGTGCACTAATGCGCCTGGTTAAAAACTCATTTTTAACAATGCTTTAATGATATCTTATATGACTTATGTATTCTCTTAACTGTAAGATTTTCATCATGTTTTACTCATATTTATACTTATTTTAATAGTATAAAAACAAGATTTTGAAAAATTTTCTCACCTTTTTCTTCACTTATTTTTTTTTTGTACCAGGGATTGAACTCAGGGGCACTCAGCCACTGAGCCACATCCCCTGCCCTGTTTTATATTTTATTTAGAGATGGGGTCTCACTGAATTGCTTAGGGCCTCGCTTTTGCTGTGGCTGGCTTTGAACTCACGATCCTCTTGCTTCAGCATCCTTAGCAGCTGGGATTACAGGCTTGTGCCACCACACCCTGTTTTCTCTGCTCTTAATAATCGATATTCCAAGAGAGAAATAACATAGGCTTTTTACCTTTGACAGAAGCTGAAGGTGGGGTTTGGGTTTGCAACTGTATTATGTGTTTCACGCAGTTAAATCATGTGGGTGTAGGTTGGAATGTTGTCAGGAAGTAAATGGTTTGCTCTGTTTAGCAACTGGGCTTGAGCTACTCTGAAAGAAACTAGCAAGAAAGGGAGAATATCTTAAGATTTTATAAAAACTTCTCATGTGTAGCTAATTGAATGTTTATAATATTAATAATTTCTTGTTCTTATTTGGTTTAGTCACTATTCATATATGAACCTTTTTCTATATTTTCTTTCTTCTTTCCCTATCCCTTTAAATTCTTTTCAGTGATGATCTATTTTCCTTACCTTACTGCCCGGGTAAGACCCTGGTGGTTGGAGCATCCTATGTCGCTTTGGAATGTGCTGGATTTCTTGCTGGTATTGGTTTGGATGTCACTGTTATGGTGCGGTCCATTCTCCTGAGAGGATTTGACCAGGACATGGCCAATAAAATTGGTGAACACATGGAAGAACATGGTATCAAGTTTATAAAGCAGTTTGTACCAATTAAAGTAAGTGGGGTTGACTATGGGTTTACTGATTTTGTACTCATGATGAAAGGCAAACAGAGGGTTAGGGTTGGGTAGTGGAAACATCGTTTGGGCATTATAAACCATCGGGAGTCCTGATTCCTCACCTTTTATATATTGAAATAAGCTTGTACCTGCCCACTGCTTAAATAACTCTGCTCTTATTTACGGATTAATAATACCTGCCTTTGTCAACTTACTCTTTTGGTACTTTCTTGATTAAAACTTTCCGTTTTTGCATTCTTTTATAATGTTGGTCTGCTGTATTTTATTTCATCATATGTACTAGAGATTTAAAAATAAGGGTTCAAGGGTAGGCTGACTTTGTTTTTCTTTGTGAGACATTTTCCCTGGGTATGTGATATATTAAATTATGTACTATGTCACTCTGGCTTTCCAGGAAACAGTTAACTTCATTTCATTTTATGGGCTCTTTTTTGGTCATTTGATCTTTATTTCCAAAGGCCTAAAATATGCCAAATTATACCTGAGACCTTGTTAACATTACCACAATGTTTTGATATATGAGAGTGACAAAATTGATAAGTTAGTGATACTTTCCTTTAGTGCAGGATAGACTATTGTGGTCAAGTTTAGAAATTTTAGCTATTTGTTTCCTCTTTCAGTGACTTGACTTGAGTTCTTTGTATGGCCATGGGTCTCTTTGCTGATGGGTAAAAGTATGAGCTTTGGGATAAGAATGACCCATATTCAAATCTTGTCAGTTTCCACATGACTCGTTCATTTAATGTCTGTGAGCCTCGGTTTCTTTTGTAAAGTGAGAAAGATAATGATTATCTCTGAGTTCTGGGTGAGGATTACATTAGCTAACTTTTAAGCCATTGGAACAGTACCTGGCATAAAAAGAAGTCTAAGGGAATCCATTTCATAGTACTGTTGTGGGGATCGCAAGTCTGCTGTTTCTAGGAAGTAGATGGCTACATTTGCATTAAGGCTGTGAGTAAGAAACAACTGAATGTGTGGGTTTTGCTGGTAGAAAAGTTAATCTTCCTGTGTAATCTCTTAAAATTTGGAGAGTTTGTGGATCCTTTTGAAAACCTGGTGGACTGTGCCTCCTTAAATAGTATTATCAAAGTGCCTGGGTAGTGAATTATTGCTGTACTGTAAAGTGCTGAGTGGAAGGAGCCTTTTGTGAAGAGGTGGGAGAACAGGACATTTTGGTCAGAGGTTATAATGTATACAGAAAGGCTCTGGGGAGGAAAATTGGTCTAGATACAGAGAAAGCCTGGCTAGAGTACAAAGTGAATAAGGGCAACGATAGGATGAGGCTCTTTACCTACCATTTTGAAACAAATATAAGATATGAACCAATTGAATTCCTCTCCAAAGATGAGAAATTTTAGTTTAAACAGGAGAGACTTCCAGTGCACTCAAAAGAGATTTAACTATATAAGAAGGGAAGAGAATTCAAGAAGAGAATCTTTACTGTTATTGATGTCAAAAGTAAAATGACCCTGAAGAATGTTCCCAAACAGAGTGATTATATTTTAAAGGTAGGGCAGAAATTGCAGGTGGTTTTATTGTTTTCTTCCAGGAAATATTTTATAAAAGCCCATGATTGGCTGTTACTCAGAGACAGTAGGTTAACTACAGACTTGAGGAAGTTTCCAGGTGGCAGTGCCGCTATGTCATTGTTACCCAGAATGGATTAGCCTTGGCACCTTCCTGTAATAAGTTGGTATGTTCATTCTCTTGCTGTAGCACAGATGTATTCCTTTCTGCCTCCTTAACAGCCGTTGAAACACATACATCTCTTTGCCACTCTGGTTTTACAGCTTGCTAGCTGTCATTAAGATTATTAATGATCACTTCAGTACCTGTTCTTTGTTGCCAGTGACCTGAAGTCAGAAGGGAATCTCTGGATTTGAGCAGTAGTGACTTTCCCGTGGTGAAAGCTTCTGGGTGAATCATGAGACAGGAAATGGGAAAAGCAGTGGAGATATTGGTCTGATTTTTAGGGACTGGCCTGTACATTCTCTGGCTTTTTTTAAAAAAAAACCTGTTTTTCCCTCTGAACTTTACTATTTGAAAACAGCCTCTCTAAGAAGCAGTGTTAAGCTGTGACAAAGAAGGGGCTAAATAAAAGAATCTCATATCATCCTAGTGATGTGAAGGTGAGGTAATTGGGATATAAGATGCTTTTTAAGCCAGATTTTATATTTCAACTTTGGGTTAGCCAGATTGACAGGGAAGACAGTTATTTTCCTTAATAAACGTCTATCAAAACTTCATCACTTTTGCAGATTGAACAAATTGAAGCAGGGACACCAGGCCGACTCAGGGTGACAGCTCAGTCCACCAATAGTGAGGAAATCATTGAAGGAGAGTATAACACGGTAAGGAGATGCCCAGGGCGCTGTTCCAACAGAAAGCAAGTAACATGCTTCTTGGTTCTCTGTTGTGTACTTACAGTGACTTCTAAAATTACTTGTTCTGATGCCCCTTCTAAGATATCTTCAGTACTTCTGATATTATAATTTGTTTTGACAAAGGGTGGCTTCATATTTTCTCTACTGTAACTAACTTAAAATATTGTTTTATCAAACGGCTAAAAAAGGTATCAGATGTTTTTGAATGAGTTAGAATTTCTCTGTCCCTTTTACCTCCCAACCTGCCACTTGGAAAATAACTTAATCAGTCATAGAGTGTGTTGTGTTTGTCTGTAAACTTGGCTGAGTTTATTAAGGCATTAATTCTTTCTCATTATTAATAAGAAACGAAGAGCTATTTTTGATATATCATGTTGGAGAGGTTTTTTTTTAATTGAGGGTTTTAATTTGTTTCAACTTGTATTGTTAAGTATTTATTACTAAGTGGGAAATGAAACTATATTAGCTTAATAATCTGAAAAATTCATGCAAAGGTTTTTAAAAAGTGTATTAATTTTTCAGGTACTGCTGGCAATAGGAAGAGATTCTTGTACAAGAAATATTGGCTTAGAAACTGTGGGGGTGAAGATAAATGAAAAGTAAGAAAAAACATTGTCATTCAATGCTATTTCACTTATTCATAACATTGATCAATTGTAGAGTATTTTAAAGTTATTTTTAACATAGTTGGAGAGTTCCCTTTTTTGGTTTAGAAAATAGAACACTCTTCAGTGCCACTCATATTAGTGTTTCCTGCATTTATTTTGTTTTGTTGGTTATTTTAATTTAGAATTGTCTCTGTAAGGTTTCTTTTTTTGGCCATACTAATAGGCTCAAACCCAGCACTCTACCTCTGAGCTACATCTGTAGCCTCCTTATAATAATTTTATTTTGATAAAGGGTCTTGCTAAGTTGCCTGGCTGGCATTGAACTTGTGATCCTCGTGCCTCAGCCTCCCAAGTAGCTGGGTCTATAGGTATACACAATGTAGTGTGCCTGGACAGAGGTTTCCTATAGTTTTCTTATTTCTTTGATTTTCACAATAGTGGACAGGATTGTCACTAATCGTTTTGGTTCCTCTAAGCTTTTTAATAATACACTAGAACATCGTTCTCAGAGTCAGTTTTGGGCTTCATGGGGAGAAAGGGGATTTAGTTCTATTTAGTTGATATTGGTAATGGACGGTAATTTTTAACTAAACGAATTTACAGATCTGGCAAAATACCTGTTACGGATGAAGAACAGACCAATGTGCCTTACATCTATGCCATTGGTGATATATTGGAGGGAAAGCTGGAACTTACCCCAGTGGCCATCCAGGCAGGAAGATTGCTGGCCCAGAGGCTTTATGCTGGCTCCACTGTGAAGGCAAGTGCTGTCGTCCACTGAGACACTCTTTTTAATAATCCTTTCTGTCCCGTTTAGTGGTGCAGTTGGGAAATGTACCAGGTTTGAGTAATTTAGTACTTTGGTAATGACATTCTAGATCTGCTTTATTAAGTGTATTCCAAATGGTACATTGGTAGGTCTGCTATACATTTGTGACTTTATTATGAAAATTGTCACTTTTGGAATCACACTTAGAATAAAGAGGAGCTAGTTTGTTTCATATACTTATAATAGTTGCATTTCCA
Organism: Marmota marmota marmota; assembly: GCF_001458135.2. Taxonomy (NCBI): domain Eukaryota; kingdom Metazoa; phylum Chordata; class Mammalia; order Rodentia; family Sciuridae; genus Marmota; species Marmota marmota. The sequence goes on along the minus strand of NW_025999853.1, from coordinate 7,835,223 downwards.
TCAGTTTCATTATTACCACTGAAAGTATAATTTTCTAAGTCTTTTTTTGTACCTATCTAAGCTATAAAAGGATTTGGGGATTTAGGCAAAAGTTTCAGTGTGCAGAGTTGTTTAAACTACTGTTCAGACTTTGTTCCCCAATCCTTTCAAAGAAAATGTCTTTTGTTCTTAGGATATTAAATATGTTTTATGCTAATGTTAATGCTTTAGAGTGATTTTGTTTAAAGTCACAGTAGAAAATTGAATGCTTCCTTTTGTAGTATAGAACCAGATGGCCAGAAAGAATAATATACCCTAATTATTTTTTTAAAAGGAATTCTGGGAAAATGAATTGTGAAGAATTTAGTTACTACCCATTTTCCTTGAATATAAATCATCATGGGTTGGCTACAGTAATGGAAATCTCATTGAATGATGCTAGTAAAGTTTATTTGTGGCCTGGAGTTATTCTGGATTTGTAGCATAATAAAATCTGATAATTTGAAATGATGAGATTAGGGGTAGAAAGGTTCTGTCAGAGTGGCTAGATAGGGTTCTTATTCCTATTGGAACAAAGATAACAAGATCACCTCTTTGAGTTAAATCTTACATTCATTATCGGAGTTAATGAGTATCTGGTAAGTCAAGAAAGGGCATTCAGAAATATAGCTTGAGATGTATTTGGTTTTTTAATTTATATCTTGCAGATTCCTGAAGTAAAAAAGAAATATTTTTATATAACAGCAATAACCAAAGGGTGAACATGAAAAAGATTGCACTAAATTTGAAATCATGTGGCACAGAATTTCTTAAAATCTGGATATTTTTATTTCCTTGTGGATAGTCCTTCTACATCTTGTTGGTAGTCTCAAGTGAATCTCTGGAGGTCTGAGAACTCTCTTTGAGAAACCTCCTCCTCTTTGGTAGTCTGCCTTGTAGCTGCAAGCCACCCTGGCTGCCCTGAGCTGTCATCACTGTCTCTAACTGGGAAAGACTGCCAGGCTCTTCAAGTTTCCCCTCACGGCATGGAGGTCCAGGAGTCCCTCTGGGCAGTAACCCCAAGCCAGCAGAGGGCCCACCTCCTTCTGTTTCCCTTCTCTTGAGGGCCACAGGTGCTGCTGCCTGTCCAGTGTCCATTTTTGTCTGGTTTGTTCTTATTTAATGTAGGAGGGTAGCTCTGGCTCATGGCATACCAATAACTTGAAGTGGATATCTGCCTTTTGTATTAGAGAAATCCAAGGATGTTTATGGTCTTTTTAGAGAATAAGAATTATATTTATTGTTTCTGGCATATTTTAAAGATTTTACACTCTATTTTAGAGAATGAGAATTGCATTTTTCACATTTTAAATGTAGAATGTTGCTTAGGCTTATTGTCTTCTGGTGGTCTTCATTCCCATTTTAGTGGCTCCATAATAGTACACTGACAGTATGTACGTGTTACATTCTAATTCTTGGGGGTTATTTTAAAGCCACTTTTGATATTGCCACTGTTGAAGAGGACTGCAGCAAAACTCAAATCAGTATATGTAGCCTTTTCTATGTATGAAATTATCATGCCATTATAATTATAGTAGCATGTTATTGTAATAACATAATCTTATAAATTTTTTAAAAGTAGGATTATTGATCCAAAGGTGTAAAATACTTTTATGACTCCTATATGTATTACCTAATTGATTTCAAAGAATTCTGTTAATTTTTGACTCTAAGATTATCAGGTCTGATAATTTCCTATATATTGTTTTTTGCTACTTTATTTAGAGGAGAGAAAGTGGTAATTGAAGGTAACATCAGTTGGTAGCTGCCACAATATGAGGATGCTGATCTTTTCTTTATAATCATTCTTGCCTGACTTCAAGCCTCTACAAAGGCTTTTCACATGAGTGGGTGATTCTCAGTGTAGTTAGTGTCTGGGATTGGGATTTCACATGCTTTTGATAGAAATTTATTTCTGCTTTCCTTTCCCTCTTTTGAACCATTTTAAAAATTTTTCTAATTTGTTATATATGACAGCAGAATGCATCCTCGATTCATATTACACATATAGAGCACGACTTTTCCTGTCTCTGGTTGTACACAAAGTAGAGTCACACTATTTGTGTCATCATACATGTACTTAGGGTATTGATGTTCATCTCATTCCACCATCTTCCCTACCCCTAGACCCCCTCCCTTCCCCTATCTCCCCTTTGCCCTATCTAAAGTTCCTCCATTCCTCCCATGTTCCCCACCCCAATCCCCATTATGGATCAGCATCCTCATATTAGAGAAAACATTTGGCATTTGTTTTTTTGGGATTGGCTTACTTCACTTAGCATAATATTCTTCAACTCCATTTACCTGCAAATGCCATGATTTTATTCTCTTTTAATGCTGAGTAATATTTCATTGTGTATATATGCCACATTTCCTTTATCCATTCACCTACTGAAGGGCATCTAGGTTGGTTTCACAATTTTGCTATTGTGAATTGTGTTGCTCTTATACATTGATATGGCTGTGTCCCTGTAATACGCTTTTTAAAAGTCCTTTGGGTATAAACCGAAACCGAGGAGTGGGATAGATAGGTCAAATGGTGGTTCCATTCCAAGTTTTCCAAGGAGTCTCTATACTGCTTTCCAGATTGGCTGCAATTTGCAGTCCCACCAGCAATGTATGAGTGTGTCTTTTCCCCCACATCCTACCAACACTTATTGTTGTTTGTATTCTTGATAGCTGCCATTCTGACTGGATTTGCATTTGCATTCTGATTTGCATTTCTCTAATTGCTGGTGATGTTGAACATTTTGTCATATCTGTTCAGTTCCTTGGCCCATTTATTGATTTTTGGGGGGGGTGGGTGTTAAGATTTTGAGTGCTTTATATATCCCAGAGATTAGTGCTCTATCTGATGTTCATGTGGTAAAAATTTGCTCCCATCCTGTAGGCTCTCTGTTCACCTCACCGTAAGCTCTCTATTCACCTCTTTATTCACCTCACTCTATTTATCTCACTTTGTCTTTTGGCGAGAAGAAGCTTTTTAGTTTGAATCCATCCCATTTATTGATTCTTGATTTTATTTCTTAATGCTATAGGAGTCTTTTTAAGGAAGTCAGGCCTAATGTGACAAAATGGATTCTATCCATTATCCATTTTATCCTACTTTATCTTCTGTTAGGCACAGGGTCTCTGCTTTAATTCCTAGGTCCTTGATCCACTATGAGTTGAGTTTTGTCCACGGTGAGAGATAGGGGTTTAATTTCATTTTGTGTGTATGGATTTCCAGTTTTCCTAGCACCATTTGTTGAAGAGGCTATCTTTTCTTTAATATATGTTTTTGGCACCTTTGTCTAATATAAAATAACTGTAATTATGTGGGTTGGTCTCTGTGTTCTCTATTTTGCACCATTGGTCTACAAGTCTGTTTTGGTGCCAATATCATGCTGTTTTTGTTACTATTGCTCTGTAGTATAGTTTAAGGTCTGGTATAGTGATGCCACCTACTTCACCCTTCCTGCTAAGGATTGCTTTAGTTATTCTGGGTCTCTTATTTTTCCAGATGAATTTCATGACTGCCTTTTCTATTTCCATGAGGAATGTCATTGGGATTTTGATTGGAATTGCATTAAATCTATATAGTGCTTTTGGTAGTATGGTCATTTTGAAAATATTTATTCTGCCTATCCAGGAACAAGGTAGATCTTTCCATCTTCTAAGGTCTTCTTTAATTTCTTTCTTTAGCATTTTTAAAAAATATTTATTTTTTAGTTTTTTATGTGACACAATATCTTTATTTTCCTTTATGTGGTGCTGAGGATTGAACCCAGTGCCTTATGCATGCCAGGCAAGCACGCTACCACTTGAGCCACATCCCGAGTCCTCTTTAGCATTTTGTAATTTTCATTGTAGAGGTCTTTCACCTCTTTCGTTAAATTGATTCCCAGGTATTTTGTTTATTTTTTTTGTGACTATTGTAAAATGAGTAGTTTTCCTAGTTTCTCTTTCAGAGGATTTGTCACTGATGTACAGAAATGCTTTTGGTTTATGGGTGTTGATTTTATATCCTGCTACTTGGCTGAATTCATTTATTCTAGTTGTTTTCTGGTGGAATTTTTTGGGTCTTCTAGGTATACAATCATATCATCGGCAAATAGTGATAATTTGAATTCTTTTTCCTATCTGTATCCCTTTAATTTATTTTGTCTAATTGCTCTGGCTAGAGTTTCAAGAACTGTGTTAAATAGGAGTGATGAAAGAGGGCATCCCTGTCTTATTCCATTTTTTAGAAGGAATGCTTTCAGGTTTTCTTCATTTAGAATAATGTTGGCCTGGGGCTTAGCATAGATAGCTTTTATACTGTTGAGGTATGTTCCTGTTATCCCTAGTTTTTCTAGTGTTTTGAACATGAAGGGGTGCTGTATTTGTCAAATGCTTTTTCTGCATCTTTGAGATGATCATATGATTCTTATTTTTAAGTCTGTTGATGTGATGAATTACATTTATAGATTTCCATATGTTGATCCAACCTTGCATTCCTGGGATGAATCCCACTTGACCATGGTGCACTATCTTTTTGATATGATTTTGTGTTTGATTTGCCAGAATTTTATTGAGGATTTTTGTATCTATGTTTATTAGAGACATTGGTCTGAAGTTTTCTTTGATGTGTCTTTGTCTGGTTTTGGAATCAGGGTGTTATTGGCCTCATAGAATGAGTTTGGAAGTGTACTTTTGAATCATTTTTAAGAATACCTGTTTTAGGATTTGCCTATCATAATTCTCTTCCCTCGTTTTGAAACAGTGTGACTATGAAAATGTTCCAACAACCGTATTTACTCCTTTGGAATATGGTGCTTGCGGCCTTTCAGAAGAGAAGGCTGTAGAGAAATTTGGGGAGGAGAATATTGAGGTAAGCTCTTCTTTTTTTCTTCATCTTGGACTAAGCTATACTACTTTTTTTCATCAAAATTTTAAAGTAATTTCAAGTATACACAAAAGTTTAAAAATAATGCAAAGAACTTCCTTATAGCTATTGTCTAGACTCAATTATTATTACATTTTGTTCATTTATTTTATAAACTTTCATATTCTCTTGCTCTTTGTGTATATGTATTATTTCCTCTGAGCCATTTTGGAGTAAATTGAATGCTACTTTTTATCCTTTGATATTTCAGTGTATTTGTAATGAACAAGGGTGAACCACATTTATTTATTTTTAATTATTGAAATATGAGAAATACAGCAAAGTGAAAACAAAAAAAACGTTTTCTTGCTTTGACCTATGTAATGATTGCTATTTTAGCATTACTGTCTGATCTATATTAATTTCACCACTCACCTTTTATCATGTAGTAAAGACATTGTATATGAAATATAACTTTTTTAAAAATATTTTTTTAGTTGCCAATGGATTTTTCACTTTATTTGTTTGGTTATATGTGGTGCTGAGGATCGAACCCAGGGCCTCACACATGCCAGACAAGGGCTTTACTACTGAGCCACAACCCCAGTCCCTGTATATGACTTTTTAATATACACAAATAATACTACTTAAAAGGACTGCAGCATGCATTTAAATCACAGGGGAAAATCTTTCCAGTAAAACATTCTAAAAGAACAGATTTGGGAATAAAAGTCAACCTTATGATATAAAACCCTCTTTTTTTTTTTCTTAAATACTTTTAAAGATGTTGATGGATCTTTATTTTATTCATTTATGACTATAATGTGGTGCTGAGAATTGAACCTAGTGCCCCACACATGCTAGGCAAGCACTCTACCACTGAGCCACAACTCCAGCCCATAAAAGCTTCTTTTAACTACTGACAATCCTTTATTTTATGCATGGATAGTAGCATGTAATATCTTGGTTTATTAGGAACACATTATTAACATTTTTTTCTGATTTTAAAAATAGTATAACTTCATTTATAGAAAGTTTGAAACAGCAAAAAGACTATATTTTAATTCATGAAGAAATGACTGCTATTAATATTTTTGCATATTTCCATCTAGACTATAAATATTTATACAGATTGAATATCCCTAATCTGAAATGGTTGGGATCAGATTTTTTTTTTTTCTCTTGCACATATATAATAAGATGTGGCTGGGATTGGACCCAAGAAATATGAAATCCACTTGTTTCAATTTATACACATAGTTTGAAGGTGTGGAATATTTTCCTCTTGGGCATCCTATCAGCACTCACATCCTCTGATTTTAGAGCATTTCAGATTTTAGATGAAGATTAGGGATGCTCATCCTCTATTGCATGTATGTGTGTATATGTATGTATTAATTTTGTGTGGGTGGGCGCATGTTAAGTTTTTCAAAGTATGATTAACTGTTTTCTGTAATATATTAATAATAATATATATCATGGACATTTTTGTCTGTCCTTCAATTTTCTAAAAACACCATTTTTAGAAATGTGTAATAATTTGAATTTTTAAGGGATGTCATACTTTAATTCGTTAAGTCCCTTTTGTTTAGATTGTTTATAGTTTTTCACAACTATAGATTAATGAATATCTTTATAATTCATTGTTTATTGTTCTTTTTTTTTTAAGGATAGATTACCTATCAAAGATATTTAAATTTTGAGGTTCTTAATAAATATTTTTATTTCTTCATAGACTTTTATGAAGAAAAACAAATATTTTTGTGTCAAAAGTAAGATGTTTGAGTTGAAATTTTGAAAAATATAAGGAAAATAGGAAATTTGTCATAGATTGTCTGTAACATAGCAATTGTTAGCAGTTTGGGGTAATGTTCTTAATCTTTTCCCTTCATAATTGTTGCGATACTGTACATTTAATTTTGCAACCTACATTTATTTAAAAAAATTAATCATGTCATCATAACCAATGTGCTTTTACAAGGATCACTAACTGTGTTTTGAACTGAGGCCCTAACAGTTGCAGGAGAAAAATCTATCTTTGAGTTATCTGTGAGTTAATCTCAGCAAGTATGTCTACCCTCCCTGCACCCTCAGGTGCTGTTAGTGATAATGCCATAAGAGGAAATGTCTTTTGGAAATATAAACATGGGATCTAGATGATTGTGATGATTATTTCTGGCTCCTTATTTGTTTCTTGTCCAAAGTTGTCATTCTTATGAGGTAAACAAACGATGTTGAGTTTTTTGAGTTAGTTTTTTAAAAATTAATTAATTGATTGATTTTAATCAGGTATATTGGTTAGTTTTTAATATAGGACAGTAGTTACATGACTTCTTTCATTTCCTATTTTCTTTATTTTTGTTTTTAGTTTAATTTATTTTGTTTATTTAGTTTTTTTTTGTGGTACTGGGGATCGAACCCAGTGCCTTGCACATGATAGGCAAGCACTCTACCACTGAGCCACAACGCCAGCCCATCCTTTCCTATTTTTCTTTGTTACTATTACTTAAGGTTTACTTTGAGGTTGGATTATTATTAAGGGATGAATTTATTTCAAAAAATCCCTGAGTAGGGTGTGTCAAGTCATTTGCCTTTATACCATCTCCTGTGAATTCATGGATTTTATCATTTAATTAAACTCTTAATTATTAAAGAGCTTTTTCTTTCACCAGATCTGAAGTCTGCAAACTTGCTACTTAAGAAAGTTTAAATTGTGCCTATATCCTTTTAGGTTTACCATAGTTTCTTTTGGCCACTGGAATGGACAGTTCCATCAAGAGATAACAACAAATGTTATGCAAAAATAGTCTGTAATCTGAAAGACAATGTAAGTACAATTCTGAATCCTTCTAATAATCTCATTTAGCTTTTAATATATGGTTGAATTTTTTAAGTCTGTATATATATTTTAGTTGTAAATGGACACAATAACTATTCTTATCTGGTGCTGAGGATTGAACCCAGTGCCTCAAACATGCTAAGTGAGAGTTCTATCACTGAGCCACAACACCAGCCCATATAGCTCTATTTTTATTACTGGGAACCTGAGATTTTACTGCTTGGCACCTCTAAAATTCAGGAGACAAAGGTTGATGAAGAAAAACAAGTTTATTCAAAGCTTGAGGAAGATAGAGGAGACCTTTTTGTCTTAAGTTTCTATCTTTGTGGAGCTCAGAGAAACAGGTTTTATAAGAGGGGAAGGTGATACACTGAGACAACAGGCAGGAACTGTACATGTGTAGACTTAACTAGGCTGTGCTAACCCAGGATGTTACAATTCATTTCCCTGTCACCTGGCCCAAGTCAGGGGGTTCTCAGTTTGCACTCTCAGCAGGAGATGCAGAAGAGCAGCTATGAAAAAGTTGCTTTTACTTTTAAAGTTGCTGTGCTTGATTTTGACCACATGCTGTGTAGGGCACTACTCTAGTGTCTCACCTGCAGTCCCCCAGCTGTGTGCTCACCCTCCATTGGCAGAGGCCTTGGCTCCACTGCCTGCACCAGTGCAGGGCCCTATACATAAGTAGCAGGCAATCAGTTCAGGGCAGGAAGGAGCCCAAGGAACAGCTTCTGTGTTTGTGTTTATAAGTGAGTAGCAATGAAGTCACTGACTATCTAGAAATAATGAACAAAAAAGAATAGAAATGATGCAGATTTGAGCCCCAGCAGCTGGCACCAGAGAAACCTGCCTTGGGAAGAGCCCTTAACTGAGGTCCGATTCGAGCTCTGCCTGGAGCCTCTGGTAGCTAAGCCTGTTGGCATACTCTCAGGCCTCGAAGAGTTTGTGTCTTTACAGAATGAGGGACTGAAAGCATCAGTGTTCTTCAAACTCTTGACTGCTGCCACACAGTAAGAAATGTATTTTACATGATAAACCAGGACACATGTATGTTCATACACATACTCTTTTAAGTATTGTACTAAATCATAGAAAATGGATAATTTTAACTTACCTGGCACATTGCCTTTAAACAAAATGCCCTCAGTAAAAATATAAATAATGCTAAGGAATCTATTCATTAAAAAGCCTAATAAGCTCTATTTTTAATCTTGAGTTTTGAATAGATTTAAACCATGTGTCTTATATAGAAACTACTGCTCCAGACAGGGACATAATTGCAGATTTTTTTAATATTTATTTTTTAGTTGTAGTTGGACACAATACCTTTATCTTATTTACTTATTTTCATGTGGTGCTGAGGATCGAACCCAGGGCCTCACTTGTGCTATGCAAGCGCTTTACTGCTGAGCTACAACCCCAGCCCACAATTGCAGATTTTTTATTCTTTCTTTTTTTTTTTTTGCAGAACCTAGAGTTTTAGGAGATACTTCTTAGATTCTCTACAAAAGAGGTCATCATTGAGGCATTTAATAAAAAAAAATACTAGAATAATCCATAATGAATATGTCGTTGGCATAAAAATGATTGTATGTAGTTTTCTTTTTAGACATTTTATTAAAAGTTTGTTTATGTGTGCATACATTAGATATCCATTCTACTGCAGAGAAAAGATATGAAAAAAGCATGAGGTATTCTTCTTGGCAATGTCACCTCTCTTGGGTGAGCAAGACTTCAGTTGCATGGAGCAACATCAAGTTTCCTTCATGCCAAGCAAATCCATTTTAACTATGTGCAGTTGTTTTTTCCCCCTATTGTTATTTATTCTGGTAGCTTGCTTGTGTAATATGAAAAATAAGTTTCACTGCCAATAAACCTTCCTTACCTAAAGCAATTGAGGTCATAATATTTTCATGGACAAAGATAGTAACAAAGAAGATCTATGTTGTTGCTCTTCTGTCATGAGCAAGCTGATGCAAAAGCATGCTTCTAGAACTTCTGACTGTCCTTGGCATGCTTTACTCATTTTGAGTCAGTCATCTGATTTTAGTGTCTAAATGTCCTTGATTTTTTTTTTTTAATGTATCACTTTTTTCTATTGATTTTATTATTTTTTTAAATACACGACAACTGAATGTATTACAATTCTTATTACACATAGAGCACAATTTTTCTTATCTCTGTATATAAAGTATGTTCATGCCATGTCCTTGATTTTTAAATCTGCTAGTTTTTACGTATTTTAACATAGAATATGTATAAATATATGTAAAGACAGGGAAAGTGCCCACAGTTCAGAGTCATTGAACATTTTTGCCATATTTGCCATAATCACAGGTATTGTTTATAAATAGCGTAGATTTATTGAACACTTAACTGTATCAGATACTAAAAGATCTGCATTAATAGGTATTAATTTATTAATATGTTTAATAAGTATTAGCTTTTTAATCCTTATATAATCCTATGGCGTATGCGCTGTTATTTCCTTCATTTTCTACTAGAGGAAACTGAAGCACATAAAATTTAAGTATTTATCTCATTAATAACAGAGTTGGAATTTAATTCCAGGCAAGGTAGAGTCCCTTTTAAGCCATCTCCTCCTCCTGTAGTCTTTTCAAAACTCCCCCAGAGGCACAGCTCTGAAGTCAGAGGGTCTCTCCTTTTTGTTTTTGTTCGTTCATAATGTTATGTTTTTATAAATGTCACACAGTGTTTTGTGGTTTTAGAATGTTATCTTCAGTAAATACAACCTGGTGCATTGTTGTTTTTTTTATGTTTTTTTAGTTGTATGTGGACACATTGCCTTTATTTTATTTTTATGTGGTGCTGAGGATCGAACCCAGTGCTTCACATGTGCCAAGCAAGACTCTACCACTGAGCTACAATTTTTGCCTGCGCGTTGTTTTTTAAATTTATGTTTATTTTTTGAAATCTTCCCATGTTATTACATGTAAATCTAGTGTATTTTAAGTTTTTTTAATAACTCACAACACAGATCTTCTTTATTCAACTTTGAACTCCTGATTGTCCAACACAGAATGTGTCATAGTACTTTGGCACTAAAGTGACCTTTCTGATTGTTGCCAGAGACTGGCTGAATAGTTCTGCACCCAGTTGAATGGCCTCAAGTATTGTGAGGAAATGGGACTAGGTAGTTTAGCTTATTCAGGGTTGGCTCTTGAAAAACTGAGTACAGCAGTAGAATGCACCAGGTTTCTCTGCTCTTGGCAGAGGTAGCCTGAGTTTAGGATTTAGAATTTATCCAGAGTAATTCCCAAACAGGTAGCTCAGAGTTGCTAGACCTTTTCCTTTTGCTTTCAAAAGTATTTTCATACAGGAAGGGTCTTAACAGTATCTAATTGCTCTTTCTACTTCTTAAAACCTTAAATGATTTTTTTTTTTTTTTTTTTTTAGTTTAAGTGACTGTTCTTGAGCCTCATGGTTACCAGAGATAGTTTATGTGACACTGAGATAGGGAACATGGGGTCCCCACCGCCTGTGTAATATCCTGTAAGTGTTCAGTGGTTCAGGAACTGCAGATGTCTTTGCTTTTTAGTTTTCCATCCTCCTCCTCAGGTCCTTGTCAGGCCGTCTTGTCTCTTCCTCCTGCTCAACGTGCACATCATGCTCCCCGTGGCGGCCCACACGAGGGAGTCTTGTGCCTAATCAGTTTGTAGTGCCCAACTTCAGCATGAGTCTGTGTCCATTTCTGACATGGGGTTTTTAGACTAGACCAGGGAAGTATTCAAGGCCAGATAGGAAAGGAAGGGGATAAAAATTAGCAGGCTTTTTTTACTTTATTATTATTTTTTTTATCTTAGGAACGTGTTGTGGGCTTTCATGTACTGGGCCCAAATGCTGGAGAAGTCACGCAGGGCTTCGCAGCTGCGCTCAAGTGTGGACTGACCAAGAGGCAGCTGGACAGCACGATTGGAATCCACCCCGTCTGTGCAGAGGTGGGTCAAGTACACTCTCTGAGCTGTTTAGAAGTGTACATCATTGCCAGCATGAGGAGCAGGCCTGGGACTCTGAACAGTGCTGTTCTCGGCTGCACCTGACCTACTTATATATCTCCTGACCTTTGATAATGTTTGAGAGTACCTCAAAGGAAGGCCTTTCTCTCAAAATAATTTTTTTTTTCAGATATTTATTACCAAACTGGAAATGTCTGTCATGCCTTTCAGTGTAAAAATTTTAAGAGAACAACTGATAAATATGGGCTTTTAAGCACTTACTTATAAAATCTTCTTAGTTTTTTTCATGGCAATCAGTTAATAATGCCATTCAAACTCCAAAGACCCTCTATCTTAGTGATCTGGGGTTACTTCAAGGCTAAACTAATATTGTCTATGCCTTTTGCTTTTGTTATCAAAACAATGAGATTAGAAAGTGATGGAACTGGAAATTGACCACCTAGGCCTCTGGGTGTCAGTGTTTCTTCACTGTAAGTGAGTGATCATCCAGGAGTTGAATGTAGTGAGTGATACTTCACAGGAACTGGCTGGGAGGTGGCAGTGTAGCTCTGGAGTTTAAAATCGCAGCTGTTGTCTGTGTACCCTAGCCAGTGGTATCCAGGGTGTGAATTGTGTGTACAAACATACACAATGGTGTGTGTGTGCATTAGTACCAGATTTCATTCAGCATCTGGAGGACTGGCCGGTTTCCATTCCTGATTGTACTCGCACAGCTGAACTTTTTGCTGAGTATGTGAAATGTCAGTTTTCAGACATGGAAAAGTATCTTGGCTTCGCCTTCCAGTTGGGAATGGTGTCCTACTCTAGATTAATAAGCACTTGGCTTGATTGGAAACAAAATATTAACATATTTAGAGATTAGGATATGATTTGTTATTGCTACAAAGGAAAAAAAAACCCTAAGCATTCAAAAAACATAAAAACGGAAGAGTCTGGATTAATGCTCTGTAAGAATGTGTGATATATCTTTTATTCAGTGTTGACTCAGAGTAGGTACACGGGGAAGGAGCCAGTTAACTTTGCATTTTTGAGTGCATGCTAGTTTCCTAAGGCTACTGTAACACAGTGCAACTAACTGGTTGCTTGAAACAACTGACATAGGATCACAGTTTGGGAGACTGGAAATCTTGAATCAAGGTATCAGCAGGTCTGTGCTCCCTCTAAAGCATCTAGGGAACAATCAGATCCTTCCTTGCTTCTGTTAGCTTCCAGGAGTTGGCTTGGCGTTACTTGGCTTGCAGGTGCATTACTCTAGTCTCTGCCTCCAACTCTGCATGGCCTTATCTCTTTGTGTCTGTGTCCCAATTTCTTTCCTCTTACAAGGACACAGTCATTGAATTAGGGCCTACCCTAATCCAAAATGGCCTCACGTTATATTGCCAAGACCTGGTGTTTTTGTTTTGTTTTCTGTTTGTTTGTTTGGTAGATTGAACACAGGGACACTTGACCTCTGAGCCACATTCCCAGCCCTGTGTTGTATTTTATTTGGAGACAAGGTGTCACTGAGTTGCTTAGCACCTTGCTTTTTGCTGAGGCTGGCTTTGAACTCGTGATCCTCCTGCCTCAGCCTCCTAAACTTCTGGGATTACAGGCATGTGCCACCGTGCCTGGCAAGACCCTGTTTTTAAATAAGGTTACATTCACTGGTACAGGGGTGATCATATCTTTTAGAGGACAAAATTTAACCTGCAACTGTGAGGAAATCTAAAAATTAGTTGCCAGTCCAAGATCGTTGAGAGTTGCAACATTCATCCCCAGTATGGATGAATGAAGAGATTTCGCAGCTTGCATATAAGAGTGTCTGATTCCTGTTTGAATTCAGCTCCCAGTGGGCTGGTTGAAGGGCTGCTCGCACTGGACTTGCCTGCCTGCTTGTGTTGTTCTTGACCTGCAGCAGCGTGCACAGTATCATCTGGCAGTTGACTGCCAGCCAGGAGAAAGACTCAGTGAAGAGGCAGGAGGTCAGCCAAAGGCCTGTCCTTCTTGGTACCCAGCACATTTGCCGCTGGACACCTCCATCTGTCAGTGCTCTCAAGACTTTGAAGCCCGAAGGCTGAATGTTCTGATAACTCTGCTAGCACTTGGATTTATTTTTTCCAAGTTCATGACTGATTGATAAGATAAAAAATGTTGGGTGATACTCATTCTGTGCACCTTCGTGTGAAGCCACATGTGGAGCACCCTGTTGGCATTGGGAACTGGCAGGGATTTGTGACGAGCTTAAGAGCAGGTGAGGCATGAGAGTGAAGTTCCCATTGTAATCCACGGTAAGACTCCAGGATCAGGGTGAACAATGCAGGGCACCCGAGTGGGCCATCTGCTTTCCATTCACAACACTTGTAACACAAGATGTTTGTGAGTGGGGTGGGGTGGGGTTTCTCACACCAAAGGCCAGTTCTCCAGACAACAGCTGGATCCTATGGTGTAATTCAGTTTGAGGCTAACTACCTGGAATTGGCATCAGGCCCCACAAGTTAAGGACTTTGTTTCACAAGACTGTCCCAACTTCAGATGCCAGTCTCAAGTCTAGGCCGTCCAGCTTTCCAGTCTCAGGGGTTCCCATGATCCTCTCCTAATAAATTGCTAGGCTCAAGGGACTCAGGAAGACAATTAACTTAATGTTACTGGTTTATTACAAGGGATGTAACTTAGGAAGAGCCACATGGAAGAGTGGTGTAAGCAAGGAAGGCTGGGGGAATGTGGAGCTTCCATGCCCTCTTTGAATGTGCCACCACCTGGCACCTTATGTTCAACCTGAAAGGTCTCTAGTCCTTTTGAGCTACTGTGGACAGTGGGCTGGAAGAGGCCCGTGTAGTAGCCAATCCAGTTATGTACTGTTAAAGGGGCAGATGAGAAAGGAGCCTAGCCAGACTAGGGAGGTGGCAGTGGGCATTGGATGGCTCTGGTGTGCTGGGATTGGGTGAACAGCACCTTCAGCTGGTTGGAAATGTGACGAGGGAGAAGCTGAGAAGGATTCAGGTTGGTGTCTTGAAGCAGCAAGAGTGCGCTTTGGGGGTAACCACTATGGCACCGGCGCCTGTGAGGGTGCCCCGTGCACACACTGTGTTCTCTGTGTGTCAGCATCCTTTGGCCTTTCACGAGGAGGGGAGGGTACCAGCTCTGCCTGACAGACAAGGAAACTAAAGACAGGACCTTACCCGTGGTCACCTTGCCCAGCAGTGGCACAGCTGGGATCCCACCCAGGCGGTCTCAGCTCCAGGCCCCATGCTGAGCAGTGATAGTCTACCTCCCTGGACTGTCCTGAAGTGTTTGACACTGAATTGAAAAACTGGAATGATTTCTTGGTGGCCACATGAGCATAGTGTCAGGACACAGACGTGAGTTGTGGTCCCACTCAGCAAGTTCTTCTCTTTAAGACCTGGCCGTGTCTCTCAGCTTTTATTAGCTTCCACATGAAGTAAAATAGAGACTTATTTACAGAGTTTGCTGGAAGCCCTGAGGGCCAGGTGTCCGGGAGAGTCCTGGCATTTGGCCATGGCAGTAGCTGCATCTGTGAGGTGTTTCTTTCCCAGGGAACTTCACCGTGGGCGGTGGGGCTTGACTGAGAGGCCACACAGCGTTGGTGTGGAAGGTGGGAGGACTGCTGTTTTGAAGAAGCTCCTGGTGGTGTGCTCCTTTTTCACCCCTGGTTGTGAATTCTACTTGCTTAGAAATTAGAATTTGAAAAACCAAGCTTTTAGATTCTGACTATGGAAATCTTTTTTAAAGCTTCTTGATCTAGGGAAATGAATTTGATAGTTAGCTGATTCTTAGGGACTTTTTCTCTGTTAAACGCAGGATTCCAAATCGGGTAGTAACTGGATGGAGTCCAGGCGTGTCTGGGTGGGGAGTGCCGCTCTGGGTGCTACTGTCCACATAAGAAGGTGAAATGAAGAGGAAAGGCTTAGAAACTTAAAGAGCAGTTAGACAGTGTCTGATCTAATCAGAAGAAGTTGGGGGTTTGATTTTACATACCTTGTAAAATTTCAAGTTTTTATTGAATTTCACAAATGTTAGTTCATTGATGTAGTAGGAGTGCTACCTTTAAGAATTAAGAACTTGTCCTGAGCCAACTCGTCCTGAGCACTGTTCGGAATAGGCACAGCCCTCAGGCCAGCTTGGCAGCTTGGTATTGAACGAACTCCTCCCTGCCATTCTGATGACTCACCTGGGGAACTGGAGTGCCTTTGGCTCTGAGGAGTACTTACTTTCGGAAGTTGGCACATCCCTCAGTTGAGACTTTGCTCTTAGAGAAAGATAATTTCCACAAGGCCATCTGCCCACGGTTCTCTTGGGATGGAGGAAGAAGGAGGTGAAGCTCCTTGTTTCGACTGGAATCTTTCTGGAGGAAGAGTCCGTGCCTGCAGTGGCTCTGCCAGAGCATGAATCTGGGGACAGCAGGGTGGGGGTGATTTATTCTGGACTTTAAGCAGCAGTCCTTGAATAGGAAACTGATTACTTGTAATTTTAAGTGGTAATTCAGCTAATAAAGTTTCCTCTTACAGGAGACAGCAGCTCAGGAGGAAGAGTTTTTAAAAGACTCTTTTGAAATGTCTTAAAATGAATTTTAGTGCTGAACATCAAAAGTTCTAGGGTTGTAATAGCTTGATCCCTTTGTACAAGAGGGGGCCTCCTGGGGAGCCTTGTGAGGCCTTGGGAGTATGGGCTCAGCGTCCAGCAGCACTTGACCTGTGAGGCTCCTGCGTGTGGGGAGGCTGCTGCTGCTTGTTTTTGTTTTTTTTTTTTAATTTTGTTTTTAGGAAAATTTTAAAAGAGCCGAATCTTTTCATTTAGAGGGATCAATGATGACAGCTTGGCTTCCATCTTAATGTAAGTGTATCATCAGAAAGAAAAATAAATATAGCTCTTTTGTCATCTGCTCCCATTTTCTGATGGGTTTAGTTTTGTATGCAAATCTATTTTTATTTCTAAATCAATTCCTGAAAAATAGAACATTAGGTTGCAAATTCTCAAGTCTGAAATTTGTTTAAATGTATTCCCTTGCCCTTTGTAAAAATTGAGAACACATTTTAGATCCTGTTTTAAATTGTGCATAATATGGCCTTGCTAGCACAGCTATTTTCATTATCACATATTGTCTCCTAGTCCTCATCCATAGTCACACTTGTTTTAAACAAAAGGATTGTATTGGTTTTCAGAAGAGTTGCACTCCTTTACGGTGTCACCAGCATTCAGTGTAAGAGCACTGAAGAGAACGCTCCAGAATTCAGTCTGTTTTTTGTGTGAAAGGGGAATAGCTGTTTAAGGATTTTTACATACCTTTGCAAACAAGGGAGAGCCTTTTATTATAATATTATTATTTTGGATGCAAATTGTCCATATTTTCTTTAGGGTTCATATTGTAAGTATTTTAAGATAATAGCCTTAAATACTAAGGTCTGAATTTTTGGCAGTGCTGATGGTATATTAGTATATTGGAAGAAAAATAAAAGACTTTGTCTCTGCTCTAAAGCTAAAAGAAGCCAAGAGCATTTCTCAGTGCTGTTTTTCCTGTATATAAAAGTATTAGCCTCTTTCAGAAGTGTCTTTGATGCCGATACCAGTTGTTCTGATGCCCTTAATTTCCTGTGCTGTTTCCTCTTTGTCCTAAAAGCTTAAGAAACCAGTTGTTTTTCAGGTATCAGTAAAAGGGACAGTTGGTCAAAAAGTTTGTCCAGGTGTGCCATCAAGAAGGCAGGCACTGGGCTGGGGCTGGGGCTCAGTGGTGGAGCGCTTACCTGGCCCCTTCGAGGCACTGGGCTCGATCCTCAGCACCACAAAAATAAATAAGTAAAATAAAGGTATTATGTCCATCTACAACTAAAAAATATTAAAAACCAAAGGAACAGACCGTTGAAATAAACCAGCCCCAAAACGTCAAAGGCTGAGTGTTTTCTCTGATATGCAGAAGCTAATCCAAATGAAATGGGGAAGATTAAAAAAAAAAAAAAAAAAGGATGAAGATCAGTAGACAAAGGGGGACAAGAAGGAGGGAGAAGGGAAGGAGACGGGGAGGGGGAGGGGGAGGCAGGGAGTACACCTGACCTCGTGTTCCTGTGCACACACATGAATACACCGCATCCAGGAGACACTGAGGAAAACAAGCTGTAAGTAAATACCAGAAAGATCAGTGGAGTAGAGGGAAGGAAATGGAGTGAGTGGGAGGGAGAGGAAGGGGAAGTACCTGGGTCGGAATCAGAGCGAATTATGTTCCATGCTTCTATAATTATGTCAAAATAAGTTCTATTATTATGTAGAACAAAAAAGAACCAATTTAAAAAAAATATCACAGGCCTTTTCCCAAGGAAGCCATGGCCTTCAGTCTTGGGAAGGCCCACTTGGCAGGACAGACAAACCCTGCAGAGTCTGAACAGTGTTAATGTTACAGTTTACATACGATTTGCGGGTCCCCCAAGGCCTCAAGTCTTGAAATTTAATCCCCATTGTGAGATATGAAGAAGTGGAAACATGAAGAGGGCGCACAATTGTGCACTCCTATGATCCCGGCAGCTCAGGAGGCCGAGGCAGGAGGATTGTGGGTTCAAAGCCAGCCTCAGCAACTTAGCACCGCCCTAAGCAACTTAGTGAGACCCTGTCTCAAAATAAAAAATAAAAAGGGCTGGAGATATGGCTCAGTGTTTAAGTGCTTCTGGGTTCAATCCCTGGTGCCCAAAAAGTAAAAGGGGGATAGGTGGAGAGACTATGTAGACACACACACATGCTCGTGTCTCTTGCCATATGATGCCCTGTGCCTTATTGGGACTCTTCTAGAACAAAGGCCATCACCAGATGTTAGCCCTTGAGCCTCCAGAAGTTTGAGCTAAATAAGCCTCTTTTCTTTATAAAGTTAGCCAGCCTCAGGCATTTGATTATAGGAATGAATAACTAATATAGTTTCCCCTCTAGTTGAATTTTGCTTATGCGTTTTTTTCTCAAACCAGCTTGCTCAGTGAGATCAGAAAGATCTGGCTTGAAGTCTGAATTGTACTTCAAAACAAAATACATTTCTAAATTTGATTTGAGTGCAAAGCATTTTTAAATTTTCATGCCTGGGTACTATAGATATGAGCTTGAATGGTGAGTTCTTGTTTTTGCTTGTTAGATTGGTTTGTTCCCAGAAGCCAAGACATTTCTTGTTGGTACTCTGTGGCCATCGTTGGTCAGGTGTGACTCAGGGTCAGGCTGATGGCGCAGTCTTCCTGATCCTTGTTGGCTCAGTGAAGGAGCCAGTGGCTACTCGGAAGTGATGTGTCCTTGGCTACAGCAGACCCACGGCCCCCACCTTGCCTTTCGACAGCGTGGGACTATAAATGGTGGAAGGCACTATATGTCTATTTTGTGAACTAACGAAAATCAAATAGAAGCATTTAATCAGAATTATAGGAATTTGAACCAGATGTCAGCATTAAGAGTTCAAATTTGACAGAAAAGAGGTAAAATAAATAAAATAGTTGATTACACATCAGCAGTAGTGGAGGTAAAAGAATTAGGAATCTCAAATGCATGATCTGAACTGCCAGGGAATGGTTTTGCCTGAGAAGAACCAGATCATGGCTTCCGTATTGGACATGTATCATCCAGGAAGAGGTGTTTGCTACGTCTCAGCTGAGAGGAGATGGCTGGAACTTGCAGATCATGTGCCCATCAGAGTGCCTGAGCTTACTGCAAGCACCCAGTGGGAAGAGCTGAGCAGGGCCCAGGCGCTGCCTCCTGGCCCTTTTCCTGTCACACATACATGGATGATGGTGACAGTTGTGTAGCACATTGGGGTGGACAGACCAGGCAGCTGGGATCTGCAGCCAGATAGCCAGAGGTTCTGGCCACCTGAGTGCAGTGGGCCTTTCAGCACACCTGGGCTGTGACAGAGTGGCTGCAAGAGGAGGACACAGGAGGAGCGCTGTCATGGGAACAAGAGGAGGACTGGATGGTTAAAAGGTGTGTGAGGCCAACAGGAAATGCTACCGTGCTGCAGAGGGACTGCATAAAGTGAGGCCCAGGAGTTGTCTGTCCCCTGCATTTGGCAGTGAAATGTGGGAGAGGGGGACTTGAGGGTGCAACCAGACTCCAAAGAAAAAGGGAGTGGTGGTAGAGCCCAGGCGGCAGCAGCTGAGATCACTGAGAGGAGGGTGGAGACCTGCAGGTTGGAGGAGGGCTGTGGTGAGAAGGCGGCACCTGAGCCCTTTTGAAAGCCCAGGAGAAGTGCTGGGAAAGAGGTATCCTGAGCAAGTCATGCCATTAACGAAGACCAGTACGCATGCATCTTTCCAGTGTCGAGATTAATGAGTAACAATAAGGAACAATAAGTAATAAGTAACAATAATAAGCCCACACTACTTTTCATCGGTGGCGGTCACCGAATACTTGTGGGTCACCTGGTAGTCATAAGCTGGGCAGTCAGAGGTTCTTTTATCCCAATCTTAATTTCTAACACCTGTAACACTCAAGTCGCACACTTAACACAATTGCACATGTAGGTTACAGAAAGGCTAAGAAAGGGTTACAGTGGCCACGGGGGTTCAGGAGGCTGAACTGAGCAAGGGAGAGCAGACATGAGGCAGAGTCGCTCCAGGTGGTCAGACAGGAGTAGGAACCAGCAGAACTACTTGTTTGGGCACAGAGCTGTCAGAGCACAGGAGCTTACTCTCGGACAAGGTCCAGACAGCAGCAAGTTCATAGTGTTAGCTTGAGGTGTCAGCTTTCGGGGGACGCATGGTTGTTACGGTGGGAGAAACCGTAGTCTTCTAAAACCTGAGGGCGGAGATCAGAGGTTCATCACTGGCGATTTTCTTGGGCAAGGCTTGTCAGGAGTGACCAGGTGATGGGGTCAGGGGGCCACCATGTCGCATCATGGGGTACTCCTCCTCTTATGGGTCTTGAGTGAGGGGGTTGCCTCATTGGTGGTCTGGTGGTTCAGTGAATTTATGGGCCTGGTGTTTCTGATGTGTTTGATATTCCCACGCATCCATGTGCTCCTGATTAATGTGGTAAGCTCACAGGGGGTCCTCTTATTAGCACAGTTTATTTATCGGTCATGCCTTGTGGTTGTGCCAGGCGGATGGTGGTGGTTTACTTGTCCAAACAAGGTGTGGTGCCATCCCACTTCAGCACTTGAACTCAGAATGGAGTAGCTATGGCAGGCTACTGTTTTGCAAAATAGAGTAACAGAGGTTTGGGCTGCCGTGGTGTTAGATGTTAAGTGTCCCCAGAAGCTCACGTGTCAGACAATGCAGGCAGGTTCAGAGGTGAAGCGATTGGGTCACGAGAGCCTTAACCCAATCAGTGATTTAATACCCTCATGGGGGTTAACAGGGGTAACTAAAGGCAGGCAGGGTGTGGCTGGAGCAGAGCCGGTGGGCACTGGAGGTATGGTGTTGGTATGTATTTTGTATCGGTCAAGTGGGAACCCGCCCCCCCATTCCTGATGAGATGTCTTGAGCTGCTTGCCTCCTCCACACTCTCCACCATGATGCCCTGCTTTCCCTCGAGGCCTGAGGAGTGGAGCTGGCTGTCTGGACTGAGACCTCTGAAACCATGAGCCCCTAAATAAACTTTTCCTGCTTAAAATTGTTCTTATCAGGTCTTCTGTCACAGCAATGGGAAAGCTGGCTAAAACTGGCACGGCCTGCTCTCCGTAAGACTGTGTGGATAAGTAAGGGGGTCGGGGCAGGTGATCACGGAACAAGGCCACTTCTGGCTGCTGTGGCGAAGGGAGGAAGGAAGTGTCACCAGAAGGGGCACATTGCAGGCGGGTCTTGGTGGGAAGGGCATCGGCACCTCCTTGCTATGTCCTCACTTTGTCTTAAAGGGGTTTTTGTAGTATAGCTCTGTGAGGGACAAAGTCACTCAAGTTTTATTTGTCTCAAAATGTCTTTATTGCCTTTCTTCTTGGAAGGATATTGTTATTGACTTTGAAATTCTAGGTTGACATTTCCTCCCAGCTCTTTGAATCTGTTTTGGGCACCTGGGTTATATTGTCTTTCTTTGAAGAATGACAGATGGGTTTTCTTATGTTAGGCAGCTGTTAATGGGAGCCTGTTTTCAAGTTGGCCTAGAGCAACTTTTACTCCAGGGCTAGTAGTAAGTAGCCTTTCTCCTAAGGGGTGGCTTCCTGAGATCTCTGAGTGGCCCAGGGGCTCAGTGACCTTCTTGCCTGCAGGAAGACAACTGGAACCTCTACTGACCCCCATGAGCTTGGGTGGCAGTGGGGTTACAGCTCCTGGGTGGTGGCGTTCCTGGCCATGTGGGTCCTGTGTGCAGATTTCTGGAGGTAGGTGGCTCCCTTCTCTTGGGGACTGTGCCTCACAGCTTTCTGGCCACTGCATCCTCCCGGGATCTAGTCTGCCTTGTCTCTTCAAGCCCTGAGCTTCTGCTGTTCTTGCCCCCCACCCCCTCCCTTTTGCCAGGGTTAGGTTAATGGCTGCAGGTAGGAAGCCAAGCAGGTAAAAGGTTGCAGGTTTACCTTGTTTTTTCTTTAGGGATCACAGTCTGCCAACCGTTGTCCAGTGTCTAAAATGTCAGTTGCATATAGTTTTGGGGTTGCTTAAGAGAGAGAGCTGATCTGGTACCAACACTCCATTAGACCAGGAATGAAAGTCTATTTTTAGATGTTGAAGTATTATGTTCTTAAAAATCTTGGCTGCAGGGAAGTTTCCTACAGTTAGTGAAACTGCAGAAAGATGCTGTTGATGGTCTGCTGTGGCTTGATTTCTAGGTTGGGAACCCTCAGTGCGTTTCCTGCTCTGGTGTGCCACGGAAATCCCACTATATGCAACCACTTGGGGCTTCGGCTAAAAATGAGGTTCCTGAACCCTGCCCTGGGAAATCAGAATTTGTATAATTCTATGATTAGTATAATTAGAGTCAGTGTAATTTTCCTGCGTTCCAGGCAAAGTATGAGCAGTAGGATTCATTCGCTCACATTTGGGGACAGTTGTTCTGTGCAGGCAGTCATGAGCAGTAGCAGGTCAAAGTTGACTGCAGTCGTTAAGGCTCTAAGCCCACAACCACCCACTGTTTGCCAAGATCTGAAACAAAAGAGCTCATTGGCTATTGCATGGGACAAGGTTAGTTGGTTTAAGCACCTCAGAAGTCCAGCCAAGTTGAAGTCACCTGCCCTCTGAGCTCTTTGTGCAAGGAGACATTCCAAAATATCTCCACAGCGTGCTGCAAAGAGCACAGTGGCCACCGCTTGGATGGCCAGGAGGAGTTTGGGGGGTGACTTATGATGTCTTTCCTATTTAAGTAACCGACTTCTGCATGTAGCATGCTGCAATAATTGAATTGAATTTCCATTTAGTGGAAAATAGAATTAGAGCTATTTGTGATATGGGTGAGTTTTAGAAATACAGAGCCAAGAAAGTAGCAGAGTAGTACAGCATCTTGCCACATGTGTGAGGTTTTTTGTTTTGTTTTGTTTTGTTTTTAACTACAAAAGAAGTGCACAGGAGTGATGAGCCATGGATTAGGGAAAGAGAAGAGGGCTGCAGTCCTCTGGGAGAGGCAGATGTGGGGCTGCCCAACAGCCTGGGCCCAGGGGTGCTGGTGATCGTGTTCTTCACTCCTGTTCCTGGGCCCCAGTATTGGTGATGGGTTTCTTTCAGAGTTGAGGGCCGCTGGGTAGCGGATTTGTTTTCCTCACACTCGTGCTGCCAAAATTCCCCATTTGATGTAACCTGTGTTGTTTTCACCTGGGTTTTAACATGGTTTGCCTTCTCCCCTCTAGAGAATAGAGGTCACAGGGCTTCTCTGTTGCATTAAGTAGTCACGAGTCATTTCCAGTGCATGTGGTGTTACCTGTCAAGTCCCTTGCTCAGGGGTCTGAACACAGCTGTGTCTTTTCTCCTGCAGGTGTTCACAACGCTGTCGGTGACCAAGCGCTCTGGGGGCGACATCCTTCAGGCTGGCTGCTGAGGTTAAGCTCCCAGTGTGGACGCGCCTGCCAGGACTCCAAGCCACTGACTTGTTTCCTTGCCCAAATCCAAGGCAGTTTTCAGAAAGCTTCTTGGGCTCTTGGCACCTATTCAAGGTGCTGTGCTCACCATCACCCAAGGCCCCTTGGACCTCAGGGGTAGGAGGCGGTGAGTGGAGGCAGGCAGCGTCACACTGGGGCCACCATCACAGACTCGAAACTGAACTGGCAGTGCATCGGAGTGATGCGTCCATGAAGTCACCAGCCTCAAGCCCGAGTGGTGGGCGGTGATGGAACAGCTGTCAGATGAGTTCAGCGTTGCCTTTACTGCGTGGTTTTCTTACACATTCTCAGCTGTCTAGCATTGATCATATGTTTTTTTTCTCCATAGGGTTAATGATACTAGAGATGAAAAATATTAGCTATCAGTTTTTGTCCAAAGCAAGCCCTGACTAGAATATCCACAGTGTCCTGCTGCCTGAAAGGGGTGAGCTGGCTCGCTTGGAAACTACATAGGTTTGTCCCATGGAAGAGAACGTCCCTATGACCAAGATGTGTCTGTCTGAATGCCAAACTGGCTTGTTGAGCTGTGTCTCCTTTAAACACGTACAGCTGTGACCGCCCCTTCCTAGATTGGCTCTCATGGGCTACGTCACTGTTAAGTTCTGTGCAGGAAGAGGAATGGCCCACTTGAAGGAATGCTGCACTGTGTGGAACTGGGTGGTGGTTCCCACCATGGTCCTTGGTGGGGGCGGTCGCACGCCCTGCAGAGAACAGTCACTGTCTTCCTTGCTTTTGCTTGTGTGTGTTGGTCTAAGTGAGCTGAGGCCATTTGCAAGGAAAAGGCTTCACTTGCTTAAAACTGTCTGGTGGGTTTAGCTTTTAGCTAAAAACACAAAACCCCACAGCTGTTTGTTGAGTGTGCGCGTATCTGTCCCTTTGGAAGAACTACATTCACAGGAAAGTAGGTCTTTCCACACTTTGGATTTAAGTCTGTGATAATTGATTTTTTAAGGAAGTTGTTAAAAACATAAGTTATTTAATTTTTGAACACAGGTGGATGTGAAGGATTTCATTTAAAAACCACGTGATTTTGATTTGTGTTGTGAACTGAACCTGGCGAGTCCTGGGAGTTGCCGGCTCTGTGCTGCGGCTGAGCGGCACTTCTCCACAGTGGGCGGAGGACGTGTGCTGGGGACATCAAGGCTCCTGCCGGCGGTTCTTGCAGCTCCCGTTGCATCCCCTCGGAGCCCTGCCTGTCCTTCTTACCTGTAGCACTGAGTGGTTGCTTCACGCACATTTCTGGCCACCTCAGGGAACCCCTGTGTCTGCCTGGCATCTGGTCAGCAGAACACTGGGCCCTGGCCCTGCCTCGTGCCTCTGTATGAAGAAAATGGGGAGGCAGCAGGGGGAGGGGAGCCGAGGTGTGTGTTCAATTTTATTTATTTACATTTTTAAATCCCCCCAAGGCTGCCAACCCGAGATGAAGGAGCAGGCAGGTGAGGTGAGGGCACCTAATCATGTTGATTCTTCCAGGGGAACGGAGCGCTCCGCCCCGCGAGGATACATTTCATAGACTTGTTTAGATTGAGTTCATGGCCCAAAGTACTGTGACTCACTGAATTCCATGTATTTTTGTTACAAATCTTCTGGGAAAAAAAAAACAATGTGAAACATTAAAAGGTGTTGAGTGATGGCCTTGGGACTGTGGGCACACCTCTCTGGCTCTGTGTTGAAGACGGTTAGGAAAGAGCTGCTGAGCAGAAGTCCCGGCAAGGCCAGCCGTGAGCCGCAGTTCTCCACTGGTGATGGCACTGGTGACTGCCAGTTCCCTTGGTCCACTTGTCCCGATCTGACCCACCAGCCTTGGTCTTGAGGGAGACGAAGCTGCCCCACCCGCCGAGGCCCGCTCTGCTATCCCAGTGCCTTGGACTCCAGGACTGCGACGCTCACTTGCCCCTCACATAGTGCCAGGAGGTGGCGTGTGACCTTTGCCTCCTTTCTGGACTGAGCAGATACCTATTTGGGGTATAAATAGACTCGTCACCATTCCCCAGCCCCTGGCAGTGCCCAGGCATGTAAGTATTCAATAAAGTTTACAAAGCTGTGGATTGTGTGCTCAGACCATTCACTCACATGCGTCAGTCAACCCCAGAAACCCCCATTTTATGCCAATGCTTAACAGATCTTTTCAAGGGGTGTGGTTTCCTTTCCACATGGGGTGACTGTGGGCTGCTGTCACCGCCACCCCAGCCCCCTACTGTACCGAGCCCCGTTTCCCTACCAGGTGGGAGTCTTCAGGGACCATTCCTGGGGGTTGTCATTTTCCACCTGCCACAGTGCTGTCTGCACTGCAGCCTGGTATGAGATGTTCCAACACCTGTCATTGCTGTGACCAAGACCTGATGACAACATTAGAGAAGGAAAAGTCTATTTGGTGCGCACGGTTTCAGAGAATCTGTCCCTAGACAGCCAACTCCATTTAATCCCCATCTGTGGGTTAATGCACTGATGAGGTTAATGCTCTCGTGGCCCAACCATTTCACCTCTGAATTTTCTCGCATTATCATGAACTTTTGGGGGACACCTAACATCTAAACCAGAACTTCTAGCTGGTCTTCCCTCTGCCAGTTGACTTCTGATACACAGCCAGGATTTTGTGGCCCGGTCTTGCCTGCTTCAAGCCCCTGAGGTCTTGAAACACTGGGTCCATCGTCCCTCATCAGACGTTGGATCTGTCCCTGCATGTCTGACCGTACCCACTCTGTCCCAGATGCACTGTGCACTGCTGGCTTCTCCCAAGGGCCACCTGCTCTGAAAGCCTCCACCTACATCCTCTGTTCTCAGTCACTTTGTCGTCTTGGGCACACTGAGTTTCGCTGTGAAGATGTGAGTGCGTCTTCTACACCAGAACCTGCTGAGGGTCTTCACCGCTGCCCCATGTCTACAAAGCCTGGCATTTGAGAGGTTGGTGTAACTGACTTGGCTGGTGGAGTCCTGCCACATGAATCAGGAGCCATCAGAGATGGCCATGCGGGATCCCGAACATCTCTTTTGGACAGGAAATTGAAATGTAACTGAAAGGACAGAAACAGAAAAACGGTCTGGTGGTTAATTTTGTGTCCACTCGACTGGGTCTGAACTGTTGCCCAGGTAGCTGCCACACGTTTCTAGGTGTGTCTGGATGACCAGCATTTGAATTAGGCCGAGTAAAGTGACCCCCCACCTGTGTGGGTGGGCGTCGTCCCATCCTTGGTGGTCCAAGTAAAACAAGGCAGAGGGGAATTGACTTTCCTTCTGCTTCTGGTTCTCCAGCATTTGCAGCTGGACAGAACTACACCACTGGCTTTCCTGTTGCACCTTGCAGGTAGGACAGGCCTCGGGCTCCATGATGTTGAGCCAATTCCTCACGTATATTCATTTGCACGCACAGTCTGGTCTTTCTTGACCGATATGTGTGTTCATGGCCATAGTGAAATACCTAAAGCCAGGTAAATTTTAATTAGGTGAAAAGGTTTATTTAGCTCTATTCCAACTATGTGGTGCCAGTTCTGGCCCAGATGCTCTGACTCTATCAGAGCCCCCCACCAACTATGTCTGTCCCTTGGGATTAATGCCCCCAGTAACCTCAGGACTTCTTAAAGGTTCTTCCACCTCTTGCTGCTACACCAAGACCACACTTCCAGAATGTGAAACCTTGAGGGTCACATTCATACCGTAGCACTCATGATCAGGTCCTCATTAGGAAACCTAAGAGTGGACTAAACGTGCACCAAGGTTGGAGTCAGTGGTTGCAGCAATAGAGAATTGATACTTGGGCATTGGAGAGAGCACAGCCAGTCAGGGCCTCTTCTCTTACACTCCCTTTAAATCTGGGCATTTGGCTTTCAACATTTCATAAAGTCATATTTAAGAGAAGAAAAGGGCTTTATTTTTATTTTTAACTTTTTAAACCGGAAATTCTACAAGGAAGCTTTTGCTGCAGCATGCTTCCTGCTGATGCACTTGGTGTGTGCGTCGGCCTCTGGGCATCCCAGGAGGAGCCAGATTTGGATCATCCGTGCACAGCCTCACCACTGAGTGAAATCCTTTCGCTCGACCGTCCACCTGCCCGGCACTATTTCATGCTATTTGAGATTGCAAAGGGAAGTCAGCTCCTTCAAGTCCACTTGCAGAAGCAGCAACCGAGGGCTGACTTCGTGAAGCTGCCTGTGCAACATCAAGGTCAAAGCAAAACAGCTGGGACCAGGAGACAGCTGTCCTTGGTAGGTTCTTGTACATGCTCAAACGCACCCTGCTGTAGAAGCACACCCTTGAAGGCAACGCAGTCGAGAAACTTTGAAAGCCTATGTTGATTTGGAAAAAGGCCCAGATGGGTCCTTGGCCCTGTGGCCTGCACTCAGTAGGTATGCAGGCAGCACAGGTGCTGACCGGAAGTGAGGCATCCAAGGCTTCAGTATTGGCTTCCCTGGCTGTGTGGTGACCACACCCTCTGACTCGGTCTGGAAAATAAGGAAGAGCTGGTTTAATAATTGCAAAAGCAAACGCCATCCAGGGTGTTTGCTAGGCCAGTAGAATGCTCCTCACTGCCAAGTTACACTGGGAACAGAGCGAGCGAGCACCTTGCTCTGAAGGTGCATGTGGGGTGGGGGATGTGCAAGAAGTGGTTTTTTTCTTAGTTCCTTCAGCAAATTCTATGTACCTGGTAATAATGTGTTAGGCGGCAGAGCTCAGTGGTGAACAAATCTTCCAAAATCCTTGTCCTTGGGGCTTTCCTTACAGTGGAGGGAAACAGGCAAACATAATCTAGATAAGTAAATTCCTCAGCGTGTTAGATGGTGATAAGTGTTAGAGAAAGCTCCAAACGGGTCAGGCTGTGGGGTGTGGAGAGTGGAATTCCACCAGGTGGTCAGGAAGACCCCAGTGAGGTGACATGTGGCTGAAGCCTCGGAGGAGATGTGGGAGAAGGTACATTCTAGACAGATCAACCAGTGCAAAGGCCCTGAGGCAGAGGATGGCTGAGAGGAGGGAGAAATAACTCTTTAGTGGAGTCAAGTGAGCAAGAGTAGAATAGAGTCAGGTCAGAAGGGGAGCGGGGAGGGGACACGTTGGGGCCGTGTTGGACTGGCACCTGTTGGAGGACTCTGGGCAGAGGAGGGGCATGTTCCCATTCACAGGGACCAGGAGCTCTCTGGTAGCTGGGCTGAGGGCAGGTGGTGGGCAAGCCCAGCAGCGGGGACGGTAACCCAAGGCGGGAAGATGGTGTCATGCAGGGGGAGCCTCATCCTGGTCACTGGCAAGTAGGATTGAGTGTGGGTGGGTGTGGGTTGGGGAGAGCCAAGGATGACTTCAGCCTGTTGGACTCGTGGCCGAGGCAGAGGATGACTGAGAGGAGGGAGAAATAACTTTTTGGAGTCAAGTGAGCAAGGGTAGAATAATAGAGTGACCGAGGACGGATGCCCTTCACGGAGACAGGAGTGCTGTGGGCAGGGGAGTGGCTGGAGGCACCAGGGGTGTCCTCTCGGGGGCTGTTTGAGATGCCCGTTGGCCACCTGTGTAGAGGCGTTGAGTTGCTCTGGGCCCCAGTCTGGAGTCACAGAAGGAGGTGCAGGATGGCGACTTCAAATAAATGCCAGAGCTTCAGCCAGCGAGGGTGTTGCAGTTGCAAGAATGACAGGTCCCCAGGGCACGAGCGCAGACAGGAGAGAGATGCTCTGCTAGGACAGCCGTTGTCCCAAAGGGAGGGTCTTGCTAGGAGGACCTCGCCTAGAGGCTTCCTGGGGACCCTCCCTTGATGAAGGGTGGCGGTTTTATTCTTTTTCTGCCCCCCCTTTGTAGTACTGGGCTTGAACCCAGGGCCTCGTTCGAGCCAGGCAGGTGCTCTTACCACTAAGCTCTATCCCAGCCTAGGATGGGGGTTTAGATGTGCGCCAAGGGGGACCTACGGGTGGGTGTGGTCTAGCACTGGGCTCGAGGCAGTGGATCAGAAGGGGAGAGAGGGGGAAGGAGGAGAGGTGAGCAGTTCAGCCTTCGGTGGCCCCCAGTGGCAGGCCGGGGCCGCTGGGTGTCACACTGGGGCGGTGGGAACAGAGAAGGTGCAGGACTGCAGGCCCAGTGAGATCACACGAGGGAGGCACCCTCTCTCCAAGAGCAGGATCAGCCCTTGAGCAAAGCTGAGGGTAAAGCTGTCCCCTCGCCTCACCCAGTCCCAGTTCTGCAGAATTGACAGGAGCTGGCTTTGGGCAGATTAATTTTCCAGCTCACTCCTGACCTGGGCAGCTCAGGTTTGAATCCCAGCTCTGCCTCCCTGTGGCTGGACAGTCTTGGCTAAGTTATCTCTGCTTGATTTCACTCTGCCTCAGTCTCCTTGTCTGTAAGGTGGGAATATTACCTGTACCCTTCAAGCCAACAGATGAGCCACTTTTTAGGCTTATTTTGTTGCATACTCAGGTGGAAGTTGGGGGTCTTCCTCCCTCCTCTGGCCCTGGGATTTTTTTTGGTGGGGGGGGGAGGTGAGACCTACTTACCCCCTCGCTTTCCAGTTGACCCAGCTCTCAGTACATTGTAGGGACTTATACATGATTTGGCATGAAACACACTGCGGCATCCCATAGATTTTATTGCTCTTCTCTCTCATTGTTTCCATGGCAACTGCCTTTTTTCAGTTTTCTTGCATCTCTTGTTCTGACTTACAGTTGCCTAGTAAGTCGCCCCTCCAGCCTTCCTTTCCACTCTTCGTTCCTCCAAATCATGTAATGATAAGTTGGACTTGGTCCCATGCTTGCCCAAGTCTGCACGTGAGGCGGGCTCTAGTGCAACCCGCACAGCCGCACAGCCACTGGAAGAGGATCCAGCTGGTCCTCAATTGGAGGCCTGGCCAGGCGCTCAGCAGGGGCCACCAAGGAGAAGATGGGAGGGTGGGGCTCCGGAGGGAGGAGAGTGACAGGCTCAGAGTCACCCAGGAGATGAGTTGGTGTTCCCAGTATAGAGAAGCCTGGGTCTGTTCACCCTGGCAGTGCCAAGAGCAAAAGGCCAGGGTTTAGAAAAACATTTGAGAACTTTTAAAAAAACATCAGGATATGACGGGAGTTGGGGGGAAACACAAGAAAATTGTGATGGACATCTCTTTAACACCTACCTAATATCATTTCAACCAAATGCAGCTGGATCTAATTTCCATATGTCTGTAAATGAACTACATTTAATGTGGGATTGTGTTTGATGATGTGGGGGTGACAGCTCTGGAAGCACAGGAGAGTGAAGACCTTCAAACGGACCCCAGGGGAGAGGCAGAGGGCCCGCGATGGCGTAGGCCAGGACTGCACGGCCAGGCGTCTTCTACGCAGGGTTCCTGTTGACCTTCTAAGAACCTCCAGAACATTTTTTCAAGCAAGAAAAGTGAGGTTTGAGGTCACTTGATCCCTTGCCTAAGCTCACAAACGTGGCTTATATGCATGTAGCTCTGGGGACTCTGAAGCCCAAGAGAAGTTGTGCCCCCTGGTGTCTGTCCCTGTGAACAGCAGGCTCCGGCTTCTGCAGGGCTCCATACTTAATTTTCTGGGAATACCCACTGGGTGCTTGAATGAACAAGACCCAGAGCCAAAAAAAATTGCAGGGCTTACAAATGAAGGGGGAAGGACCAACTGTTCAGCTGGTAATTCTGGATAAACGTATTCACTGTACATATAACTATAAAACTGGATCTTTAGCCCAACAAAGAGACTTGAACCAGATTAAAGATCTAAATGTGCATGGCAATCCCAAGTTTATATGGCAAACATAGGAAAGTATCTGTGACCTAGAGAGGGGAAGGGCTTCTTAAATCATGCCTCAAAGCACAAACCATAGGGCAAAGGCATCCCAGGGCTGCCTGTTTTAAATATAGTGGCTCAGCCTGTACTCCAGCTAATAGGGTCATCCACGTCTGTTTTATTTTCTGGAAATATTTAATGATATGAGAAAAAGCTTCTAGTTTATGACTTCGTGTAAAAACTAGATTTTTAGAGCAATGGATGATGCTCTACTACTCTGGATGATGCTGAAATGGTGGAGACTTGTCATTATGCATTTGCTTAAACCCATAGAATGTGCAACCCCAAGACCTGTCCCTAATGCAAACTGTGGACTTGGGGTGAAACCAGGGTGCTCATGCTGGTTACTGGATGCAGAACATGGTTACTTCATGCTGTTGAAGATGTTGATAATGGGGGGTGGGCAGGGGATAGGAGCAATCTCTGCATTTTCTGCTTGATATTGCTGTGAACCTAAAACTTCTACAAAATAAAGTCTATTAAAAATAAAACCTACATACGTGTGCATAAGTGTATAAGACCCTCACATTTTCTACGCTGTGGCCTTGGCCTTCTCAGGGCTGGCTAAAAGGCCCACTCATTTACTTGAAGGCAGGGCCTGGGCCTGCCAGTCATCTCTCAGTGAGATGCTCAGAAAGGTGTCTGCTGGGTGAGAGAGTCACGTGGTTCTGCCAACCAATGAATGAGGGAGAATGTGGGGATAGGGAGTGTGTCACATGGTACCACCAACCAATGAATGAGGGAGAACCCGGAGATTTCCAGAAAATCCCACCTATGACTCAGCGACCACCAGTGGTGTAGGCAGAGTCATTATTAATGGCAGCTGGGCACATCCTGAGCATGTTTTTATTGGATCTTTTTGAAATTAATCTCAGAACTTTTCTTATCTCATGGCACAAATGAACCACCTCTTTGAAAATCAACATAGCTCCTAAAACTTGGTAAGGATGGCGTGTGTTTCTTGTTGTGTGAACTGATAAATACAGTCAATAAGTGTAAGTTATAGGGTATACATTGGTAAAAAATATAGATTATATATATAAGATTTTGGTAAGTGAGATAAGACAATTATAAACAAGAACTGTCATAGACAGGCCTAAGACTCCATTTTGCTGCCTTTTATTAAAAAAAAAAAAAAAAAGGGTTACAAGAGCTGTTTCTGAGAAATTGAAATGAAAGCTGTTTTCTTATTTTAAAAAATTGTCTTTCTGTACTTTGTACCCCCAAAATTGTGCCCTACTCAGGATGCAGCGGTGGTCATGGTGAGCTGCATCCTGGGTGTGAATGCCCTTGTGGGTCCACATGACTTTGATTCTCGCCCCGCCGACCCCCCCCAGCCCAAGTTCAGGATGCCAGTGTCTAGCACCTGCTTGAACCCGGGACTGTGGTCAACTGAACTGCAGAGCTAATGCTATGTTGGCTTCTGTTTCTCGCTTGCTTGCTGACTGGAAAGTTCCAGCCCTGCCCAGAGCCCACAGGTCCCACTTCTCAGTGTCTTAATTTCTGTGATTGGCTAGCTTTCATGGCCATCAGCAAGTCTCTGAGTTGTGGGTTTGTGCTTATATTCTCTTTGGATGGACCAGGAAGCTGCTGTCCTCCCACAGAGCTCTGTGGTGGGTGACAGTCCCTGGCCAGGTAAATAAACTCTCTTTTGATTTGAAATTCGGACTTAGAGTGCTTTCTGAGTTACCAGGGCCGATGGCCAGAGCCTGAACCTCTGCAGTCTGAAGTTAGTTGTGACCGGTGACAACGCTGCTCTCTCGAAACTCGGTTTATTTGATTCTTGAGGTGGCGCATCTGAGATGAGATCATGGGTTGTATTTATAATGAAGTTCGTTAGTGCGTGAATGGAACCCGATCCTGGTTCATCCGTAACTGTTCAGGGCTGCCGGACCCTCCTGCGCTGCACTGGGTACAGGGACATTGGGGTCTTTGCTCTGTTTCTGAAGCTTCTCTGCTCCTGACTCCCACTCACACCGATTCCCAGCCACTCACGTGTGTCCACAGCTGCTGGTGACCTCATGCAGCAGGGAGGGGGGTGGCGTCCAGGGAACGAGTTCTTTTCAGAAGCACATGCATGGCAGGCGTCTACCCAAACCGCTGCCCTCTGGATGTAGCAGAGTCTCAGGCCCCAGCTCCAGGGCCCTCCATGGCTGGGAGTCTCCTTGGGCAGGTCTGTGCCCTCCACCTGGCTCCCTGTCCTCCGCAGGTGACCTGGATCCAAGCACAGCCCCTCCCCACCCAGCCTTCCTCACCGAGGAGAGTGGAGCCAGGAGCAGTCCCGTGGCTTCACACCGCTGCTGTCATCTCAGACCCTGGCCTCACTTCCTGTCACCTCTGTGTGTTTACTTAGCACTGTGCTTTGAAGAGAGCCCCCTGCTCAGTGTGAACACACTCGAAAAGAAAACTGAATCTCAGAATCATAAATGGAAGCCAGTCTCCTTTGCCATAAATGGAGACTAGTTTTTAAAATGAATACGAGAATACGGATTTGTGTTTGCTTGCTTACCCATAAAATGTTTCCGGAAGGTGCACGGGAGGCCAGCTGTGGGGAGGTGTGGAGGCAGGGATGGGCCGAGGAGCTGGACTCCGCCATGGCTGGGTTGAAGATGAGAAGGTGCCTTCATTCCTCTGTGTGGCCATTCGTTTGCTTGGAATTGAGTACAAACTCAGTTGCTTTTAGGAATAATTTGGTGGGGGAGGGCATGGGAACCAAAGTCGGGCCTCAGATCCTGGGAGGTTCTGTGGCCTGCTGGCGTGACGAGGCCTGGACCTCTCCTAGACTGAGAAGGTCCAGAAACTGGTGTCCAGCAGAGCTCTCTCTTTGATGTAGTAAAAGAAGGATGTCTAAGGAGAAGGCCAGCCCCTCCCACTCTGTGGTGGTGTCACTCATGCCGTCCCCCCTTCACTTGGCCTCAGCCCTACTCTCAGGCCTTTGAGGTTGGGCCCTCCACGGGCCACAGTGCAGCAGAACAGACCTTAGAGCCAAGGCAGCCCTCGGGGCCTCCCCCCGAATGTTCCTGACCTGGTTCCTACATCCTCAAAGGGCCAGCAAACTCCCTGACACTCTGTGAGCATCTCGTGCTCATGTGTATTTTCCTAGGGAGACGGTGCCTGGTCTGTCAGGTTCCCAAAAGAAGTTTGGGACTCCAAAAGCCCTGCCCAGGAGCTCCCTCAGTTTGCAGAGGCATCCGGCCATGAGAGTCCTGCGGTCACAGGAGAGACTCCTCCCAGGACCCCGCAGCCCATGCCTGGCATCGTGTCAGATGCACAGGTCTTGGTGTCTTGCAGGTTGTGTGAGGAGGATCCCGGGTCTCTGAGCTGGAGGGAGGAAACTTGAGGACCTGTTTGGTTGGTCCACACAAAAGGGGAAGGCTTCCCAGCCTTGACTTCTGGAAAGGCCTGGAAATCCAGAGAAGCGAAGTGATGAAGGATGCTAATGACTGCAGCATGGATACAGGTCCAGGTGACACTCCTGCAGAGCAAAGCAGCCTGGGGTGGAGGTTGTCCCTGGGGATTCTGACCTCACCAACCCCCTCCCTCCTGGGACAGCAGGACAGGGCTGACGGCTCCAGTTTGAGGTATCTTCTTCCATCTGGTCTTTCCCAGATGTTTAGGTGATTTAAAGATGAGAATGTCCATCAGATTGATTTCTCCCTCATTTTCAAGGCTGTCTCCTCTAGAGTGTGGAAGCCTGGGACTGTGTTTCGGTGGCAGGATTGTTTGCGACCTTGATGCTTGTGGGAGGGAGAAGGATCCTGCCTTTGATTTAACTGATGCGTTGACTGTGCTGGACTTTCTAACCCTGTAATTTCAGAACAGAGGTTCTCAAGCAGAGGATGTCACCCCCTGGGGATATTTCGCAGATCTCGAAGCATTTTTGGTCATCACACTGGTTACCAGGTGGAGTGTTGCTATTGGCACCCCGTGGATAGAAGCCAGGGTGTTGCTAAACGTCGTTCAGTTCCTGATGATCCAAATGAACGTGCTGAGGTGGAGAAGCCCTGCTCTGCAGTTATTCTGTGTCTTTCAAAGCTATTTCCAAAACCCTCCACACACACACACACACACACACACACACACACACACAGTTCTAAAGACCCATGCCAACAGCTTTAGCTTACGTAGTAGGTACAGCAGCAGGTACTGTGAACTGACATAAGCCAGTCTGGTCTGGCAAGCCATCAGGTGATCTTTGGTAAGTTTCAGAGGCCACTACTAGTTGCCAGAGGTCATAAGGGCGTGTCTCTCCTGCCAGCCCTTGCTGTCTGGTTAAAATGCCACCACGCACAGTGACAGATATTAGCAAAAAGACAGAAAGCAATCAACCTTCTTGGTAAACCCAGCAAAGTCCCAATTATTAGTCCTCTTAGGTGCTGTACCTGAGCCGTGAATGAAAGGCCACTGGGGCAGTGTCCCCAATCCTTGGACCCCTCTGCAGCTGACATAGTCCTTAGGAGCCAGCACCGTGTTACAGCGGAAGGGGCATGGCACACCTCGCCCACGCAGGGTGGAGCTGTCCTCTAGAGGGCTCCACAAGCCCTGTCTCTGGGGACCACACAGTTCAGCAAGGACGACCCATGCCTCCTTTCTGCTGTGCCCATTCAAAGGCCACTAATTTGATCAACCAACGCCACTCCAACATTTCTTCTTCTAAACAGAAAATTCCCATTCTGGATCAGAGACGGAGACAGGCGGCCAGGGCCCTCGGGAGAGTGGACGCTGGTGAAGTCTCTGATGTCCCCAAGGCACGTGGGGCTGATCTGGACATTGACCACGTCCGGCACAGCCTACACCTGACGGTCCCCTTTACTTTGTGGGGGACAGGTCCCCAGGGAGATTCCAGGAGCAGGGCTGTGGGCAGGGGCAAGTGTTATTTAGAGCTGTCATGGAGACCCGAGTAAAGGACGAGTGGGGACAGGGCCTGCGGAGACGCCAGTGCTCCAGGGCTTCAGTTGGGGTGGGAGGCAGGAGGTGCTCGGCGGCCTGGGGTTGGGGTGTCCAGCGCTCCCACGGCAGGTGCTCAAGGATGGGAGCCTGAGTGGCTCTGGAGGGACTTCTTCGCGTGTCCACTGTGGCCTCCACCAGGAGGGTCCCAGAGGAGCCCCCGAGGAGCCACCCTGGTGCTCGGCAGGGTCTTCCCATGTCGCAGAAGCTTGACAGTCATCAGCGCCAGTCCTACAGAGTCTCCCTCCATGGCGCTGATCATGGGGGGGCTGATGTCACCCTGACTGGCCTGGCGGCTGCCCAGGTAGCTGGGTGTGTCTGTGCTGGGACCTGGGAGGGTTAGCGCCGACTCAGGAGGCCCGCAGAGAAGTTGCACCTCACCCACCTGAGGACGGGGGCCAGGGGGAGCATTCACTGAGGGCGGGACAGTCCCCTCTTCTGGAGCTGGCACACCCTCCTCCTGCAGACCCAGCGCTCCTGACCTCGGGCCTCTGGGCTCTGGGACTTCCCCTCCCCACCCGTCTGGGGCTCCCGGTTCCTGGGCCCTCAGACTCGGCTGAAGGACACGGCCCACTCCCCTGGCTCTCGGGCCTGCAGGCAGCAGATGGCGGGGTTCTCAGCTTCCATAATCAGA
This sequence comes from Marmota marmota marmota, assembly GCF_001458135.2. Classification (NCBI taxonomy): domain Eukaryota; kingdom Metazoa; phylum Chordata; class Mammalia; order Rodentia; family Sciuridae; genus Marmota; species Marmota marmota. Next base: position 7,798,246 of record NW_025999853.1, on the reverse strand, counting down.
GGAGCCGATTTCCCCAGTCAGCCCCCTCCTCGTTTCCGTGGCTGGCTGTCTATAAATACGTCCCTCCTCTTGGTTCTGCTTCTTGGGAGAACTCTGAGGAAATCGTGGGATTCTTGAGAAACGTGTTTCTCCCCGGCCTGGCAGGGAGGTGTGGAGGACCAGCAGCACACTGTGGAGAGTGCCGCGTGTCCTGCGGAAAGTGCAGCCCAGATTGTGGCCTGGGTCTGCCGCTCACCAGCTGTGTGACCTTGAAAACATGACCAAACGTCTCTCGGTGCCTTGAATTCCTGCCCCATAAAATGGAAAGGAGAGGGTTGGCGTGTGGATCAGAGGGGATACTATCTCTGGAAGCCCTTGGCACAGGGCTTGGCCCACGTAGAATGTTCAACAAATGCTCGGCGCCACCAGCACGGGGTTATTCCTCACCTCTGTCCTCCAGAAGAGCCTGCAGCCTCGAGACCTGGAGGCAGAGGCTGGCAGTTCTCAGCAGGACGAGAGCCACCAAAGCCACCAGTTGCCCACCCGTTTAGTCAAAGGCCACTGTAGAGGGCCTGGCTCTGTGCCAACTGGAGGATCGTGGCCAAGAACAGAACCATGTCCCCTCCTGTTCCAGTCTGGCAGGAGAAACGGGCCTTGGGTAGGCAGCTGCACACCTGATTATTAATTGCAGTTGTGACAAGTGATGCGATGTTCAATACAGAGTCTTGGGCACTTTGACAGAGGAATGGCCACAGCTTGGGGCTGGGAGCTGGGGACACAGGAGGTGGACTAAGATCCAGGAACTGCTCCGTGTGGGAGCAGAGGGCCAGGCTGCTGGGCTCAGCAGACCACGCAGGGTTTACCCAGGCAGACGGAGGCCAAGGCCACTGCCTCCCTCTTGGTCACAAAATGGGTCACCCCTGTCCTGTCATCTGAGTCAGAGGGTGGGCAGGGCCTGGGGGTGCTAGCAGGTGCTCTCAACGGCTAGCCCAGAGGAGGGAGGAAAGCTCCCGGGTGTGACCGAAGCCCGACGCACAGAGCCCTGCAGCCCCACTCAGCCCTGAGCAGGCGCTGTCCTTGTGTGGCACAGGTCCAGCCAGGCCTTAGCCTTCAGGGGGCCTCGTGACGGCGCACAGAAACTGGAGCCACTGGCCCAGGAAGGCGCAGGAACTCCCTGCCTGAAGGACTCGTGGCTCGGGGTCAACTCTGTGCGTGGAGTTCCTGGGGCAGCTGTGGAGGAGGGAGGGGCCAGGACGAGGCGGAGACGCCTGGAGCTAAGTTCTGTGGACCAGCGCGAGACCTTGCCGCCCAGCGCCTCTGCCTCGGTTCTGCACCTAGATACAGGAGGTGACCTCACTTATGGAACTCAGAAGTGCCTCTGGCGGTGGTAGCATGTCCACTAGCAGGGCTTAAACAAAGACGTGTATTTTTCTCACCGATAGAGAGAGATGGGGTGCCCCCGAAGCTGCCGTGTGAGACGATGCAAGAGGCTTGGACGAGAGATGATTGGGTCATAGCCTTAACCAAATCAGTGAATGGATCCCAGGTGGGACTAACTGAGTGGTGACTGGAGGCAGGTGGGTGTGGCTGGAGGAGGTGGCCGTGGGGGCGTGGCTATGGGGGATTTATTTTGTATCTGGCCAGTGGGGTCTCTCTCTCTGCTTCCTGAGTGTCATGTGAGCTGCTTCTCTCTGCAATGCTCTTCCTCCATGATGTCCTGCCTCACCTGGAGCCCTGAGGAATGGAGCCTGCTGTCTGTGGACCAAGACCTCTGAAACGGTGAGTCCTCAAATAAACTTTTCCTCCTCTGCAGTTGTTCTGATCAGGTCTTTAAATCACAGCAGTGAAAAAGATGACTAAAATGGAAGACCCTGGCAAGTTCCTTGTGGCCATTGGAGCAGCTGGTCAGTGACATCAGGTTTCTGCTTCTTTGCAATCCTCTTTTTCCTCATGGTCACAAGATGGCTACTGCAGCTCCAGGCATTAAGTCTATATTCAAGGCTGTAAGAAAGGAGTCGAGAGAAGAACTCTCTTTTTACCCTTTAGACAGCCATCCCAACACTCCCTGCCAGACTTTTGCTCTTATTCCATTGGCTAAATCTGTGTCCCATGTCCATTCCCAGCTGCGAGGGCCTGGGAGAGTGAGTCTCCCCCATAGTTGTTGTTGGGCTTAAAGAAGATTGTGCACGTGAGGGGGCTCCGTCAGGTGCTCACACCAAGTCCAGCCACCATTCAGAACATCGGAGCCCATGAGGGGGGAAGCAGGGCGAGTCCTCTCAGGCAGTCGGCTCCCACCCCGTGTTCCGGAGGCTCAGGTTTGGACTGAACCGTGGTGAAGCTGTGTGAGCGTCGGCTCTGAAAACCTCCCTTCTGAGGACTCCTCCTTGTTCCGTTCCCTCTGTTCTGCGTCCAGCGGGGCCGGTCAGTTCTTTCTGCTCGTGAACTCAGGACACCCTTGGGGTGCACTTGGAGGTGCAGGCAGGAGCGGGGTCTGCCCGGCCGGGTGCACGTTCAGCATCAGCAGGGGACGCTCTGGTGGTGTCTGCAAGGAGGAGGCTCCGCCAGGCTGGAGGGCGCGGGGAGATGGGATGACGTATGCAGAGAGACATCTAGACTCGGGGACGGTGGCCAGGCCAGGAGGGCGGGCTAAGAAACACAGTGGGACCTCCAAGTCCCCCCCCCCCCCCCGGCAGCCCTGGGTCCCCATTTTAGGTAATGATGGGCATTTCCCAGGGACTATTTGTGGAACAGTCTAGAAGTTTTCATGCCAACTGGACTGAGGGGAAAGCCCCGGCAGCACCCTCGTCCTCTGAACGGATTGGCCCCTTGCTGTCCCAAGCTGGAGGAATCCCAGGAGGGCGGCTGGCCAGCCGCTCCCACCAGCAGCCGCTGGGTTCAAGTCCTCGCCTGACTAGTTGCTGTGCAATGTCGGGCTTGCTGCTTAACCCCGCTGTGCCTGGGTTTCCTCCGCTGTAAAATGGGGGTGATGACCTCAGTATCTTGCTTGTGCAGCTGTCATCACAACTAAATAACTCGCATCTAAAAAGTTGTCACCGTTGATTGTTATGTGAATCAGGCCAGAACCCGGGAGAGGCTTGGCTTTTCCTGGCTGTAGCCAGGGACGGCTCATGTGTCTGTTGACAGACGCCTTCCCTCTTTCTGTCCTCTTAGTAACCTACAGGGGACGGCAGATGCCATCCGTGCATTGAAGGAAGGATGGGGAAGGTGGGGGAGGGGAAGTCCTGGGTGGACAGCTGCTCCCGGGCTGGGACCTGCCGTTGGAATCAGGCGCATCTTGACCTGAGCGCTTGGCTGCAGCTCGCGAAGTGATCCTGGAGAAGGTCCCCATGTGCAGAGGAGCGGGATGTGCCTGTCTGTCCCGTCCCCCACCACCTCTGTGAACCATGGAAACATCTGGGGGATGGGGCTTTCCCAGCCCCCCTCCTCCCAGGGGTCTGCGCCTACGCCCTGGCCACAGGGTAGGACTGGCCAGGGCCCTGGAGCCCGGCAGGAGTCGCAGCGCTGGCGGTGAGGGGAGGCGGGTGTCAGGGCCGGTGAGGAGGCCAGGGGGTCAGCTGCAGCAACTGGACAGGCCCCCCACGGCCTCTGCAGCCCCCTCAGGGCCAGCACTGGGGCTCCTGCACTGAAGGGGTCCTCGGCTTCGGGACCGGCTGTCCACGGGCAGCAGCCTTCTCCATGAGCCGCCGCTGGGCAGGCCCAGGGTGGACGGGGTTGGGAAGGGGCCTGCAGAGGCCTGGGCAGCCCAGCCCGGCCGAGCAGTGAGGTCCCAGGAACCCTGCACCCTGTCCAGTCTCCAGCCCCCTGCGTGCTCCATGAGTGGTCAGGATGGGGGTGCTGTGTGCCAGCCCCCAAATCTAGCAGCTTCCTGTGACTGTGTCACATCCGCAGGTGAAGCAGGCAGGCCCGGGGTGCACTTTCTGGACTGCAAATGCTACCATTTTTAACTCAGAGGACTTAAAAAATGACCTAGTGTCACTCAGGAAGATCTGAAGATTATGAAAATACAGAATGTTTAAACTTTGGAGAAGAGACTGGCCTTGTGACTCACCTCCAGGCCCAACATACGTGGAAGTGCCCAGTGAGCATGACCAAGATGGATTTAACAACTGTGGAAATGACATATGCAAATGAAGATATCAATTGCCGCATTCCTTATAATAGTACAACTGGTTAGGAAATCTGAGGCACACGAATGCAAGAAAATGGCTTGTAATGTTAAATCACCACGAGGACTCAGAAGAATGTCTGTATATTGTTAAAATGAAAGGTCACAGTTAAAATTTAATAATACCATGATCTAAACAACGGAATGTGAATCTATGTAGCTAAAGATGGAAAGTACATGTTTTAGTCAATTTTTTTTTTGCTATAACAGAACACCACAGGTTGGGTTATTTATAGTGGATAAAGGTTCATTCAGCTCTTGGTTCTGGAGGTTGGGAGGCCCCAGGTTGAAGGGGCCACATCTAGGGAAGGCCTTCCTGGTGGGGACTCTGCAGAGCCTGGAGGCAGCCAGGGACTCACATGGCAAGACATGTCAGGAGAGCCGCTGTTACAACAGAGCCACTCTCTGGTAAGCCACCTCTCAAAGGCCACCTCTTAACGGTCCCTAAGACCTCACAATGGGGAGTAAGTTTCACCATGAGTTTGGAGGGGAGGGTCCTCAAACCACAGCAGCACATTCAGAAGCACAGTTATTGTTGTAGAAATCAGGTTGATAGTAACAAACTCAGCCTTGTGTTGGCATCAAAGCAGACACAGACCCGCGGAGAAGAATGAGGACCCAGGAATAAACCCACATGTCTTCAGCCATCTGACGCTCCACAAGGTGCCAGGAACACACGTTGAAGAGGAGCCGGCTCTCCCACAGATGGTGCTGGGGAAGCCGGATCCACAGGTGACAGACTGAAAGTGGACCCTGATATCTCGCCCTGGGCCCAACTAGCTCCAAAAGCATCAAAGAGCTTCGTGAGAAACCTCGACTTTGAAACTACCAGAGGAAACGGCAGAGAAAGGACTTCAAGACCCGGCACAGCAACCCCCTCCAAACAGGACCCCAGCAGCTCGGGACACAAAGGCAGGGCGTGATCAATGGGGGGACAGCCAGTTAAACGGCCTCTGAGCAGCACAGGAGACCAGTGGAGAGCCAGCCCGGGAGGAGGGCGGCTCTGCAGCTGCTCATCCGACAGGGGCTGATCCCCAGGATGTTCAGAAAACTCGAGATCAAAAGAACAAGTAATCCAATAAAAAATGGGCAAATAAATCTGAACAGACACTGCTCAAAAGAGGAAATTACAGACGGTCAATAAATAAATGAAAAAAAATGCTCACATCTTTAGCCATCAGGGAAATGCAAATCAAAACTGCATTGAGATTCCACCTCACACCAGCAGAAGGGCTGTAATCCTAATATAAATACATAAATAAGCAAATAAGATAACAGATGCTGGTGAGGATGTGGGGATAAAGGGACACTGGAACACTGTTGGTGGGAATGTAAATTGGTACAGCCACTGTGGAAAGCGGTATGGACAAAACTACCCTGATCCAGCTGTCTCGCTCCTGGGTATATGTATAGGAAGGAGTCCAAGTCAGCAAGTCAGTAAGAAGAAATGCCTGTGAGCCTATCTTTATTGCGTACCCTGTTCACAATGGCCAAGTTATGGACCTGCCTAGACACCCATGAACAGATAAACGGATAGTGAAAATGTGATATATATATATATATCTCCAATGGAATATTACTCAGCCATGAAGAAGAATGAAATCTGTCATTTGCAGGACAGATGGAATTAGAGGACATCATGTTAAGCAAAATAAGCCAGACACAGAAACCCAAATATCACACGCTTTCTCTCATATGTGGAAGAAAGAAAAAAAAAAAAAGACCAGAAAATGGAAGAGGGACTATTAGGGAAAGAGAAGGGGGCTGGGAGGGTAGGAGACAGTGGCAGGAGGTGGCTCAAGCACTGTATGTCCATGTACAGAAACGTCACGCTGGAGCCACTAGTTCGTCCCAGCAATACGGGTCGGTATTTCAGTAACAGGGAGATACATCCAACAGGCTTCTGAGCCACAGAAACCTCCCTTGGTACTGTCCTGCAGGGATTCCTGATCAGGCCTCAGCTCTCGTCTGGAAGCCTCCGCAGCACTTTTCTGAACGGCCTCCGGCTTGCTGTCCCCGGGTCTGGGTTGGGCTGGGAAAGGCCACGCTGTCCACGGGGCTCCTGGACCTTCCCCCGCTGCGGGGGTGCAGAGCCACCGGACCTGCAGGGTTTTCTGGTCCAGAGAGGGTCCTCAGGGCAGGGACCTGCAGTGGGCGCCTGCTGAAGTCTGTGTGGGCGACACTGGTCAGCAGGGATCCGGGACAGCGACCTGGGCTCCTAATCCTGCTCCTTCCCTTCCCCGCCCCTTTAGCCTCTATGTAGCCAACAGCCTAGGGGCGTAGTCCTGGGCTCCCCGTCTGTGTGGAGGGGTAGCAGGGGCCCCTCTCCAAGCCTGTGTCCCTGCAGACCGTGAGCTGGCCGCCCGCTGCTCACCCTCCTGCCCTGCACCCTGCTCTGGTCCGCCCAGGGCTCCGCTCCCATCCATCCTCAACCCCCTCCCTGTCCTGGACCATGTGTGGACCCTCGGCAGGGCGTGCTGGGGTCCCGCCGTCCCTAGGACTGCCCACGCTGGGGGGCTGCCTGCTGGGACAGCGGACATCGCAGACCCCTAAAGCCAGAGCCTAACTTGAACGTTCATCCATATGGAAAAATGTCCACCAGCTGCTCTTAGTTGGGAGGAGGAAACCCAAAGTTTCCAGGGAGTTCAGACTGTCTGATGCCATTTTCATTAAAAAGAAAAAAGAAAATGACATCAAAGACCGTGGTTCACACGTCTCACTGCTGGAGGGACCGTCCCAGTTCTGAGGTCTCCCCCTGAAGGCACGAGTCACTGGCTGCCACTCTGTGTGCCCCGAGGCCACCTGTCCCCAGGCCACTCATGCAGCAGGCCTAGAATGGATTTTAGTGGCAGCACCTTCTGCCATCTGATTTGGGGACATTTGGGGATTCTCTTCCACTCTTCCAATGGACCAGGGCACAAGGCGAGCAGGACATGGGGCTCCTGGATTGTGACCTTCGGTGGTTGTGGTGCCCTGGTCTCTGTGCCCCCTGTGTGGCTCAGTACAGGGGACGTCACAGGTGGGGGCTCACCCAACAAACGATGAAGGATCTAGGTCCCTTCCATTGAAGCACTGTCAGCCTCAGAAAGGGACACGGAGAAATCAGTGAGCTTGAGGAAGTACTGTTGGTGGCATGGCCCACGGGGACACACACAGGGGGATGACCCCTTCTGAGACAGGGAGGGGAAGCCGGGGCTGCTGCAGCCTCTGTGGGCCCGAGAAGCACTCTCTCCAGACGGGGCTCAGTTCCTCGTGGTTGACTCCACATGTGAACAAGCCGGCCATCAGGGGGGCTCAGAGCTGAGAGAAGGAGCGTCTGTGGGTACCTGAGGCGTAGGACAAAGGGCCCTGTGTTGGGGCCCTGATAAAGGACAGGGCTGAAGGAGGCAGTTGAGACTTCTGAGAACTGAGTCCAGCTGCTCTTTCCTCTGCTGACTCTCAGGTCAGGGACTGTGGGGAGAGGGGGCGTCCTGGGAGGCGCCACATTGTGACTGGCCCTTCTGCTTCCTGGTTCATGACCCAACAGGAAGGAGGCAGCCAGGAGGGCCTCGTTGAAGGCCAGGCCCGGAGAGGAGGCAGGTCTGACCCTGAAAGACACTAGGGATTGAGAAGATGTTTAGACTCATTAAAATGAGTCCTTGAACCTCGTTAGAGAGCCCAGGCGGGTCCTGTGCTGCAGGTGGGGCCCGAGGGCTCAGCAGGGATCCGGATGGCCTTGTGAGGCCCGCTCAGGGCACAATACCTGTGGAAGGACAGTGGGCTGGACCCAGAGGACCAGGGCCTCCGGTCTCCAACGGGGAAAGAGTAGAAGGAGGCACAGGGTAAGGGAAACTGGTGGCAGCCCGTAGCCTCCCTGTGACACCCTCCTGACCCTGAAGGCTCCCTCTTGATCCTTTGGAGGTAGCCAGAGACGGGGGCCCATCCACCCTCCAGAAGACTCAGGCCCCGCAGCTCCCAGGTCACCAGGCCGTCACTTCCAGTCCCTGAACGGGGTCTGTCGGTCCCCTCCTGTGACACATCAAGCTCATGTCCCCAGCACTCTGTCTACTCCTGGCGCCTTCTAAGTGACTTACATCCAGGGACTCAGGCTGCGTTCTCACGGTGACCCCACGGGGAAGGCCCTGTGCTATTCCTGTACCAATTTCCAGACGAGGACACAGAGGAAGCTGAGATTTCTTGTCCAGGGTCATGCGGGGATATTCCACAGTTAGGACCTGATTCGGGAAGACTTGAACTTGAACTCGACACCGTTCTCTTCACCTCCAGGCTCTGCCCGCTGGGATTCCACGTGGGGAGCAGGACACGGCCCACACAGCACAGGCCCGCGGTGCGCTGGGGGTCAATGCCTGTACGCAAGGGGCTGTCACACTGAGCAGTCAGAACCAGGATCCTGGTCCCGAGGAGCCAGGACAAAGGGGTCCTAATGAGGATGGGGATGAAGTTGAGCATAACCAGGAAAGAGAGGCTGACAGCCGCACTAGCCCGCCTTCCGCCCGCTCTGCTCCCTTCTTTCTGTTTCCACGTATTTATTGAGCACCTATTATATACAAGACTCTAGATAAGGTATCATACAAAACACAGTCTAGTGGGGAAACGGAGCTAGCAATAGTGACCCCCGTCTGTGAGGCCGGGCAGGGGGACCCGCTGCCTGGCCTGCCTGAGGACTTCCTGGCTTTGGCACAGAATCCTGAATTCCAGGAAGCCCCGTCCCTGGTGAATTGGATGTGTGGTTAACCTAGTGAGCTGGCGAGGACGGCATAAAGGGTGACTTTTGTTTGCATTATGTTTCAGTTTGCTCATTTGACAGATGTCAAACGGGATTTTACTTCTGTTTTTATAAGGCTTTTTTTTTTTTTTTTTTCTTTTTAAATCACTCTGGAGGCTGAACGGTGTTCGTGATGCCTTTTAACCAGATGTGTTTCCTAGTCTGTGAATCGGCCGCTGTTAGAATTGTTTACTGAGGACTGTTCACAATCCCGAGCAGAAGGAAGGCTTGTCACAGCAAGGCCACTGGGTCCACCCCAGGGTCTGACTCAGAGATGCGGGTGGGACCTGGGAATGGGCTTTCTAGTGAGTTCCTGGGGGAGGCTGGGGTTGCTGGTGGATTGGGGGCACACTTGGAAAAGCACTGCATGGAGGTGTTCTGGGGGGTCCTTTCATTTGGCAGGGTGGTTCTGCACCCAGCTGGCCATCAGGAACCCCCTGGGGGCCACACGACACAGACAGACATGCAGATCCCACCCCGGGCCACGTGAGTCAACCCCCGAGAGCAGAACTTGGGTTTTGATAGTTCATTTTTTTAAAGTTTCCCAGAGGACTCACCACCTCTGTCATGTTGAATTAAAATGGAGACCAACATGGAGGACTCCGAGCAGACAAAGCCACTTAGGCCTCGTAAGTGACAGTGACCTCATCAAGCCTCGACAAAATCTAACCTGACCTCTTTCTTATATATGCCTGTATTAAAGAAAACAGAACTCAAAGGATCGGCAGTTTAACCAATCAGAGCGGGCTCACTAGAGTATAATTATATAGCTAGGGAATTCCCAGTGACCCAGACCAAGTAAGAAAACTGTGTGAGTGGGGCGCAGGCGCACGCCTGTAACCCCAGCAGCTCAGGAGGCTGAGGCAGGAGGATCCCAATGTCAAAGCCAGCCTCAGCAAAAGCGAGGCACTGAGCAACTCAATGAGACCCTGTCTCTAAATAAAATACAAAAAAAGCTGGGGATGTGGCTCAGTGGTTGAGAGCCCCTGAATTCAATCCCTGGTTACCAATAAATAAACAAATAAATAAATAATAGAAAGTGTGACTGCAGCAGATCCACTATTTTCTTTGCTTTCCGTCTGTGAGCATCCTGTAACGCCCTGCACTTGGGCCTTCCCCAGCCACTTCTGACTTGGCACTGCCCGAGTCAGGAGTCACTGTTGGCTCAAGTAGACGCTGTGCCTCAGTTTACTTTTTTGCCAGAAGGAATGGGCAGTAAATGGGGAGGTGAAAGAGAGACACGCTTCCTCCCTCTTCTGCCTACATAACTTAGGGGGTGTGTACGCTGTCATTCTGTAAACTTCTAATCTTGAGATGATTATAGATTTGAATACAGTTGTATGAAATAACATAGGAAGACCCCACGTCCCCTGTACCCAGTCCTCACCCATGATCATAACGCAGTTTGAAGCTGTGGGAACCCTACGTCGTGACCAAGATATGACATTGACGCAATCAGGATCAAGGCATTTCCATCCCCACAAGGATTCCCAGTCCTGTAACCAAACCCAGCCCCTTCACTCAAGGTGCCACTGATGGGGTCTTCAAGCGCATTATACAAATGCAGTCAGAAAGCACATTAAGTTTTGGGGACTGGTTTTTGCATCCCCCAGCATACTTCTCTGGGGATCCGTTATTACGGATGTTTTGGGGTGTACGGAACCACAGCTGCTTAGCTTCGTCTGTTGAAGGTCGACATCTGGATGTTTCCACTTTTACCAATAAAGTTGATGCAAATAGTCACATATAATTTTTTGTGTGAACCAAAGTTCTTGCTTCTCTGAGATAAATGCTCTGGTGTGCATTGGTCTGGGTCGTGTGGTTGCTGCACGTTTAATTTATTTCAAGATAAAGATGTCTTTAAAAGTGACTGCCGAGCCGTTTTCCAGGGTGGCTGTACCGCTTTCCATTTCCACCAGCAATGTACGAGTGGTTGAATTTCTCTGCTTCTTGTCTGCATTTAGTGTCACCATTTTTTATTTTAGTCATCTGGATAGGGGGCGGTGTAATGATATCTCAATGTGGTTTCCAGTGACATTTCCCAAATGGCTAATCATTTGAATACCTTTCTATGGGCTTGTTATCCATATTTTCTCTGATGAATCTTCTGTGTCTTTGGCTCACTTTCTGGTTGGATTGTCTTTTCACTGGCGCTGAGAGTTCTTGATACAGCGTGGACACTAGTCCTTGGTTGTACAGGCAGCCCGCGGGGGTTCTCCACTCCATAGCTGACTCTTCATCCTCTTAACAGGATCCTTTGAAGAGAAAAGGGTCTTCATTTTGATGAAGTCCAACTTATCAATTTTTCCTTTTATAGATCATAAAAGGAAGTCAAGTCAAGCGACTTCCTTTTGGAGTCAAGTCTAAGAACTCTTTGCCTAGCTCTAGATCCTAAAGATTTCTCTCTCCTCTTTTGCTAAAAGTTTTACATTTTTGTATTTAAGCCCATGACTCATTTAGTTAATGCTTGAATAAAATATGTGGTTTAGTTGAGAGTTTGGGGTATTTGTTTACTTTGTGACTATGAACATCCAATTGTATCAGCACCATTTCTTGAAAAGACTGTCTTTTCTCCATTGAGATACTTTTAAAATATATATATATTTCTTTAGTTGTAGATGGACATAATATATTTTATTTATTTATTTATTTATTTATTTTTATATGGTGCTGAGGGTTGAACCCAGTGCCTCACGCATGCAAGGCAAGCGCTCTACCGCTGAGCCACAACCCCAGCACCATTGAGTGACTTTTTAAAATTATTTCTTTATTTATTTGTCTATCTATTTTTTATTTATACAAATTCAAATAGTCCATATTATACATATATTTATTTATTTATGCATTGAGTTACTTTTGAACCTTTCATAAATCAGTGGAGATGATTTGTGTGAGTCCACTTTTGGGTTCTCTTCTCTGTTACACTGATCTGTGTGTCTTTTCCTCTGCTAATGCCACACATGCTTGGTTACTTTGCCTTAATAATAAATTTAGTTGGGTGCCATGGTGCACACCTGTAATCCCAGAGGCTTGGGGGGCTGACGCAGGAGGATCGGGAGTTCAAAACCTGCCTCAGCAAAAGTGAGGCATTAAACAACTGAGTGAGACCCTGTCTCTAAATAAAATAAAAAATAAGGCTCAGTGGTGGGGTGCCCCTGAGTAGATTCATTCCTTCTACTTATTTTTTGTCTTTCAAAGTTGTTTAAGCTATCTTTGTTCCTTTTTCTTTCCACGTAAAATTTAGAATAATCTTTATCTACAAAAAATCTTGATGGGAACAAGATTAAACCCATATATCAATTTAGCCTTGTACGGACATCTTTACTATGTTGAATCTACTGAATCAGGAACATGGTATGTCTCTTTAGGTATTTAGATATTGGATTCCTTTCATGAATATTTTGTAGTTTTCAGCATTTAAAAAAAAACCTTTTTAGTTGTGATGGACCTTTATTTTATTTATTTGTATGTGGTGCTGAGAATCGAACCCAGTGCCTCACACATGCTAGGCAAGCGCTCACCACTGAGCCACAACCCCAGCCCCAGCTTTCAGCATTTAAAAAAGATCTGTAGAGGGGGCTGGGGATGTGGCTCAAGCGGTAGCGCGCTCGCCTGGCTTGTGTGCAGCCCGGATTCGATCCTCAGCACCTCATACAAACAAAGAGGTTGTGTCCGCCAAAAACTAAAAAATAAATATTAAAATTCTCTCTCTCTCTCTTAAAAAAAACTGTAGATATTTTCATAGTTTACACCTAAGTATTTTATCTTTTGTGAGCAACTACAATGTTATATTTAAAATTTTTGGTGTTCATTGTATTCACTGATTAAATATAGAAACATAATTTATTTTTGCGTATTTATCTTGTCTCCCGGGTCCTTGCTAAAATTACTTATTAGTTTGAGGAGTGTGTGTGTGTGTGTGTGTGTGTGTGGATTCCCTGGTGATTTTCAACAGTGACTCTCATGTCACCTGCAAGCATCTCATTTGCAAACACACCTTTTGCTCTGTATACCTTTTTAAAAATTAAAAAAAAATATTTGCTTGTATCTTTTCTGTTCCTTTCTTGACTTGTTTCACTGATGGGACTGCAGCACTATGCTGAGTAAGAGTGGGGAGAGTGGACATTTTGGCCATGTTTACAATTTTGCGGGGAAAGCATTCAGTCTCTCACCATTCAGTATGTTAGCTGTAGCTTTTGTAGATGTTCTTTATTAAATTAAGAAAGTGCTCCTCTGTTCTCATTTTTCTAAGAGTTTTTATCACGAATGGGCATTGCATTTTGCCAAATGCTGTTGCTGCATTAATTTATGTGATGGTGTGATTTCTTTTTTAGCCTGTCAATATGGTATTTGCATTGATTCTGGAGTATTTGTCCAACCTTGAATCCATGGAATAAACTCCACTTGGTCATGGTGTATGATTCTTTGCATATATTGCTGAATCCTATTTGCTAATGTCTTATTAAGGATGTCCATGCCCACATTTGAGAGGAGTATTGAGCTGTATTTTTCTTTTCTGTGCCGTCTTTGGTTTTGTTAACAGGGTAATGCTGGTTTTATAAAACAAATTGAGAAGCATTTCCTCCTCTTCTGAAAGAGAATGTACAGAGATGGTGTTGATTCTTCTCTAAACATTTGGTGGAATTCTCCAGTGAAACCATCTGGTCCTGGAGATTTCTTTTTTGTGAATTTTAAAATTACAAATTCAATTTTCTTAACAGTTGTAGCTATATTCAAATCATCTAGTTCATATTGGGTGAGTTGTAGTCACTTGTATTTTTCAAGGAATGGATCTGTTTTATACAAGTTGTCAACACATGTGTATTCTCAGGAAGCTTTTTAAAATTCCCTTCCTGTATTAGCTCCTCTCATGTTGCAGTGTGATGCTGATTCCCCAACCTGCCTTCCTGCCCTCACTCGGCTGATCAATGACAAAAGACATTAATCTGTGCCTTGACCCAGAAGAAGATCCTGAACTCTCGGGCAGCATCCTGGATGGCAGAGTCCCAATGTAAGTTCATGGAGTTTGGGGTTAACAATCAACTGGGGTCCCTCGGAAGTATCTTGAAACCAGAGAGGGCTAGTGGCCCTCTAAGTCACCAATATGTCCCTGGAGAGACCTCAAAGTAAGAGTGGTAGGGCCACCTTCCTCAAGACCAGGTTCTAGAAGTCAAAAATTCCGGGGGCTTGGGTGCCACTAGGTGGCACTCAGGACATACATTTGTTCCCAGAGGCTCAGTTCAGTGAGATGGGCCTGGGGAGCATCTCATTCTTAAATTCTTAGTTGCTCTTTGGAGTTTGGATTTTGCAAGGACCCCTGGGTTCTGAGATGGTGGACTTGGAAATATTTTCTCAGACTTCCCTGTAGATAGAGGCAAGGAGGCTGTAGAGGCCATGCCAGCTGGAGGCTCCTGCAAGATGTCAGAAGCACCCAAGGGCAGTGCTCTGATGAGAATGCCCGCACTGGCTCTGGCCAGGAAGCAGCCACCCCCCCAGCCAGGCCTGGAGGGGAATCCTGAAGAATCAAACCGGGGCTGCAATCCTCTCCGGGCCTGGCTCCTCAAAGCACACTGCCCACCAGCTCCAGCCCCATTGACCTCCCCCACTGGGTATCCTTTAAGGCTTTCCAGCCTCTGCCACTCACAGTGTGCCTTGGACCAGATTTGTACAGCATCCTTGCTGGTCTGACCTGAGTCCAACTCCTGACACTGCAGTGCCTCTCAGTGCCATGTCTTAACCTTGGTGAAGCCTTAGGTTCCCATCTGTCAGAGGAAGATAGGAATGGAGCTCATCTCCGGGTGCTGAGCGGCTGCAATCCAGGGAGGCAGCCGATACCCCTGTTATCGCTGTTTGTTGTTTTCTCTCCCAGCCCTGGCAGTAGCTATATCTGTCTCCTGTTGCTGTTGTAACAAATTAAAACAGCACCAGTGTGTTCTCTTACTGTCTCAGAGGTCGGAAGTGGAGAATCAAGGTGTCGGCAGAGCTGTGCTCTTCCAGGAGACGCAGGGGAGGATCCCATTTCCTGGCCTTGCCTCCCCTCCAAAAGCTCACCCAGCTGTGGCTCCTCTCTCGCCTCTCACCTCTCCTATAGCCAGCTCTACCTCTGGCCTTCTCTAAGGATCCTCATGGTCACCTTGGCCCATCCACATAATCCAGGACTATGTTCCCATCTCAATATCTTTAACAGCATCTGCAAATTCCCTTTTACCATACAAGGTAACCTAGTCACAGGTTTCAAAGATTCCCACCTGGACATTGTCAGGGGCCATTATTCAGCCTACAGCTGGGGAAAAGGTGATTTTTATAAAGGAGAAGGATTGGAAAAGGGCTTTTATCTTTCTATCCCTAGCATCTGCGTGTTTGTCCCTTCCCCACCCGCATTCACATGTGGAGATCCTAACCTCCAAGACAGTGGCATTCGCAGGGGGGACCTCAGGGAGACATTAGTTTAGGTGAAGTCACAGGGTAGACCATGGGTGGAATGTGTGCCCTTGTAAAAGCAGCCCCAGAGAGACCCTCACACCTTGGGTTGTGTGAGGACCCTGCAATTAAAGTGCCACATGAACCCAAAACAGGTCCTCACCAGACACCAGATAGGCTGTCGTGTTGATTTAGGACTTCCACCTTGCAGTACTGGGAGCAATAAATTTCTGTTTTTTAAAAGCCATGTAGTCTGTGGGATATTTATGGCAGCCCAAGTGGACCTAAGACACCCAGTGTCTAAAATATTGCCTTTTTTTTTTTTTTTGCCTAGAAGGCACTTTTGAATGAACAGATGGGTCTAACACATAGACTTTACTGGTGCCCATAAGTCCCCAGTTCTTCTGTACTTTGAGTCGGGGACAGGACTAGTAACTAGTGCTGACCAGTGAGGAGTGAGCAGAAGCTAGAGTGTTACTTATTGGTGGAATTGGAAGGCCCCTGTGAGCGTCAGCCCCTGTCTTTCCCTGCCATGAGAGCATGGACGCCTTCTCTTGTGAAAGATTGAAGTAGCCTGGATTGTGAGTCACCCATGGAGGACAGCTGCCCTGGATGTCACCTGGAACCACCTACTGTTTTTTAGAGCAAGAAAGAAACTGGCAAGTTTGGGGGAATGCTTGTTCCGGTGGCATAGCCTAGCCACCTAGCTCCTGGAAGTACCAGTCTTAAAGGTTCAAACCCAAACTAGGTTATGTGTAGAAGAATTATACAACACGCCTGGCCAGTGGTCTCTGGCATGCCCAAGTGGGTGGACAGTTCCCTCTGCTTCAAGGTCTTGTTCAACGTCTAAATGTGTGTAGCCTCTCCAAGATCAGTTTCCTTATCTGCAAAATCAGGAGAATAGCAATTCCTACCTGATAAGGTTGTGGGAGATCATGAGTCCGTGCATATAAAGGGTTTGGATCTATCTCCAAGTGTCTCCAAGATAAGTCTCCAAGTGTCTGCTGCCCTTCCTCCTCATCATCAGCAGAAGAAGGGAGAAATCCAGTGTGCAAACTGGAGAACTGATTTGATCCAGTTTGATAAAGATAAATGCTATAATAGCAATCTTGTGGTAATGAATGAAGCCAGTAGAAATTAATTTGAAGAGTCTTACACATTTTCATGATCGTTTCTTCCCCTGGGATCAGCAAGATTTCCTCCTCCTCCTCCTCCTCCTCCTCCCCCTTCCCCTTCCTCCCTCGTCCTCCTCCTCTCCTCCTCTCCTCCTCCTCCTCCTCTTCTCCTTCTACCTCTTTAGATTTGTGTCTGGCTGGAATTCTTTCTTGGGTGAGTTCAATGATTTTCCTGAAAGACTGGCTTTTCTGTCATGATTTTAGCCCATAAATACAATGAGCATGTCAGAAATCCAGGTGACAGTTTTGGGATGCCAAGAGGAGACGTCTCTGATATACTTGCTCACTGGGGATGGGTGGGCCTTCCTTCCTTCCTCCCTCCCTTCCTCCCTCCCTTCCTTCCTTCCTTCTTTCCTTCCTTCCTTCCCCCCCCCCCACCGGGTATCTACGGAGCCCCTGCTAAGGGCCCTGCACTATTCAGCGCAGCTCTGGGGGGTGGGGGTGCTGGTTGGCTGTAGGACACTCCCGCCCCCTTCTCTGATTGGTTCAGGAATGGACATGTGGCCTGATGCTCCTGAGCAAGTTTTGTTGGAGGCTCTTGGAAAAGTTCTTCCACAGGGCAGCAAAGAAAAGAAAAGCTAGTTTTAAGGGCAGATAAGTAAAAATGCCGTATGCAAAAGACTCATTGCAGCATTGCCCACAGCAGCGAGAAACTGGAAGAAATCGTAGAGTTTTGTCGGTGAGCTGGGCTCTATCAATAAAAAGCACCGCTGTGCTGTTATTTAAAATAATATAGCAACCGTAAAATGTGAAGAAAGGTTGCAGAATAATATTAAGAGGAAAAAAATGTTCATAGAACTATATATATGTAGTGATTATGACTCTGTAAACATTATGTGGGTTTATAAAAATTAGAACTAGAAGGCCATAATTAATAAGTGAAAGTAGTGACTTGTAGGACCGCTGGGATTCCCGGTAGGTAAAAACACCTTTACAACATCTTACAGCGGCCTCTACGGTTCTTCACAGAACCCTCGGGGACTCTGAGCAGGTGAACCACTGGTCTCCATTTCCAGGGTCCCCTTGGAGAACCCATTAGTCCGTTTCCTGGGCAGTTACCCCCGGTCCTGAGGGCTCCAGTCTAACCGTAAAGCTGATGCCGAGCGGGCAGCAGGGCAGAGGGACAGAAAGGGACAAGGTCTCTCGTGATCTCTGCAAGGTGCTGGCCATCTCTGCTGGGCTCCTCCCGGCTAACGCACACTTCTAAATGGCTGCATGGGCAGGGACCGGACGTCTGGCCGAGCACTGTCACCTGGGCCTTCCGGCAGCTTCCGCCATACCTGCCATCACACTTGAGCAGCGCCACATGGTCAGCACGTTACCTTTAAAGGCTGATGGGAAGGAGCCCCTCTTAGAGAAGGTGCTCTGTAGACGTGACCCCTTCCTTTTGCCCCCTCCATGTCCCTTATTCCATCTTCTGCCCATTTTTTCTACCCTTTTGTCCCCTAGGGCTGTCACTCCCGAACTTTGACTGTCACAATCATAGGAAGGGCCTGGTCTTTAAAATGCAGAGCCCGGGCTCACTCCCAGAGCCTGACTTAACCACGCTCTTCAGGTGACCGTGCTGCCACCTGATTCCTGGGCCACCAGGTGCCAGCCGTGTAGGCAGGGGTGCCTGGGATCATGGACAGAGGCAAGGGCGGCCCAGAGAGGGTGAGGACAGGAGGGAGTGGCACTGCGCCTGTCCCCTCTTCCTTCAAGGGCCGGGTCACACACGGTGGAAACGGGCTCAGGTTCCTCCCCAGAACTGCCGCGACGGTGACCTGCACATTCCAGGAGAGGTTTTGGTGAAAACCTACACCAACCTGATTTGGGTCAAAATTAAGGATCACACTGAAAATGGGCCCTTGTGGAGAGATGAGTGGAACATGCACAAAAGATGCATTTGAACAGCGTCTTCAGATGCTGACCAAGACTGAAGTTCTTCACAGTTGGCACTGGGCACGGGCATCGAAGATTCAGCCCGTGTAGCAGCAAAGCTTTGTTTGCTGTCTTCATAATAAAAATGTGACAATAGGAACATAGTCCCTTGATTCTAAGACACACACACATTTATAGCAGTGATGTAGATAGGATATGCCCCCCCGCCCCACCCCCACCCCGCATCCCCTCCCCTCCGCCACCCGCTGATGGAACCCAGGGCCTCTCTAGTGTCAGGCAAACCCTCTACCACTGAGCTATGTCCCAACGCCAGGACATGTCTGAGGATCCATGTCTTATGGTCATTGACACAAGGTCATCACACATTTGTCATTTCCTGGCATTTCTCAAGAACTCCAGAAATCTCCAGCAACAAAATTTTCGAATGAGCATCAGGAGCCTGGGAGAATGTTGTAAGAAACACTTCCTCATCTCACTACAAATGTTGAGAGCACAGCTTTGTGTTAAAAAATATGAACATTAACAAGACTGAGTTAAAATCACTAGACAATTTGAACTGTATTAAGAAGTTCTGGGAATCACTTAATCAATTTATTTCATTCATAATTTCCTCTTTAGATGTACCCCAAAGTGACATGTCTAAATAAATCTTAATGAGTACTTTCAGTAAGTCTGAAATACAAATTTCAAGTGATAAGGAAGTATTACATCATAATTTAACTAGCGAAGTTTTTTCCTTCTTAGTGGTGAATAATGGTGAATGTTATAATCAGTGGCATCTTAGATACAATGATCCCGGTAACAGCTCACACAGGTAGCACATCTGTCCTATAGTCATGGGCACATGAATCCATTCAAATCCGCATTATCATTAACCCCATTTTACAGATGAAGAAACAGGCACTCAGGAGACAAAGTCACCAGGCAGAGAGACGGGGCTGCATGGGATCCCAACCAGGAAGCCAGCTGTAGGGTCTCTCTACTGTCCCGTGTCACACAGAGGCATTTGAAGCCGCAGTGCATTAGGTAACTGGGGAAGGGCTGGCAACCAGATTTGCATGTTAGCAAGCACAGTGTCGATTAGAAAAAGTGCAAATAAGTTATAAAGACAACCAGTTGTGTGACTGGTAGAGTGGCAGCAGAGGCAGCCTGCATGGGGACATTCACTCAGAATGCCCCAGAGGTGCTGCCAGGTTTGCCTATGGGTGCTTGTTGTGCTCAGGGGAGAAGAGTAGAAGCTAGAGTGATTTGGACCCGCACCTTCCTTGGGCCTCATCTTGAACCAGAGAGGGACTTGGAAGGATGACGCCCACGCGGTGTTTGCAGCCTTCCTCAGGGAAAGAGCCCAGTGTCCGTTGTCAGGTGTTAGGACAAAGGGCAGAACTGCAGGGTCAGCGTTTGACTCAATGGTAAAGTACTTATGGAGCAGCTTTTTCTAAAAGGCTGAATTTGTGTGGATTTTATTTTATTGCTTTTTCATGCATGATAAAATTGACCTGAAATGGAATTTGAGATATCAGTGGCTCAAGTTGATTACGGAGGCTGAGTCTTTTGGAGCTTGACTCATTTATAGGTGACAAAAGTTATAGCCTTAGTGACGAAATAGGAACAAAAGAATTGGTCATCTTTGTTCAAGGAAAATACCTTTTTGGAAACCTTTTTTTTTTTTTTTTTTTTGGTACCAGGGATTGAACCCAAGAGCACTTAACCACTGAGCCACATCCCTAGCCCTTTTTATATTTTAGAGACAGGGTCTTGCTAAATTGCCTAGGGGCTCACTAAGTTGCTGAGGCTGGCCTTGAATTTGCTAGCCTCCTGCCTCAGCCTCCTGAGCCACTGGGTTTGCAGGTATGTGCTACCACACCCGACTTTCTTTGGAAACTTTTTTTCTAAGACAGAAAGAGGAGAGGAGTGGGGAGGGGAGAGGAGGGAGGAATGGGAAGAGGTCTGAGATCTGTGATCAGAGATGGTTACAATTCACCATCTAACACCTGCTTCTGCTTTCTCGGTCAAAAGATGCTTAGGGAATGTCCACAGCAGGAGACTCAAAAAGGTACGTGGTACATCCTCTCTGGCATCTGAATTCTTGAAATACCATGAAAAGAAATTGTCCGGGCCCTGAATCTACTATGAAAAAGCACGTAGTCTCATCAACTCAGCCAAAGTTTTCTGGAATTTCTTGTATTTTTAGTGTTGTAGTCATTGAAAAAATAAAGTAGAAACTTTTAGAAAATTTTGTAAGAAGTTCAAAGTATTATTTTTGTAGTAAACCAAATGCAGCAAAATGACCAAGGATATGTGAAATCTAAGTGAATTTTAAAACAAAATGGCTTCGGGGTCAATTTCGGTCCCAACCTTCAAGCCCCTGGGGTTGGGACGGTCATGTTCAGCTGCTCCAAGGGACACTGATGTGGAAAAGTTTGAGTAGCTCAACTTGACAAAGAGTCCCTTGAGCCTCTTGGCCATTGGTCATGAAGCAGAGAAATATGCGCAGTTCCTTCTGTCCTGGCTACCTTCCATTGCTGTCCACCCATGACCATGGTCTGCCCTGGGCTGGGCAGGGTCTTTGGAGCTGAGGGTTTCCTTGGCAGAATGTCCCCTGTGGTTTTAGCCAAGGAGGACCATGTAGTGTGGTCTTCAAGGATAAATCGGGGACCACCCTAGAATTTTGAGGTTGAAATGGAGTCATTCCTGCGCCCAGTCTCACCTGGTCTAGGGACAGTAGGGGAGTAGGGGTGGCGTTTGGGGCCGTGATGGGCTCCATTCTGGAGCCCAGTGGAGCCAGCAGAGACCATACTCCTGTGGACATAGATGATGGAATCTCTGCGAATCTTTGAATAAAAATTTCCATGTTGTATTAGGCTTTCAAAAGAAGGTACATTTCCATGTGTTTTCATATTCATTCACTCAACCATATTTTGGGGGTTGTTCCAGTGTGTGTGAAGCACAACCACAAACAAAGCAGGTAAGGATTTGTGTAGTCACAGAGCTTGCCCACTAAGGTGGGGAGATAGATCATTTAAAAGATGATCAAGGCCGGGTGTGGTGGTGCACACCTGTAATCCCAGCAGCTCAGGAGGCTGAGGCTGGAGGATCGCCAGCTCACAGCCAGTCTCAGCAACTGGGTGAGGCCTGAGCAACTTAGTGGGACCCTGTCTCAAAATAAAAAAAAACAGAAGCTGGGATTGTGGCTCAGCAGTAGAGCACTCGCCTAGTACGGGCGGGACCCAGGCTCGATCCTCAGCACCACATAAAAAAAATAAAGGCATTGTGTTGTGTCCATCTACACCTAAAAAATAAATATTAAAAAATAAATATTAAAAAATAAAATAAAATAATAAAAAAGCAAAGAGGCCTGGGATGTGGTTTAGTGGTTGAGTGCCCCCTGGGTCTAAACCCTGGTACAGAAAAAAAAAAAAAAGATTAAAATATCTAGACTAACTGATGGGGATCGGTGCTCTGAGAACCTGGACAAGGAATGGGAGTATGCATGTTAGTGTGCGTGTTGTGATTTTAGGTAGGATGGCCAAATGCCACAGGTGACATTGGAGCAGACAACTGGGGGACGCTGGCTCAGTGGCCTTGGAGGCAGTTGGATGCCTGCCATTGGATGTGGGGTATGAGAGAAAGAGAGGAAGTGGGAGTGACCCAGGGCCTCGTAGACATGGCACTGCGTGGTCCCCGCTTGCTGTACTCACGTCCTTGGTAGCTCTCCTCCTCTTGAGTTAGTGACTTGTTTCTAATGAACTGATTCTGGTCAAGTGGATGGGATCTTGTTTCTATCACAAAAGATTATGACTTTGTTCTTGCCAAGAGAGTCTATTAGTTTCTTGGCTCGCCCGCTTCAATGAAGCCAGCTGTCTGTTGGAGTGGTCCACGTGGCCGGGAACTGAGGGCGGCCCTTGGCCAGCAGCCAGGGAGGAACTGAGGCTCTCAGTCCAACACCCCAACAACCACAAGAGCCTGGAGCAGGTTTCCCCCCCCCCCATTTAAGCCTTGATATGAGAGAGCAGAACCAGCCCACGGTGACTGCAGCCTGAGAGGGACCCCAGGGCACAGGGGCAGCTAAGCCAGTTCAGATTCTTTACCCCAGAAACTGGGAGATAAGGCATATTTGTTTTAAGCTGTTAAGTTTGGGGATAATTTGTTACACGGCTATAACATAAGGAATACACCAAGTTTGGGGTTTGGGCAACAGGAAGAATAAAATCAGCACCTGTATCTGTAGGTAGAAGGTTTTTGTTTTTTTTTTTTGTAGGAAGATTTCAGATTTAGTTTCCCATATATACAACACACATATATTTCTGTTTTTGCAATAATGCTTCTCATGAGTTTTTCAAATGGCATTTAACTACTATGTGCTGTGTATCTCCTATGAACCACTTTAAAACAGATTAAGGCATTTTCAGAAATCAGATTCTATAATAATTTGAGTTATAATTGTTTCTGGAAGCCAGGAACATCATCAGATACAGTACCAACCCATGAATTCTGATGCCTCACTTTTAGAATTTTTTTATTTTATGTTTTACAGGTTGCAACAAAATCATGATCCGATGGATCTTTATGATCTATATGAAAAAGACTTTGGAGGAACCTGATAATACAAACAATTTGAGAGGGAAAATGTTTCAATTTTACCCTTGACAGAGATTGGCTTGTGTTGGGAGAAGGCATTCCCTGTTGGGAGAAGTCTGTCCAGTCTATTGAGGTTTTGGATTATCGTAGCCTAAAGCTTAACAAGGATCAAAAGTAATGCATGGAACCAAGAGAAGGGAGACCACATTAGCCACAGAGAAGAGGAACAACGAGGAGATGCACATCTCCCATCTTTCTTGCCAAGAGAGCGCCATTTTGGTTTTGATATCGGGTGTCCAGTGTAACAAGAACCGCCAAGCCACCAACCAACTCTAGAAGGCACAGTATCATTATTAATCTCAACCACTCTGATAATTCCATGGGGTGTTCTTGCCCACGACTGGTTTAGGAGTGGTATGTGACACCCTGGCCAGGAGACGTGAAAGAGATCTCCACTGTCCACTCTGGGAGGGAGACTGTTGGGTGGAAACCTTCCTTTTTTGCCTCTGGACATTGCCTTCTACATGTGTCACCTGGAGCCAGGACGTCCATCTGGGCTGAGGGTGGCCAAGGAAAGACAGTGGGACCTGGTCTGTGATGCTGCACTTGAACCACCACGTGAAGCTCCACAGAGCGGCTGTGTCTGGGGGTGTTTGTACAGGAGCTGGATGTTTCCTAGTGGCTCGAGCCATTTTGAGTCGGACTTTCCTTTACTTGCAGCTAAAAACATTCTAAGTGAAACAGGAAAATTCTAGGAGAGGGTCTAGCTTTCTGGCTTGGTCGGTGGACTCATTTTCTATAACAAAATTCTAAAGGAGAAGGTGATGTGTCTAGGAAAGTGGGGCGAAATGATGACCTCAGCTCAGGACAGGTTTAGGTAGTGTCCGAAGGCCCCCCGCATGAGGGCGGCTGTGGAGGGTTTGAGGTGGAGCCCTGGAGACGGAAGCGAGAACAGTGCTGGGAGTGGAGCTGGGGGAGTCCCCACAGAGGGGGGGGCTGCAGTCTGGCCTTGGACCTGGGCTTGATCTGAACCTCACCTCCTAATACTCTGTCACCTGGGGCAGGACATTTAACGTTTTTTAGGCCTCCTTTTCCTCATCCATAAAGTGGTAATTCTTGTCCTAGTGCCACCAGAGTAGGAATGCTTTTGTCCCCCACATGCTGGGCATTGAACTGCAGCCCTGTGAGTGAGTGCTAGGCAGGCGCTCTGCCACAGGACCAGCCCACCCCAGTGCTGGGTCCTCAACAAGTCTTGCTTCTCCTTCCTCAGGGCCCATGGACACACCACAAGTGTCAGTGTCCCTCTTCTGGGTTTTTTTTTTTTTTTTGTGACCAGGGATTGAACTCGGGGGCGCTGGACCACTGAGCCACACCCCAGCCCTATTTTGTATTTTATTTAGAGACAGGGTCTCACTGAGTTGCTTAGCACTTTGCTGTTGCTGAGGCTGGCTTTGAACTCACGATCCTCCTGCCTCAGCCTCCCAAGCCACTGGAATTGTAGGCGTGCCCCACCGTGCCCATCTAGTGTCCCTGTTCTTACATGGGGTCAGGTGGATGGAATGTGACCAATGGACTACACTGCTGTCCCCTCCCTCACATGTCAGCTGGACACAGTGAATCCAGACAGCCTCTAAGGCTCCAGATGGAAGGAACCTCTGAGATGATGGCAGTTGGTCCAGGTTGACTTGGTGGAGAACTGAGCTTCCTAATCCCTACTTTGGGTGTGACACGGGCAAAAAATAAGCCTTGACCTTGTGTTTATAGCTGGCATTCTTCTCCCTGAATCTTTTAACCGGGATTTAACGATGTCTGGTATACAAAATGACTTAGGTAGTGTCCCCACAGATTTCAATTTTGACTTGTTTCTTGGTGTTTTATAAGGGCATCTTGGTCAGCTTGAGCTACCGTAACACAGTACCAGGACTGGGTGCTTTAAACAGCAATTTTTTTTTTCTCATCCATCTGGGGACTACAAGTCTAAAGTCAGGGTACCAGCATGGTGGGGTTGTTTATGGTCCTCTTCCAGGAAGCACCCAGACATCTTCTCTTTGGTAAAAAAAAAAAAAAAAAGAGCTAGAAGTCTCTTGTGCCTGTTTTTTTTTTCCTATTTTTAAATTCTAATTTGTTATATATGACAGCAGAATGCATTACAATTCATATTACATGTATATAGCATATTTTTTCATATCTCTAGTTGTATACAAAGTATATTCACACCACTCATGTTTTCATACATGTACTTAGGGTAGTGAGGTCCATCTCATTCCACCGTCTTTTCTACCCCCATGCCCTCCCCTCCCCCCACCCCTCTGCCCTATCTAGAGTTCTGCTTTCCTCCCATGTTTCCCCTCCCAACCCCACTAAGAATCAGCCTCCTTATATCAGAGAAAGCATTCAGCATGTGGTTTTTGGGGATTGACTAATTTCACTTATGAGGGCACTAATCCCATTCATGAGGGCTCCACCCTCCTGACCTAAGTTAATTCCCAAAGGCCCAACCTAATACCAGCAGATTGGGGTTAGGATTTCTTTTTTTTTTTTTTTCCTCTCCTCAGATGACTATTCCACTTTTTAAAATTTTTTGAAATTTTTTTATTGGTCATAATTAGTTATACATGGCAGTAGAAAGCACTTTGATACATCATACATAAATGGAGTGTAACTTCTCATTCTTCTGGTTTACGTGATGTAGAGTTACATTGGTCATGTAGTCATACGTGCACATAGGGTGATAATGTTCAGTTAATTCTACTCCCATTCCTTCCCCATGCCCCCTCCCCTCCCTTTGCTCACCTCTGTCTAGTCCAAAGTACCTCTATTCTTCCCTAAGGCCTTCCCCACCCATTGTGAATTAGCATCCACATATCAGAGAAAACACTGGGCCTTTGGTTTTGGGGGACTGGTTTATTTCACTTAGCATGATAATCTCTAGTCCATCCATTATGGCATCCAGCATATGCCATAATTGCATTCTTTTTAAAGGCTGAGTAATATTCCATTGTGTCTATATGCCACATTTTCCTTATCCATTCATCTGTTGAAGGGCATCTGGGTTGGTTCCATCATTTATCTATCATGAACTGAGCTGCTATAAACATTGATGTGGCTGCTTCACTGCAGTATGCTGGTTTTAAATGCTTTGGGTATAAACTGGGGGTTAGGGTTTCAACTTATGAAGTTTGGGGGCACACAAGCATTCAGTCCAGTAAGAGGCATTGAAATGTGTGCACATGCACACGACCACCTCCTCAGTCTTATGATTTCAGAGAGATTATTATCTAGTGCAAACCGGCTTAATGATATGAATTGGTGAAACAAAGATTTCAAGTCAACAAAAGAACAGGTGTTAGGCAGGAACGGCAAAAACCGTAACGGTGGCGCCCACGCTGGCTTACCCACGAGGCTGTGAGGTTGAAGGGACATAATGCATGCAAAGCCCCTCTTCTGGGCCGGCACCTTGGAAGCCTGTGATGGATGGCGGCTCTCATCTTGCAGTACACGATCGTGCATCATGGAATTTATCACACTGTGTCGTCACGACTGCCGCTCTACCATGCTTATCGCCCTGGCCGACCCTGAGCGCCGCAGGGGTGGGAGCTGCCTTCTTCCCGAGTCTCTAGTCATAGCTCAGTGCCTGGCACCTCAGGCTCCCATACTGGAGGCTGAGTGTCGGTCCTCTAGTGGGGGCCAGGCGCCACAGATTTCTTTTTCTTTTTTTGGGGGGGGAGGTTCCGAGGATTGAACTCAGGGGCATTAGAACTGAGCCACATCCCCAGCCCTGTTTTGTATTTTATTTAGAGACAGGGTCTCACTGAGTTGCTTAGCACTTTGCTGTTGCTGAGACTGGCTTTGAACTCGCGGTCCTCCTGCCTCAGCCTCCTGAGCTCCTGGAATTACAGGCATGCCCCAGCGTGCCCAGCTAGACCACAGATTCCAACTCACTGGCTGCAGCCCCTTGCAGGCAAGAGGTGTGCGGCTTCTGTGCGGCATCCCCAGTCCCAGCACCTGGCACATGGCCATGTGGGAACCTGGCACGTGTATGAACATGTTTATTTTAGTCCTTTAGAGGCTTCTACACCGTCTAAACTGGCTTGAAGCTCAAGAACAGTACTTTCAGCTAAAGATGAAGCAAGTTAAGTCTAAAGAAGCAAGGTGACTTCAAAAGGTGGCACGGGAAAAAAAAAAGGTGGCCCAGGTACAGGAATGGGCAGTGGGACCTTTGAAATTCTCCTGAGAAGCGAAATAATTTGTTATGCAAGACTGTCCTGCCCACCGATGCCAGCAGTGCCCCTAATCAGGGTGGGAGGAAGATTTGCCTGCATCCAGAGTCGGGGCTCAGGCACAAATCTCTGAAATTGTCACAATAATCTCTCTCTAATCATTGATGTAGCTTGAGCGTCCCTGATCCAAAATCTGAAATGCTCCAAAATCCGAAAGTTTTTGAGTGCAAATGTGATGGTACCAGTGAGAACTTCCACACCCCAAAGCTTTGTTCCATGCCCACGGTAATTGAAAAATTGCATCCTATGGATTTAAGGTGTGTATGAAATATAATTTAATTTCACATTTCGACTTGGTTCTGTCCCCAAGATAGCTCATATGCATATGCAAAGATGTGAAAAAAATCCCAAATGGGAAGCGCCTCTGGTCGCAGACATTTCGGTTGGGGGATGGGTCCAGCAGGGAGCAAGAGTTTGGGCCTGGTCAGTCTTAGCACCCCAAGGCGGTGGTAAGTCCATGAAGCAGCCCTTGTGAGTCCCCATCTCCTGTTCCCCGCCCCTTCTCCCCAGCAGCTCAGCCCTGCCTGCGGGGGGAGAGCAGTTCAGGAGAGGGAGGGCGTGAGCAGAATAAGTCTGCGTCCCAGGCCAGAGCTGGCTCTGACTCCTAATAGAACTGAGACGAGTGTATTTTAAAGCAAATAAATGTTTCAGGACCCGAGAAGGGAGACGTTAATGGCTCCATTGGAATCCAGTGGAATTTATTTTCCATTAGGGCTGGACTTCCAGAGAAGCGTGGTTCAATCAAGGTTAGGCATGAAAGAAGCACTGTGGCCCAGTGGACAGAGCGCACCCCCTGCTCTCCCCCGCTGGACATTTCTTAATTAGATCTCCAAAGCTACAGCCGCCCTTGGCTGGCGCGCAGACAGACCAGCTAGCTTTCTCCTGCTCTTTCTGGCTTTTTCCATGTTGAGGAAGATAATCTTTTCAGACTTGTTTTCACAAATTGGCACCGAGATGACCAGCTCCCCGGGCAGACCCTGTGTCTGCGCCTCTCCGTCCGAGGGGTGCCTGCTGGCCGGCATTGGGTTGAGCTTGCCCTTTTGAATGATTATTTTAAACAATGAGTGGTGTTTGCAGAAGGGGGACTGGGAATAGATTCATAATGAGTAGCTCTGGCCATAATTGCTTATTTTCTATATTTATCGGAAATGACTCCATACAGTATTGCTGTTTTCTCTGAAGAGAAAAATGGGGCAATTATCATAGCGATTTATCTACTTCCCTGTTTTAATGACTAGCAATTGCCATTTTTTAATTACTAGGGCCAAAAAAATTGGTATCCCTTAGATGAGATGACTCTAGTGTCATTAGGAAAGCACTTGCATATTAATATCAAGACTGAGTGTGCCGAGAATACATAGAAGGTGTGTGGTTGGGCCGGGTGCCATCCAACCATCTGCCAGGCCTACCCAGGAGGAGCCACTTGGAGTTCAAACAGCCTGTCTCTGGATTCCTCAAGTGAGTTCATTTTCCTCAGAACCACCTGTGTTAACAAAGGAGACACAGAAGAGCTCATCTATATCCCGTGAGTTGCTGGTAAATATTTAAATCCAACTCCCCAGGGGGGACCAACACCCTGGAAGAGCCGTGGCCCATTCCTGAGGTGTAAATACTGGGTCCTGGGAGACGTTCAGACTCCAACACCACAGCATGGAGCACACACGTGGGGCTAGACACATGCTGCCGCTTCTCACGACCTGGCTCCAGCCCATCACCCGATGGAAATTTTTATCTTAAATACTTACTGAAGGCCTACTATGTGCCGGCACTGTCCCAATCACAGCAGTGAAAACCAAGCACATAGGGCCCCTCGCTAATGGTGTTTAGCTTTAGTAGTGGACGGACAGCGACCAAACGAGGTGACTTGATGGGGGGAGGAGGAGGGCGTGGCGTCAGGGTGGGGGCAGGAGGGCTTTGGGTGCGGGGGTCAGGCTGGCATCTCTGAGGGCCATCCTGGGCACAAAGGTGATTGCAGTGAAGGAGTGAGCCCATGAGGGTGCCTGGGCAAAGAACATTCTAGCACAGGACATGGAATTTGCCGATGCCAGGCGCTGTTTTCCATCTCGGTTTTGGAAAGATCAGCATTGAGTGGGGTGTCTGTTAGGACACAGGAGCGTCTGGTCCTACACCAGGGGAGCACCCAGGCCCCAACGAGGCCACCACACTCTCCCTCTCCACTAGTGTGGGGGTGTGACATCCCGCTGTCGTTCTTGTGCCCATTCACACTTCTGTGCACCTGGGAGAGGCCCCTCCACAGGGATCGCAGGATCCTGACCCCCACCCTAGATCAGGGCCCGGCCGGGTCGACGCCAGTTTCTACCTGTTGAGCTCGTCCACTCAGGAGAGGCGAGCACCTGATTATTTCATCTGGACTTCTAGAAAGGTCTTGAGCTGTTAGCCCAGGACCCCCGCAGCCGCACCCTCTTCCTGCTGGTCCTGTTGGCAGTTCAGCACCCACAGCAGCCCCCCGGGGGTGCACATCGACATTGGTGGGATGATTTGAAGTCTGGATATTATTTCATTCTAAATCACTGTGATTTCCATTCTAGATGACTTTTCTCCCTCCTCCTTATTACAGAGAGGAGCTTCCACCATTATTTTTAAAAATTGTGTGTCCAGGGAGGTGAGATCGTTCATGAACTTCACGTCAACACCATGAAGAAGCCTCTCATCTCTTGTTTTATAAAGAGAATGCCAAGACCCAGAGGTGTGAGGCCTGTGGGTGGGCAGGGTGGCTCTCAGGTTCTCTCCTGGTCCAACAGGCCCTTGGGTCTCCGTGGGCATCTCTGAGGCTGCTAGAGAGAACGTGGGCAGCTGGCCAAGGGCAGCGCTGGGGACAGGAAGCTCAAGGGACACCTTCAGCACAGAGGTGGGCTTTCTCTCCAAGGTGCCCAAGGAGCTCAGGCTGGAGTCAGGAGAGACGGTGTTTGGTCTGCCGGGTTTTTAGAACCTGTTCAGCGGGTCCGAGAGTGGGCGTTGGGGCCGGTTCCTGGCTGCGTGGCCTATTTGATGTTCAGCGCCGAGAAAGTGCAGCGCCAGAGGCAACTGGAGTGAGGGTCCACCTGGTGGCCTTTAAAGACAGAGGGGTCTGTGAGGCGGGGAAATGCGCGAAGTCGCACATGCTCCTCCCTGAGGGCGAAAGATGCTTCTTTGGGTCCCTTCCCCCGTGAGGACAGCCTCCCAGCTCTGGAAGGCAGCAGTCTTGTCCGATTCTCTTCACCCCGACGGCTCCTCTAAAGAAACTCTCGGCAGTGCCCAATCTTCAGGAATGGCGGTGAGGAATCATCCCGGGGACTGTCCCATCGGGACGTCATTGGCTCCTTTCAGCTACTTCCTGAGATGGTGGCCGAGGTCCCCGAGTCAGAGACAAGGGAGCCAGGCTCAGGGGGGGTGATGGGTTTGCCTGAGGTGAGCCAGTGGTTAGGGGCAGCCTGGGGCTCAAACCCAGGCCTTCTGGCTCCGAGGATGCTGAACCTGTGATGGGGGAGGTACTGGGCTCCACAGGCCTGTCCAGAGAGGCAGAGCTGACAGGGCGTGTGTGTGCCTGGGTGTGTGTGTGTGTGTGTGTAGAGAGAGAGAGAGACAGACAGACACACAGACAGAGAGGTGGCGGTAGAGGAAGAGGGGGAGAGATTAAGAGCTGGCTTACGTGACTGTGGCGCTTGGCAAGCCCAAAATCTGATGGAGGCTCAGGGGAGGATTACAATGTGAAGTTCAAAGGCAGCAGAATGCCTCCGCGCTCAGAGGAATCAGTCTTTGTTCTCCTCAGGCCTCCAGAGACTGGATGAGGCCACCCACATTTTGGAAGGCAATTGCTTTCCTGAGTTCACCAACTTAAATATTTAAGTATCTCAGGTTGGGGGTATGGCTCAGTGGGAAAGTGCTCCCCTAGCATGCTCAGGATCCTGGGTTCGATCCCTGGTCCTGCAAAAAAAAGAAAGAAAAAATTAACTTCATACAAAATACACCTTCACAGAAACATCCAGAGTAATGCTGGACCAAATATCTAGGCAACATGGCCCAGCCAAGTTGACACATCAGATTAACCACTACATGCATGTTAATTTAAAAATGCTTTTTAAATAATAGTAAATGCAATAGATGCTCAACACAGACATTAGAAAATTCCATTAGCATCCTTATTATCTTAATTCTAGACATATAAACACCCTAGGAGTATATTTCCACACCCCAAATGGTACCATTTCACAATAATGCTTTGCAGTCTGTTTTTTTTTTTTTTTTTCACTTAGCAAGATTAAGAATTTCTCCCCAGGTTAATAATATTCTTCTACATCCTGATGTTTAGTTGGCACAGCACTCTCTGATGAGACCTTCCCCTCCCGACTTCCAGTCCGTTTGGCTCAGGGGCTGCTGGGGCTTCCTTTTGACCCAAAGGATTGACTTGGGACCAAAGCTGTGGATAACAGGAAAGGGGTTTTCCTTTCTCCAGGTTGATGGTGTTGTACTCCATAGGTCAGGGACTGCTGGAGGTCATTTTTGTTAATACCTAGACTTGATTTTAAAAAATAATACCAGTACAGAGGAAAGCTAGGAGAGAAATGGAGAGAAGTGGATTCCTGATTGGATTGGATCACCTGGATCCAGTCATGCCTGAAGCTACCCTCCTATATAATAATAAATAATATATATAATATATATATAATAAATCCCCCCCCTTTTTTTGCTTAAGCCAGTAGAGTTGGATTCTGTTACTGTCTCCTAAGAGAGTCCAGATTTCTATCTGATATAACCATCCTTCCATTTAATAAACACCAGTTGATAACTGCTGTTGTTTTGTTTTCTGATGGGTAACTAGGTGGCAAATTGCAAGAGGATTTGGAGATTCCACAGATAACTAAGACATATTCCCCGAACTCAAGGCGTCTGGGATTCAGTAATTAGAGCCAAGTGTATTTTAGTTATCCACAAGGATATACATTCCAGCAGCATCTGGGGATCAAGGCAGAATGAGCACTGGACATTGACCTTGATGGAGAGAGAAACCAATTCCAAGTTCCTTTCCAGGGTCTGCCAGGTCCTCTATGGCCGGGTCCTAAGCCATGGATTTACAGGCCATTGAAGTGCCTGGGGATCTTATTAAAGACCTCTCCAGGTTCTGTAGGTCACGGTGAGAGTGAGTTCCCAGGCGATCGGACGGAGGTGGGCAGGCCACCTGTGAGCGGGAGGGTGGCCCTTGCCCTCTGCTGCTTGCCTCACCCTCTCCCCTCCTGGTCCCGCGGCTCACCCTCAGTGTCCCACAGCACCTGCAGCCCTGGCCTCGAGGTCCTGGAACCTGCGGGACTCTGAGTGGACAGTCCTTCCTGGCCTGGCTGAAGGAGGGCGGCTCCTGCAGGGCTCCCCCCATCTCAGCTCCAATGGCAAAACCCAGGGGGGCCAGCGATCATTAACCTCAGGGCTTTCGCTCACCCTGGCAGAGGCAGGAAAGGGCGCTCGCAGGACTGACCAGGGAGGCAGAGGTGGCGGGGAGATGCCCGGGCTCCGTCTTGGTCTCCCTCCAGCAAGTGGTCACTCCTCTCCCAGGACAAGGTGCAAAGCCCTGAGGACAGAGGCCTGCTCATCTGGGCCACTGCTTTGCCTCAGCAGCGTCCGGCTCACAGCAGGTGCTCAGCAACCGTTCCTGGTGTGGACAGAATGGACCCCTCTGCTCGGTGGGGGTGCAGCGAGCAGAGAGCAGGTTTTTTCATTTAATTTCTGCAAAGGAAAGACCATGACAGAACATGGGAACAAAGGGAAGCACACTGCTCAGCTGGCACCTGATACAGCTGTCCCCTCCTCCCCCCGAGAACATCCCGGGGTCCCAGTGGTGCTGAACCCTCCAGTACCGTGTTGTCCCTGTGCTTACACACCTCTGATTAAGCTTGATTTATAAGTTAGTCACACCAGAGGTTAACCACAGTGACCAGTAATAAAACAGAACAATAACGACGACATACTGCAATGAAAGTCCTCTGAATGTGGTCTCTCGCCCTCAAAGTATCTCACCATACTGTACTCACCCTTTGGTGATGTGGGATGACACAATGTCTGTGTGATGAGACGGAGTGGGGTGACACAGACACTGTAACATGTGTAAGTGACTGTGCGAGGGTCACTGGAGCACATGCACATGATGCTGGGCAGCAATCTGATGAAGCTACTAATGACTGATGGGAAGGCAGCATATACAGTGTGGATCCACTAGACCAGGGGGGGAGTCCCATCCCGTGTGGAATGCAGCAGGCTGGCTCGAGGCTTCAACCTAACACTCAGAACAGTGGCCAATTCAAAATCCATAAATTGTTTATTTCTGGAATTTTCATTTAATATTTTCAGACCACAGCTGACCACAGGTAACTGAAAGTCCAGATAATGAAACTGTGAACAGGAGGGGATTTCTGTGCGTGTTGGAGCTGAGAGGTGGCACAGAGGGTTGGCAGGTGACGGGAGGTAGGAGCCGAGTGCAGTGTGGAGGGACCCGTCTGGCCAGCAGGGACAGGGTGGGCTGAGAATGGGACACTGGTGAAGTGGAGGTGGCAGTGGGAAGGAAGAGCAGATGTGATGGCAGGTGAGGGCAGTGATGAAGGGGATGGGGGGGGGACGTGATTTGGTGACAGTGGGTGCAGGGGACCAGGGGTGGGGCTCCAAACAGGGAGATGCTCCCAGCAGAGAGGGGTGGAGAGAGCGGGGAGCAGGTTCAGAGGAACTGGGAGTCGGGGGTGGGGGATTCTAGTTCTCTGGTTCCCATTAGGAGGGCTGCTGGGGCCGTGGAAGCCCAAATCTCAGACTCAGGCCTACAGTGCTCAGCAGTGGGCAGCGTGGGTGGGGAAGGCCACCCAGGAGTCCCCAGAGCCCAGCGCCCTCGGGAGCCCCGCCCAGCTGGCTTAGCTGAGTGTCTCTGCATTCCCAGCTGCAGTTTCTCAGTCAGACAATGGGTGACAGCGTCCCTTGGAGAGCCCCGGGGTTGGAGAGCTAGTGCACGTGGGGGATTCATGGCAGGCTGTGGAGAGGTGGTGTCGCCCTGTGTTTTTCCATCCAGTCCCCTCCAGGCCCAAGCACTTGTCCTTGTTGTTGGGCTCCTTGGTAGCTGAGCGCTGAATCCCCGCAGAGCTTTGCCCAGAACACCTTCTCCCCCGAGGTCAGCAAGAACTCTGCTGTGACCACACAGAAGCCCAACTTCCCCTGTCCAATCCTGCATCCTTGGTCCCCTGCAGGGCAAGTCCCCAATACATTTCCTGCACGCGAATCTCTGGCTCAGAGGCTGTGTCCCTGCCCAAAATAAAATACGCGGGATTGTAAAGGAAGCCGAGTCTATTGAAGCATAGTTATGGAGCTATTATGTTATTTATTTATTTTTATGTGGTGCTGAGGATGGAACCCAGGGCCTGGAATGTGCTAGGCGAGTGCTCTAAGGCTGAGCTACAACCCCAGCCCAGTTATGGAGCTATTATAAAGCAAACTATGACACAGTAATTTATGACACAGGAATACAGAAATCATTGTGACACATTAATATAGTTAATGAAAGATGGATCTGTGGGTCTAATAATCTAGAAGCAATGAATAGTAACGATATTTCAAGATATACAGCAGCTGCCATGTGATATGAAAACATGATTTCTGCTGATGATGAAGTCAGGGGTTTTGCAAATACTGAGGTCAATGAAGAGAAAAGATCCAGTTTTCCCCACTGGAAACCCTGGGCCCTGGATTCTAGGCATGGTCTCCAGGGTAAGGGGTCATGGGACCTATGAGCTGCTGTAAGCACTTGGTTCTAGATGGGGTAAATGAGCTGGTGCTATAAAAGGAACCGAGTGTCCCTCTGAAACCCCCAGTTGGCGCAATCCCCAGTGTGACGCTGCTAGGAGATGGGGCCCTTGTGAGGTGGTAGGTTACAAGGGTGGGGCCTTGCGGGTGCGGTTAGTGTCTTCATAAGGAGAGATCCGAGAGTTCGTTCACTCTCTTTCATGAGCATACGAGAGAAGGTGGCCGTCCTCGAGGCAGAAAGCAGTTTCACCAGACATAGGATCTGCCAGCGCCCTGATCTTGGACTTCCAGCCTCCAGAACCGTGAGTGATACATGTTTGTTGTATAAGCCACCAACTCATGGTCTCTGCTATGGTGGCTGAATTAAGCCAGTTGGGAACCCACACTCCAGGGGCGACTGATTAACATCAGACCAGAGGGGCCACACCTGAAGACACTGCGGGACATTCTTCTTCCACGTGCTGATCTGCTAGCACCAGGTGTCTGGTTAGCACAGAGAATGGCAGAGGTGTGTGTTTTTTCGGTGAATTGGTGGCTGATAACCTAGTGGGTATTAGAAATGGATTCTTGTGGTGCACGCTTTCTCAGCTACTCAGGAGGCTGAGGCAGGAGGATGGAAAGTTTGAGGTCAGTCTCAGCAAATAAGAAACTGTGAATGCCTGTAATTCCCGCAGCTCTGGAGGCTGAGGCAGGAGGATCATGAATTCAAAGCCAGCCTCAGCAAAAGCGAGGTGCTGAGAAACTCAGTGAGACCCTGGCTCTAAATAAAATACAAAATAGGGCTGGGGATGTGGCTCAGTGGCCAGGTGTCCTTAACTCAATCCCTGGTACCCCCCATCCAAATAAATAAATAAATAATAAAACAAGATAAAAAATAAAAAGGGCTGTGACTGTAACTCAATGGTAAAGAACCCCTGGCTTTAATTCCCAGCACAAAAAAAAAATAAATAAATAGATAGATAGATAGACAGATAAATAAATAAATAAACACATCACAGAAATGATAATCCAGCCGAGGGGCTGTGTGCTTGGATGACAGGTGTGAGAATCCAAGGCTTCTCCTCCTCCCGCTGACTGGAGCCAGGGTGTACCCCTTCTGCCTGGGACCAGCCAGGGGGTTGGAGGAAATCTGAGGGCCTAACATCAACCCCATGCAAAACAAATCCTGCCTCTGAAATTTTTCTGTCTAGTCCTCAAGAAATGTGGGAGCAGATCACCTAAAACCTTAGGGAACTGAAACTTTAACAAGTTTGTAATTATACCTTGGGAACCATTAATTAACTGCATGCTTGTCAATAAATGGAAGCCTGTAGGTGCAGCAGCTCTGGTCTGAGGCTTGCTCTCAACACAACTGATAGTAGGTTGCAGAAAAGTAGCTAGCCCTCGCCCACCTCTGACATTCTGGAAAATTCTTTCACCTGGGTGGTGATGGTGGGAACAACCAGGAGATGGTGCCTGACCATTTTGGCTTAGGTCAGTTGGTAAGAATGACAGTTAAATTTCCAAAACACTTCTGTCGATCTAAAATCATCTATATTATCATATATAATTTAGGAAAGATAGTCTTTCTCCTTCTCTCCCCTAAATCTATCAATAAATGGGATGGATTCAAATTGAAAAGCTTCTTCTCAGCAACGGAAACAATGAATAAGGTGAGGAGAGAGCCTACAGATTGGGAGAAAATCTTTACACATGCACCTCCAAAAAAGCATTAATCTCCAGGATATATAAAGATCTCAAAAAATTTAACACCAAAAAAACAAATAACCCAATCAATAAATGGGCTAAGGAACTAAACAGACACTTCATAGAAGAAATACAATCAATCAACAAATATATGAAAAAGTGTTCAACATTGGTAGGAATTAGAGAAATGCAAATCAAAACTACTCTAAGATTTCATCTCACTCCAGTCAGAATGGTGATCATCAAGAATACAGGCAACAATAAGTGTTGGCGAGGATGTGGGGAAAAGGCACACTCATTTGTTGCTGGTAGGACAGCAAATTGGTGCATCCACTCTGGAAAGCAGTATGGAGAGTCCTCGGAAAACTTGGAATGGAACCACCATTTGACCCAGCTATCCCACTCCTCAGGTTATACCCAAAGGACTTAAAATCAGTGTACTACAGTGACACAGCCACATCAGTGTTTATAGCTGCTCAATTCACAATAGTTAAACTATGGAACCAACCTAGGTGTCCTTAAATGGATGAATGGATAAAGAAAATGTGGTATATATACATATATATATATATATATATATATATATATATATATGTATGTATATATATATATTTTTTTCAATGGAATATTAACTTTAAAGAAGAGTAAAATCATGGTATTTGCTGGTAAATGGCTGGAGCTGGAAAATATCATGCCAAGTGAAATAAGCCAATCCCACAAAACGAAAGCCCAGATGTTTTCTCTAATATGTGGGTGCTAATTCACAATAAAGCGGGGGCACTAGGGAAGAATAGTGTTACCTTAGATTAGGTAGAGAGACGTGATGGGAGGGGAGGGGAGGGGATGTGGGGATAGGAAAGACAGTAGAATGAAATGACATTATTACTGTATGTACATATGTGACTGCATGACCAATGTGATTCTGCAACATGTACACTCAGAAAAATGAGAAATTATATCCCATCTGAGTATGACATATCAAAGTGCATAGATGCATTCTACTGTCATGTATAGCTAATTAAAACAAAACATTAATTTTTTAAAAATGATAATAAAAAAGAAAGATTAATAAAAAAAGATTTACTGTCATATCCTCTAAAAAGTGGGTGGAGATTTGCCAGTTAATTGCCTAATGAACGTTCTCATTAGCCCTCAGGGGATCAAAGGAGGCCAAAGATGCTTTACTCCAGTGGCCCCTGAGAAGATGTCTGTGACTCTGAGCCTTGTCTCTCTGGCTGAAGTGGACAGTTCTTCCTGCTTC
Source organism: Marmota marmota marmota (assembly GCF_001458135.2). Taxonomy (NCBI): domain Eukaryota; kingdom Metazoa; phylum Chordata; class Mammalia; order Rodentia; family Sciuridae; genus Marmota; species Marmota marmota. The sequence continues at coordinate 7,760,268 of NW_025999853.1, read as the reverse complement.
GCTGGCATTCCAGCTTGGATGGCCCACAGGGCCCTGCGAACGGCCCCCCAAAGACACGGATCCTGAGGAGGGAGGGGAGTGCTGCATGCTGAGCCCCTCATGTTTACAGGAGAAGAAGAAAAGCCTCACATTTGGAAAAAACGCAGGGTGTACCAGGACGCAGCCCAGTCCCACTAGTCCTTCCCTTCGCCCGGGATTGCCACAGTCTGGCTGGGCACAAATCACGAGCAACTCAATTTCCGAACTCCACCAGCATGCTCCACACACGCTCCCCGGGAACCTCTCCCAAACGCCACCCACGCGGCTCCTCCAGGCACACCACACCAACCGGAAATCCCTCCTCCGGACCTGCCCCAACCAACACGAACCCTCCAGGAATCCCCACGAGAACTCCAAAGCAGCGGGCAAGAGCCGCCCCATTGCCCAACAGTAAAGGTCAAATATGTGATACAATCAGTCCAGCGTCACAGCAATTATATACAGCTTAACTCAAATCATCATCTCAATGGTTCGCTGGCGTCACCTTTCAAACATTCCCTCTGGAAAATGCCAGGCGTCATACCGACAGGGCCGTGGCTCTCAACACGGGATCCCTTTATGGAAGGTCAAGTGGCAATCACAAAACCCGGAGGAAGGAACCAAACCCAGGTTCACTGTTGAGCTACAGGAAGGAGGGGAGGGAGCAGGAACCCAGCCCGCACCGCCCTGGGCCACCTCTCACCTGCCCTGGAAGGTCCCTCCAAGAGGATCCATGGCACTCGCCATCCTGAGCACCCACCTCGTTCCAGTCCACCTGGTGTGGGGCAGAGTGAGGGTCGGGGTGTGGGACTGGTAGGAGGGATGGATGTCAGACCTCCACAAACTAGCATTTACTTCTAATAATTGTAATCATAAGGAGCAGAAAGGATGAAGGTGGGGGTTATAGAAGAATAGGAATGAGGGAGGGGATCCAACCCAGCCTGGGGGACCAGGGACGGCCTGAGGACTGGGTCAAACATCAGACCTGGCCCCCAGCAGGGGAGGCCAGGGGCATCAAGGGCCTGCTGCACCCAGCTCATGCGAAGCCTTCAGGTAGGAAGAGGCCAGTTAAGTTCGAGAAACAGCGTGCCGTGCGGCTGGGGTGAGGCTTAGGGCAGACTGACAGGAGAGGCAGAGACTGAGCTGAGGATGCAGTGTGAATAGACACGACTACCATCTTTGGGGGCTCCCCTCAAGTGGGGGAGGCCGCTGTGTGACTGAGTGAAATGGCCAAATAGAGGCGTCTCCCAGGAGGGCCTTGTGGGACTTCAGAGGACAGAGTGGCTGATCTGCCCGGAGCCAGCAGCGGAGGCTGCCCAGAGGAGGTGACATTTGATCTGGGTCTTGAAGGTTGCACAGGAGTTTGTTAAGCTGAAAAAAAGAGGAAAAAGCTTAGGTGAAGCCATGTGAGCAGTAAGAGTAAATGGAGTGGACTGTGTGCTGGGGGAACACGGGGAATTGAGGGGAGACGAGGTGGGTAGTAGTGTTCTAATCAGTTTATCCATCCATCACAATCTGAGAGCTTACCTTATCTTAGGCACTCGACACAGCCATCAGCAAGACATAGTCTGCTGCCCACACACAGCTCACGTTCTACTCAGGTGGTGGAGAGTCACATACTTTTAAAATATTTTTTTTAGTTGTTGACGGACCTTTATTTATTTATTAATATATCTGTGGTGCTGAGAATTGAACCCAGTGCCTCACACATGCTAGGCAAGCGCTCTGCCACGGAGCCACAACCTCTGTTCAACATATATATATTTTTAAGTACAATATATATATATATATATATTCCAAATAATAGTTAAGCTCTAAAAAGACCAGTAAAGTTGGAAATAGGGACAGAAATACAGCCATGTAGGAACGTTTCCAACGTGATAATTGAATGGTCAGGGAAGATTTACTGAGAAGTAGAATTTGGAGCAAAGATCTGAAGGAGGTAAGGGAGAGGTATGCAGATATTTGAGGAAGAGCCTTCAAACAAAGGGAATGGCAAGTGCAAAGGTCCTGAGGTGGGAAAATGTCTAAACTGTTCAAGACCACAAGAAGGCCCATGGGTTGGTGCAGGGTAAACAGTGTGAACACTAGGAAGTAGGTACTGTGAGGTGGGGGCATAATTCTGTAGAACCTGTAGATCAGGGTTAAGACCTTAGATTTTCCTCTGAATTGGAAAGATGTAGAGGATTTTGTGCAGAGGAGAAATGTGACCTGTTAGGTCTTAAAAGGATCATTTTAGCTGCTTTGTTGAGACAAGACAGAAGCAGAAGGGCACCAGGGCATCTATCGCAGTAATCCGAGGCAGAGGCGAGGGTTGACTGGATGCATCCTTAAAGATGGTGAGAAGTATTTGAATATATTTCAAAAATAGAGTCTAGCAGGATACCCCATTTGAATCAAATGTATGATATGTAAGATCATTGTATTGTCTTGAGCAACTAATAAAAAAAAGAATTTTAAGATGTCAAATGAAGACGGCAAGTGGACAGTTGCTGTACAGATGGGACCATCACACACAGGAGTTCTCTATGTGCTCTTATTACTAATCCCCTCTGTCAGGTGCACACACTGTCTCTCCCGGTCTGTAGGGAGTGCGTTCACTTTCTTTAATCATTAGAATCTCTTCATTCTAATGTGATCAAAATTATCAACCTTCTCATTTATGTTTGATGCTTTCTTGTTTAAGAAAAATCTTTTCTGGGCTGGGGAGGTGGCTCAGTGGTAGAGCACCCGCCCAGCGTGTGTGAGGCACTGGGTTGGATTCTCAGCACCACAGATAAAAAAAATGAATAAAATAAATGTCCGTCAACAACCAAAAATATGCATATTTTTAAAAATTAAAAAAAAGAAAAATATCCTCTCATCCTGAAATTAGGAAGTTGTTAGCCTAATTTTTCCCTAAAAGTTTCCAAGTTTTTTTTTTTTTTTAACATTTAGAGTCTTAATACTAAAATCAATACAAAAGGCCCTTGCATGGATCAATGTTCACAGGGTGTCATAAACAAAAGACTCTGGGCCCTTGAAGTGGAGGAAAAAACAAAACTGGCGACCAGGACAGGGGTTGGAATTCTCATTGCTCTCTCCACGAGGTGCCGTGCCTCTCAGCTGGTCTGTCTGTCTGAATGCCATCTTGTCTGTCTTTCTGCCCACGGAGTTGAGCATGTCCCTGGGCCTCTCAACAGTTCAGAACTACTTGTGGCAGCTGTGAGAAGGGAAAGGTCACCGACGGGACACGACTCTGTCCCTGGGGACTGTGCAGTTGGTTTTCCTTTGACCTTCCAAGGTCATGATCTCTAAGTGGGAACTGGGGCCATCTGCGTGAGCGTCCCAGGTGCTTAATTCAAAAGGAAGTTTCTCTCCCGGGCCTTGCCCCAGGTCCACCAAATCGGGTGGAGCCTCCAACCTTTCTTTGTTTTTAAAATCAGCTTTATTGATGTTTAACTTACACACCACAAAATGCACCCTATGGGCTTACACTTCAGCAAGCTCTGACAAATGTATACAACCATAAACACCACTCCAACCAAGGCATGAAACGTCGCCAGGGCCCCCAGATGCCCACCTGTCCCTACCAGCCTGAGTGAGCTCTACCACCCTTTGACCCAGCCATTGGTGGCAGGCTCAGTATTCACTCTGCACTTGCTGGGGGTCAACACACGTGGCAACACGGGGTCGAGTCAGTCACAGCATGTCCTCAGGAGCTCACCGTCTAAGGGGACAGAGGCGTAAACTCGGCTGAGATAGGACACATGGAGGAGGAACCCCCCCGGGCTCCTGAGGATCAGGGAGGGGGTGCTCTCACCAGGTGGGGCTGGCTGGGAGGGTCGGTGGAGGGCGGAGGAGAGGGAGACGGTGAAGAAGTGGAGGAAGGTCTTCTGGATCCAGCTGACACCTGAAGAAGCGGTCTGTGCCAGGTGGACCTGAGCAGCCCTGGACGCAGCATCCTGGAGATGGAGGGCGCTCCTCTCCCCGTCTCCCTCCATGCACCGGGCACGGTGTGCGCGCCCTGGCCCTGCACCTCAGGTGCCCACAGAGGCTTCATGGTGCACATCTGAGGGCGCTGCTGCTCCATCTGGGGCACAAGAAAGAAAGGGGCAGGAAATCCTGGCCCCTCAACCCCTGTATGGAGTGAGGACTTTAATACCCAATGCTGTGTGGACAGTATTCAGTGAGCGTTTAATAGGGAGTTTCAAGGTAATTTAGATCCCACCCACCCTGAGGCTTGGGCAATAGAGCCAGCCCTCAGTTCCAGGGCTCGCCACGGTATTCACCTGAGATTTGTCATTTTCCCCAATGAGAGGGCCGATTGTGTTGACTGAGCCTGGATCCTATGCCATGGACGTGCTCTTGCATTTCTTCTCTGTAGAATCCTCCAGAACGCACAGCAGGCAGACTGACTTTCATTAGATACCAGCGAAGGCTGCTTTGTTTTTGTTCTAAGACACACGGGAAAAATAATCTAATTCCAATAGAACTAGCAATATTAACCTACTACGGGTTTTCATGGCTCAGGACACCAGCCTGTGGTCCCCTGGGAGGGTCAGAGCGCACACTGGGAATCCTGGTTCTTCACTAACACAAGGCCAGCAGGATCAACACCCCGCAGCAGAGCGGAGGCACGTTGTAAGGATCCCCTCCTGTACCACACTTCAGTGCCAGGGCCAGGTGGGAACTAAAAGAGAGAGAAACCGTGACAGTGTTGGTGTCCGAGTCAGAGGAGGGGTGATCCAAGACCCACAACGCGAGCTGAGAGATGAGGATATTTGGTTTTTATTTATTTAACTGTCCGTTCAAGTGTGGATTTCCTCTGCATTACAGACACACTCAGCTCCAATCTTCTGACTTTAAACACTGTAAAAATATTGCCAGCCCAAGTGTTTTCCGGGTTTGCAATTAGACTAAATTCTTGCGCTTGGCTGGGTGGAAACTTTTCAATGACCCTGAAGCGAGGCCGTGCATGTGCAAATATCTTCAAAACAGTTATATTCTTGCAAATGCCTTCTGCGCTACCCAATCCCGAGGTGTCTGATATTTACATAGCTCAGATGTCTGAGCTGGGGACCACGACACTGATTAAAGTTTGAGGAATTTACATTTTTCTATTTGGAGATGTCAGGAAACTCAGGCGATTCTGGTTGTCTCTTTAAAATCCCTGTTACTACCTTACCCGGAGCTGTCTGGGGATTTATTCTTTCTAGAGTATTCCCTAACCCCACCGAGTTTCCCTTCTATCAACAACACGTCTGGTTTACCCTTTCCCATCAACAGCCTCCTATAATTAATTGTTGTGGTTGACTGCGAGCTCGTCAGTCAGGCCAGTTATTTGCTATGCGAGGGGTGAGCTGGTTAGTGGGGGTGGGGAGCCCCGATCTGTAGCAATCACCTGTTTCTGCAGCGTTAATATTACCAACACCCTGATTTCAAGCTACCCCTGCTTATAAAAGGACCCAGAAAATTCCTGAACTCTCAACAATGGTCCCCCATCTGTCCCCAGGAGCCATGTGACCTTTGTCAATTTACTTAGTGTCTTCAGGCTCCCTCCTCCATCTGGGCATGGGGCTCATAGTGACAGCCATTTCCCAGGATGTGTGTGAATGTCGAACAGGGTGAGGCGTTGGAAGCCCCAGCCAGGGGGCTGGGCACACAGCTGAGTGTGCACCCTGCACATCCTTCTCACGATGGCTGTTAGGAGTGAAGAAGACCCAAGTGATGATTTAAAGAATGACACCCCAACAAACAGAACCACGCTCGGCCTCCTGTTACGTTGTGAAACCCACGGGTTGTCAGAAAGATGGGCCACGTCTAGGGTTGTATTCATTTCCATTTAGCAAAAGATAATTCTGTAACTGCTTCCACAGGGTCCTGTGTGTATGGTTGGGCTTTCTTGACTTCATCCTCTTTAAAAAAAAATACTTTTTGCTTTGCATGAGTTGAAAAAAATACCCTACTGAGAACTTGGAAAACATCCCTTATGATTTTTCTCTTTAATACTCAGAAAAAAAAAAAAACAAAAAACTGATTACACACCCCATTCCTTCAGGTAGCTCAGAAGGAAGAGAAATGAAGTAGGTGGGTGTATGCAGCTAATAAGACGAGACAGTACACCGTCCAAACAGTGTCACCGATTAGCAGCGCTACCTGGAGAGGCCAGGCCTGTCGGCAGAAGAGGGATTAATGGGCAGCTGCTGAAATTCTGGCAGAGGAAGCTGCTGAGATAATGGTGCTGGTGAGCGCTTCTGGAGACTCATGCGATGCTTAAAGAAAAGCAGACTAAGGGTGTAGTAATTGTTCATTTTTATAATAATGTGTCAAGATGTGTCTGGCTGCATATTACCGAATACCTAACAATGGCTGGAGCAATAAGGACGTTTAATTATCTCTCATCATGAGGTGCCTGGTGGTGGGCAGTTCCAGATCAGTGTGGTGGCTTACTGATGACTCTCTGTCTTTCCCCTCTGTCCTACTCAGCATATTGCTTTTTTCCTTCGGCTTGTTGTTTCATGGTTGCAAGATGGCTGCTGCAGCTCCAAGCATCATATTCTCCTACAACCATCTTCAAGGCAAGAAGTGGGGAAGGGATGGTGATGGAGAACTCTCCTCTCATGATTTTTTATCAGGAAACAAAATATTTTCCAGAAGACCCCTAAGTAGACATCTCCTTGTACCTCTCTGGCCAGAATTTGGATAAATACAACAGAGGATTGGAAAGTCAGTACCTGGCCAAGCGCAGAGGGAGCGCCACAACGGCGACTTACACCTCTGAATGGGGCGAGGGTGGCACCCATGCGTATCGGTGTCCTCTGACAGCCAGAGCAAGTTACCACAAAGTCACTGGCTTAACACAGCAAGAGCACTTAACTGACCGTCCCAGGAGGTGGACAGCGACACAGGCCCCGGGGCAGGGTCCACACGAGGCCGTAGGGACGGTGAGCTCCTGGCCTTTTCCGGTGGCTCGGGCAGCCCTTGGCTCGTGGCCCCCTTTTTCCATCAGCAAGGCCATCAAGGGCAGGGCAGGTCACATGGCTTCACGCTGACCTCATTTCCATCGTCACATCCCTTCCTCTGCCTCTTCTGACTCCTTTTCCCACTTTTGGGGACTCTGGTGACTGCCTCTGGTCCACCAGGATGATCTCCCTGTTTTGAGGAAAGCCAACGAACAGCTTGACTCCATCTGCGACTTCAATTCCCACGGCCACTTAGTAGAACATATTCACAAAACGTGACTGTCCCATATCCCCAGGACTCAGGATGTGGCATCTCTGAGGATCCATCATCCTATGCCATGTCATATTTGGGGGTGTACCAGGGATTGAACTCAGAGGCACTTGACCACTGAGCCACATCCCCAGCCCTTTTTTGTATTTTTATTTAGAGGCAGGGTCTCACTGAGTTGCTTAGGACCTTGTTAAGTTGCTGAGGCTGGCCTTGAACTTGCGATCCTCCTGCCTCCGCTCCCAAGCTGCTGGGATTACAGGCATGTGCCACTGCGCCCAGCTCCCTGTCACAAATGTTTAAGGTGGAATAATCTATGCGTGTCGGCCACAGCGAGCACTCAGTAGGCGTTGGCTACTATTTCCCCTCCCCTGGGCGGGGCGTATCAGAGGTGTTGGTCGAAGCTGTTTCTCCCATTGAGAAGTAGACTCTAAGTCGCTTTTCTTGGCTCTGGGCTATGAGATCGCTTGGCCATAGATGGCCAAGTGACATGGTGTCAGTTTGGGGCCCAGGCCTTAGGAACCTGGCAGGCTCTGCCTCCTCTCTATGTGGCTACTGCTCTTGAACCCAGCCGTCCTGCGGAGAGGCCGACCTGGCGAGGGAGCCGAGCAGCACTGACTGGACGGTGAGAGGTGGCCCCCGGCCCCGGGAGAGCCAACCTGGCCGGTGCTGAGAGGAGCAGAGCCCAGCCGGGGGGCCCAGCGAGCCCTCATCAAATCGCAGACCCATGAGCAATAGAAGCCATGATCATTGCTTCAGTCACTAAGTTTGGGGCGTTTGTTAACCAGCCTCCAAAGTCACTCCAGGAATGACAAAAGTAAGGACGCCATTAGGACACCTGGTGAGGTGACATGTGCCTGTGATTCCAGCTACTGGGAAAGCTGAGGCAGGAGGATCACAAGTTCAAGGGCGGCAACTTAGTGAGACCCTGTTTCCAATTAGAAAATAGAAAAGGCTGAGGATGTAGCTCAGTGGTAGAGTGCCCCAGGGTTCAATCCCCAGGTCAAAAACCACAACACAAACACCTCTCGAGGGACAGAGGACGCTCCACCGGGAGCCTGGAACCTGTCACTCGGGGATCACGTTAGAGCCATGAAGCAGCTTCACAGGCCGAGTAGCGGGTCAAACCACGAAGGTCTATGTGTCACCCAAGCTGCGTTTGCATGATGTTGCAACAACCAGTTGGAAAGTAAAAGATTCCAGACGGCCGCTTCACGTTGGACGGCCGGGTTGCCTGCAGGTATTGACTGTGAACTGCACAGAAAGGAAGATTCCAGACAGAGCCGCAGCAGCATCGGTCGCCAGCCCAGCCCAGCCCAGCCCGGCCCAGCCTGGCCCAGCTAGGCAGCTGCATTTGGGTTTCCAGAGTGAGGATTATTTCCCACCCAATTCTGGAATCACATGAAGTGACATTCAGGTGCCACCCAGGTCAATGACATCCCTACCAAGGGGGATGTCTGCAGAGAGGAGAACACAGAATCCCCTTCAGAGGAGAAAGGCATTAAGGATGCAGCAAGAAGACCCTGGTTTGCAAGGCTCACTCGCACCTGCGTACCTGCCGTCGCCTTAGATACGCCTCACCATGGCAGAGCCGGGCTTTGGTCTGGATTCCGCTCACGTCGGGGCTGGAAGCTGCAGAATTAAACAGCAACGGCCATCCAGGGAGGCTGGGGACCATAGCAGGTTGGCTGGAGATGCCGGAGAGCCTCGGGTCCTAAAGGGGCTCAGAGCAGGCCACTGGCCTTTGAGCTCCTTCCCACCAGAGCCCAGGGGCTTGCTGGGCGCAGGAGGCAGCTCCTCGTCACACCTTTCTTACTGATGGAGATGCGGTCGTGGCCTAGATCTGAGCAGGCGGCTCGCTGTCTCTGTGGGCCTGGCCTTGCTCTGCATGAGGCCCACCCACCTGGGGTCTTGGGTCGTAGATCCCTGGCCCCCAATTCATGCCCACCCAGGACCTTCAAGCGTGACTTTATTTGGAAGCACATTCTTTGTAGAGATTATTAGTTAAGATGTGGTCAGTCTGGATCCAGACGGGCCTCAAGTTCAATGATGTGTCCTTACAGGAAGAGGAGCGACACAGAGACAGACAGACAGGGAGGCCAGGTGGAGACAGAAGCAGATGCGGGGGTTAGGATGGCATTGACAAGCTGTGCAAAGCCAAGGTGGCCAGGAGCCACCAGCAGCTGCCAGGAGGCAGGGGACAATTCTCCCTGGGAGGAGCCATCTCTGCCAACCACCCTGGCTGTGGCCGTCGGCCTCCAGGACAGTGAGGATACATGTCTGTTGTTTCAAGTCACCTACTTTGTGGTCTTTTTTTAGAGCTCCAGGCCCTGATCGAATCATCGAGGACAATGGTGACATGGGCATCTACCGAGTGAAAGACAAAGGGAAGGACAGATGCAGGGATGACCTTGTCCTCGCCCAACTGCCTGGGGACTCACTCCCTTCTGCAGGGGCCAGGAGGGAGGTGGAAAGCAGCTCATTCACAGGAGAAGCCATTTCTCCTGACTCCCCCATAGTCAACCCCACCGTGGAGCAAAGCCGTGGTTAAACTTGAAATCTGACGAAGCTCAGCCCCGTGTCGCCCACCTTCGTTCTGTGCTTCTCCAAAACAGTGAACATGTTACTCAGGTCTGTCCACGAAATGTGACCACAGGCAGGGGGTCTCGCGTGGCGTGGGCGTCAGCCTATGCACTACTGGTTTTGGTGCCAAACCCCAGGGGTACTTGGGTGGTCCGAGAGATGACTGGTCTTTCCAGGTAGCAGGAGACCCAGTCTGTGCTCCGGCAACAGCACCCTGGGGTCTCCTTCTGTATTTCCCCACCGGCATCTAGCATTATCCCACTTTTTAAGGTATCCCAATCAAATAAGAATAAGGTAAAAGCTTGTGTTTTTAAAACTGACATTTAGGGCTGGGGTCATAGCTCCATAGTTGAGTGCTTGAGGGCCTAGCATGGGTGAGGCACTGGGTTCGATTCTCAGCACTGTAGATAGATAAATAAAATAAAGGTCCATCAACAACTAAAAAAAAAATTTTTTTTTAAATAACAAAATAAAATAAAACTGGTGTTTTTCTGATGACTTATGGTTTTGAACCTTTCTTCCTATACCTGTATTTTTTACATTTATCTTTCAGTTATAGGTGGACACAGTACATTTATTTTATTTTTATGTGGTGCTGAGGATCGCACCCAGTGCCCCATGCATGCCAGGCGAGCGCTCTTCCTCTGAGCCACCACCCCAGCCCCTACACCTGTATTTTTGAGTGCACCACTTTCATAAACCGCTTGTGCATATTTCTCACCCATTTTCCTGCTGGGTGCTTTCTTCTTGGTGGTTTGCAAGGGTTTCTATGTAGGATGAGAGTCAGCCCCTTGCAAATCTGAGACATTGAAAATGTGTCCCCTTTACCTTCAGCTCTACGTTTGTCCACAGTGGCCTTTGTGGATCAAAGATCCTTAATGTGATGCACCTCTGGTCTGTAGAGTTCTGAAGACATCTGGGGACTCCCATCTCCTGGTGATCCAACCAAACCTTAGGGGCTTTGCAGACGTAAGTAGGGCTCTGGTCCTTGAAATGGGAGATTCTCGTGGATTATCTGGGTGGGCCCAATTTCATCACTGGAGTCTTTAAAAGCCGACAGGTTTCTGCAGCTGGCATCAGAGAAATGAAGGAGGAAACAAGAAAGGAAAGGACCCAGAGACTGCAATCATGAGGAGGCCTGGACCGGATCTTTCTTGCTTAAAAGACGGAGGAAAGGCCAGGCTCAGTGGTGCGTGCCTGTAATCCCAGCAGCTTGGGGGGCTGAGGCAGGAGGATCATGAGTTCAAAGCCAGTCTCAGCAATTTAGTGAAGCACTTAGCAACTCAGCAAGACGCTGTCTCTAATAGAATCTAAATAAAGGACTGGGGATGTGGCTCAGTGGTTAGGCATCCCTGGGTTCAATCCTCAGTACAAAAAAAAAAAAAAAAAAAAAAAGGAGAAAGAGAGAGAGAGAGAGAGAGAGAGAGAGAGAGAGAGAGAGAGAGACTGAAGAAGGAGCCCATGGACCAAGGAATAGGTACAGCCTTGAAAGCAGCGAGGACCCCTAGGCTGTCAGCCAGCCAGGAAATGGGGACCTCCCTCCCACAACTGTGCCTTGGACTGATTTTGGCCACAACTTGAGCCTAAAGCAGATTCTCCCCCAAATCCTCCAGAGAAGAGCCCAGGCCAACTAACCCCCAATCTGACCTAGTGAGATGGAAGCAGAGACCCCGCTGCACCCGGGAGACTCGTGACCTAGGACACCAGGCAGTGGACGTGTGCTGATGAACCCACGGATGTCACCACAGCAGAAGGAGATGGTCAGGAATCCCTCTGTCAGGCCTCTGCCCTTGGTTGACCTTTTAGGATGTTTTTAAATTTCTCCTTTCACTTTGTGCTGCGTGTGTTTTCTGCTGGTGGGAAGGGAGGGGTGAAATGGAGTCTTGGCAAGGGAAAAAAACTTACCTTTTTTTATGTATTCAGTTCAGATCTACATACAGTACACAGAAAGAAAATCAGCACAGCTGGTATTACAGTCTGCAATCACGATTGTGTACAACAGGCTAAAACTATTACTATCACCTCCTAAGATTTTTAGGACGTTGTTTCTAATTGTGACCTCTCTCCTGGGATGGTTACGATTAGGAAAAAAAAATATCCTAAAAATCTTAGGAGGTGATACTAATAGTTTTTTAAAAAGTCACAAAACACTGGCCCAGATCACAATGATATTCTTCTGTATTTTCTTTGATTAATTTCACAGTTTGTCTTTCATATGGAAGTTTTAAATCTATATAGAATTTTAGTTTATTAAGGTCCTCTAAAAAATCCATATGAAAATTTTTTTTAAATTGAGATTGCATTGGATTTATAGGCTAACTTGAGAAGAATCGACAACTTTATAATATTAATATAAATATTAATATAGTCATCCCATCAAAAACAGAGAAAGTCACATCACTCATTGGAATCATCTTCTGCTGTCTTTATTGGAGTTTTAAAATTCCCTCCACAGAGGGGTTTATATATTCTTTTGTTATTTTCAAGTATCTGTGACTATTGTGAAGAGTATTTTTTTTTCTCCCTGTATTTATTCAAATCTAGGATGCCATCAATGTAAGACGTGTCCTAATTTTAGAGACATTAAAATTTGCATACAGGGCTGGGGATGTGGCTCAAGTGGTAACGCGCTCGCCTGGCACTTGGTTTCGATCGTCAGCACCACATAAAAATAAAATAAAGAAATAAAGATGTTATGTCCACCAAAAACTGAAAAATAAATATTAAAAAAATTTGCAAACAATGTGTGTCTTACAGTTATTTTTTTTTCCCTGTGGATTTATTGCTGGTTAAGAAAAACACTATTGATCTGTATGGGCTAATCTTGTATCTGGTTTGTTGGCTCTTGGTTCTCATAGGTAAATGATGGCAGGTTAGTTTCTCCCCTTCCAATTTTTTCCCCTTCTTGGCTATGACCCCTAATACTATGTGATCATTAGTGGTGAGAGTCAACTTGAACTTTCTTTGTGGGCCAGTTATTTTTTTTTAAGTCAATGTGGTTGGGTTTTTCTGAAATTTCATAGAACCCTTATATATAAACATAGCAACTTCTTCGAAGATTCCAAGTGTGGAACTATAGCCAGTTCTTGAAGGAATTCAAATTTTCAGTCATCTATCTTGTCTATACCACTTGATCCGAATGGAGTTGACTGAACACTACTTTGGTTTGTGGAAAGGCAGATTCTCTTAGAAGAGGGATGTGAACAGGAAGAGAATAATTGGTGGGTTTAGGACAGTAATAATAATAATTAAGATAATTGCAAATTCAATGAGGCTCCATCTATCTTTATGACTTTAAGTTCCAAAGTCATTCTTTATCACATTTGGCTCATGATAGTTTTATGAAGTTGGAGAGGAGAAGGATCATTATCTTCATTTTCCACACGAGGAAAGGATTTTCTACTTGGGCGTGTGGGTGGCTTCGTGGGGGTTGACTTTTAAGGGTGGGGGAGCAGGGCAGGGGGGAGGTGGGCCCCCAGAACCCATAGAACCTGGAGGGATTCTCCTTTAAGACAGTCTGCCAACCATGGCTCAGATCAAGGACTAAGGCGGAGAAGGGTGGGCATGCAGGGAGAACAGGCGCCCACAGAGAGGTCAAGGGGGTGTTTAGAACCGACCTGGGGCCAGAGTGTCTACAAGTGTTCTATATAACCCGGTTCAACAGGACATTTGTAACTGGAGAAAAGCCCATGTCATATTTTAAACGTTAGGGGCTGGGCCTGGTGAGCATTGGCAGTAAAGGACTGTGACAGAGAAGCCTTGGTTGCAGTTTTGTTAAGGGTCCTTTAGCCCTGGATCAGCCAGGGCTGCCCAGGTTATCAAGAGGCTCATTGTGAGGACTTGGCTGAGCCCCGTCATGGGGCCTGCCAGGCAGCCTGAAGTCCACACAGGAGGCCTGGGGAGAGGCAGGTGGGAGCCAGGGCAGCTGCGGAAGCTGGTTCCCCCCCGGGGGAGGCCACGGTTCTGCTCTCAGCCTTTGGATCCGGCCCATCCAAATTGTCTGTCATAATCTTGCTTCGTCCAAGTAAACTGATTAAGAAACGTTAATCCCCGGGACAAACACCTTCAAGACATAACTAGATTGGTGTTAGCGTGAATAACTGGGGACCATCATGTAGCTAGGTTGACAGCGAGCTCAACGTCAGGGCCCCTGTGGCAGTGTGCTGAGGGCTGCACTCACCACCACGTGGTCCCCTGACGCAGGGTAGTGGCGGTAGATAACTCGTGTTCTCATGGACTGGAGGGAAGGATATCAGGTGATGACTTAGGCTTCTCCACCCAACCTCCCCTCGCTGCTGGGTAGCAAGTTGACTAGTCTAACATAAAGCCAGAGAAATGGGTTAGACTAAGAAAGTCACGTTTTCCCACTGTGACTCAGCTGCCCCCAGCTGCCTTCGCCATCGTGATAAAATAGTGCAAAATGGAGACTGCAGATAGGTTAGAAGACAAGCACACTGCGAGGTTTTCTCTTTGTTCAGTTTTCTTGTTCAGCTACTTATGCCCTCTGTTTTATTAACATTTCTGTTGTGTGAACTCTTTGGGGATCACGTGGTGAATTTTGAAGATGAGTATGAAGTGGAAGGTTCTGGATCTAGACCTCTGGGCCATACCGACAGGTTCATGATGAAGAATCATGACAGAAACCAGAGTTAGGGGTGAGCTCAATGCGTAGGCCCCACCCACATTGATGTGTTAGAGCCCTGACCCCCATGCCGTGGTGTTTGGAGGTGCAATCTTGGGGTGGTGGTGATGAAGCTGAGGGTGGAGTCCTCAGAATGGGGTTAGTGTCCTCATGAGAAGAGACAGGAGGGAGGTGATCCCTGTCCCTGTCTCTGGCTCTCTTACGTGAGGATACAGCAAGAAGGTGGCCATCTACAAACCAGGAGAAGGGCCCTCCCCAGGAACCCACCAAGCTGGCCCCCGATTTTGGATTTCTAGCCTCCAGGACTGTGAGAAATAAGTGCTGTTTAAGTCATCGGGTCTATGGCACTTTGTTACAGCGGCCTGAACTAAGGTCGCAAGCTTCAGGGCACAGACGCTGTTCCTTGTAATGAAGCCCCTCGTCCCTAAGCTTCACCCGGCTGGTGACCCACACGGCCCTACCCCGCTGCAGGTCTCCATGGCAAACACCTGGCAGGTGCCCAGCCACTGAGAGACACTGAAGGACAGGCCACAGCTACTTGATAAGGAAAGTTGTTGGGTGGTTGTTTGTTTGTTTGTTTGTTTAATGGCTATTGGAAGCTCAAAGGGTATTAAACATTTGTTAAAAAGTCACAGGAAGAGCCAGGCTTTGTGGGACACACCTGAAATCCCAGTGCTGTGGGAGGTTGTGGTGGGATCAGCCTGGGCAACTTCGCAAGACCCTGTCTCAAAACAAAAAAAAAAAAAGAAAAATAAAGAGTCACAGGAAACAAGTTACCTAGTAGCAGAACTTGTCACCTGGAAAAGGAAAGGTCACCCACTGGGTGAGAATCCAATAATGCCAGTCAGATTGCACTGAATAAAACGGGGAAGATTTGGTGTGAGCAATGGAAAAGGTTTCACTCCCAGAGAATACAATGTGGCCACGTATTGGTGACCTGTCCCCTGAGGCCGAAGACACTTGTGCGATAAATAAGCTGAAATCTACAGCTTCTCTTTGGGTTGGTGTGTCACAGATTTTGCCAATACATGTCATGATGGAGCATTTGTAAGATTTGTAAATAATGAAGTTAATAATATATATATATATATTCTGCTGCAAAGAGCAGCCACAAAGTCAATACATATTTTGTACATACTATGTTATTTTCCATTATGGCTTTATTGAGGTATGATGGGTGTGCAACACCTGCCTAATTTGATGAGTTTTGATATATCTGTACATTTGTGAAAACATCACCATAATCAAGACAATGAATCCACACATCACCTCCAAAAGGTACCTCATGCCCTTGAGGATCCACGGCTCTCCTCTGCCCACCCCGTACCAGGCAGTCATTGATCTGCCTTCTGCTGCTGTAGATGAGTTTGTGTTTTCTAGAATTTTATACAATGGAGTCGTATGGAATGTGTTCATTTGTTGGGGTAAAAAGGCGACCTTCTATTCTGGTGGAATGCCTGCCCTTGAGACCCAGTTGCTATGTAAAGAAGCCCAAGCCAGCTGTGTGGAGAGACCTGGTGGAGAGAGAGCCCAGCCGCCCAGCCCTCCCCACAGCTGGGACAGACACGTGAGTGAAGCCATTTTGAACCTTCCAACCCCAGCTGCTATTTTACTGAAGCCACAGGAGAGACTCCAAGAAAGACCTGCAGAAGTAAGCCAGCTGGTCGACCCAGAGAAGTGAGCCAGCTGGTCAACCTGCAGAACTGCAAAATGACATAGAGTGGTTGTCAGTTTAA
Organism: Marmota marmota marmota; assembly: GCF_001458135.2. Lineage (NCBI taxonomy): Eukaryota > Metazoa > Chordata > Mammalia > Rodentia > Sciuridae > Marmota > Marmota marmota. The sequence goes on along the minus strand of NW_025999853.1, from coordinate 7,744,077 downwards.
CCCTAAGTTTTGGGATGGAGGAATAGATAATCCAGCAGTCTAGTACCAACGCCCTCCAGAAGCTCCCAGATACTGGAAAGAACCTGATGGCAGAGTGTGCATCTGCTCTCTTCTGGTCTTTGGTGGTGGTGTCCCCATTACTGAAGAGGAGAAACTTCTCTGGTCCTACCACCTATCCCCAACCCCTCTGTGCCCAGAGCACGTGCCTGTGAGGGGCAGTCTGGGCAAGGACTCGCATGGGCCCCGCACCCACAGGGGCAGCTTCCTCTGACCCACTCGCCCCTTCCTGACTCCTCCTGAGAGGTCGCTGGCTCTCAGGCTTGTGGTGAATAAAGTCCCTGGGGACATGTTCAAATGCAGGGTCCTGCCACACTGCCACAGACTGCTCCAGGGGTCCAAGGTGAGGGGATCGCAGAGCTTTGCACAGCAGATGATCCATTGTCACGCAGGGCAATGATGGGACCAGGCTTGAGAAGCTACCCAGGTGCACGAGCCTGACCTGGTGGACGGGTGCATTGGCTGGAGCTGAGTCGTTGCCCGTGAGTGTGAGCGGCAGGACGCGGGTGTGCCAGGGTGGGACCGTGAGCCGCAGGACTGTGGACAGGGGTGGGTGCTGGGCCTGGGGCAGGCACTGGGTTGGGTGGCACTGGAGGAAGACCCAAGCAGGGAAGTGCCCTGTGAGGAGGAGAGGCGGGGAAAGTAGCACCGCCGGCCAGGGCTTGGGTGTAGGACACAGCGGGCATCGTGGTGGCCTGCTCCTGGCTCTGTGGCCCGCCACTTGGAGCAGCTGCTCTGCTTCCCCCAGAACACATGTGCCTGTGCTCGGGCAGAGTCCAGAAGCCTCGCTTTATAAAAAGGTGTCGTGTGTGGGTAACAGGAAAAAGGACAACCAGCAGCCATATGGACGGGGGAGAGCGCTGGGCTGCGCCGGCGCTTGGCAGGCGGCTTGGCTCACCCTTGGCCATGCTGGGGGGGCGGCCTTGGCCTTGGCCCCTCTTAAAGGGGACTCCTGGTACTCCACCTGGGTCCTGGTCAGGGGGCGTCTTTCAAGATTCCCCACTTCCCCTTGGAAAGAGTGTGACGTGGTAATGATCAGATGTGTGGACGGAGCAGGGTCCTCTGTTCCAACACCACGCTGAGAGATTTGGGGGCCTTAGCTTGTCTAATTTCAACTTGGGTGATCCCAGGATTTTTCTGGAATACTGATGCTGAAACGAATGTTTAGCATAGAACAGATAACGCCATTTAAAACAAATCCTTTAAATCAAAATATACCATAGCAAAATGCACAAGGCAGAGGTCGGCCGCGGAGTTACCACAAGCGAACACAGGTGTGCGACCCGTTCCCCGGGTGGGAAACGAAGCTTTCCCAGGCCCCAGGAAGCCCCTTCTCCTTCCCTAAGCTGACTGCTCTCTGGACCTCTTCTGCCACAGCTTATTCCAGGATGTGCATGAACTGAGCATGCTGCAGATTCGTGGCTGGCCTCGTCGCCTTGCCATAATGCTTGGGAGACGGATCCGTGGTTGTATGTGACAGCATCTCCTCTGTTCTGGGCTGTCTGCTATTCCACTGTGATGATGCCACATTTCATTGACTCACTCTGCTATTGATAGAGGCATTTCCCCCCCAGGTTTAGTCATTTTTTTTCCCGGTTTGGGTGACTCCACTTTCTATAGTCTGGTTCAGGGACTATTACCTCATGTCCCTGTTCAACTCGCCATCTGACATGCTGGAGCCTGGTCCTGAGCACACTGCTTGGACTCTGGGAAGTGACTTAGCCTCTCCAGGGCTCATCATCCCCAGAAGTAATAATGCCGACCTCCCTGTTTCCTACTCGATGAGCAAGTATTTCCTGAGCACCTACTGCGTGCCAGACGTTTTCCAGAGGGGTCAGCAGCGACCAGCACAGGGATCCCGGCCCCACTTGTTGTCTTCTTGTCTCGTCCCCTCCCTTCCTTTGGGAAGCTCTTTCCACCCAACCCCTCCTCCTCGTCCTCCTCACCTCACCCACACTTTTGCTTAGCTGTGCCTGCTTGTCCTCCTAATCTCAAGGGAACCTTCCATGGCCCCCGTGGAGAGGGGCTTGGTTCACAGACGTGCTGGGGGCCCTGTCTGCACACCTGTCTCCCTCCCTGTGAGCAGCCCTGGAGCTCCTTCCCATCCTCAGCACCTGTCTCTGGGCTCAGCTCATGGTAGATTCTCAGCAAACAGTAAGCTGCTGTGATGGCCACTCAGGCCACGTCTGCAGAGGTCAGTCCTGCCTTGAAGCCCGTCCTTGACCCACCTGGTTTGCCAGGGGCTCGGCCACATGATGGGGGTTTTGAGTAAGAAAGCACCCGGAGCCGCCTGGCCCTCCCCCAGCCTCAATTTGCTTTCCTCCTTGCAGACCTGGGGACTGAACCCAGGGCTTGTCGCTGAGCCACATCCCCAGCCTTTTTCACTTTATTTTTGAGACAGTCTTTAAATTGCCCAGGCTGGTTTCAGATCTACGATCCTCCTGCCTCAGCCTCCCAATGAGCTGGGATTACAGGCGTGTACCTTCGAGCCCGGCTCCAAGACTGTTTTCTCATCAGTTAAAAGGGAACAGCAATAACTGCCTCCCCAGGGTTATTTAGAGGGCTTTGGAAAAAAAGAATAAAAGAAAAAACCTGTGAAGTGCACGGCCTCTAATAATAATGCCACATCACATGCTTACTCTGTGTCCAGTTTTAAAGGGACTTTCCTATTTTAACTAAATGAATCCTCACAACACCCCATGAGGGAGGGGCTGTCCTTATCATCAACGTACAGATGGGGAAACTGAGGCCCCTTGGGTTTAAAGAACCTGCCTAAGGCACCCCTGGCACAGCCGTCAGGCAGAACTAGAGAGGGGTCTGCTCTTGACCACTACCTGCAACCTGCCCCAGGGGGACCACAGCCACCCTGGAGGTCGGGACAGGAGACTTCCCCAAGTGCATATGCATGGGCTGCAAAGCCCCGGCTCATCTTCCTCCCCAGCCGCTCCTTGAGGGCTAGTTCCTGCTTCCAGTAGAAAGTCAAAGCCAAATTCAGCTTCCTTTGAAGTCCAGATTCTATTCTCTGTCTCTCCTGATGGGGCCTCAGGGAAAATGAATTATTTCCTTATCTCAGCAGCAAAGGAACAACTGTCCAAAGACAGCAGCAGCTCATCTGGGCGCGGAGCTCAGAGAATATTGATGTTAAATTGAATTGATAAATTCAAGTTCACATTTGCGGATGATAAAATGAATGGATAAGTTCATCCATTCATTGAACAAATATTAGCAGATGATCTCCTGTGTGCCCATTAACTCTAAATAAGATGCTCCAGACCCCTGCCCTGGGGGAGGCGGGAGACGCACAGGGAACAAAAAGTGAGACATTGTCAGGGTGACAACTGCTTTGAAGGAGATAAAATAGGGGCATGTGATTGACAGTGGCTGGTGGGGTCACTGCCATAGAAAGGGTGGTCAGGGAGGCCCCCCCGGGAGGCCCGGGCATTAGCAGAGGCTGAAAAAATAGTCTTGCTCATCGTGGAGGATACGCCCCAGGGGAGCAACGGGCCAGCACAAGGTGTTCATAGAACGTTAGAAAAGGCCAGTCCTGTGGCCCTGTGTTGAGCAAGGTCAGCGAGAGGTCACAGAGAAGGCCAGGGGCGACACCAGGTTTTACAAGCAGAAATCGCTGTTCACACCCCCTGTATCTGGTCTGTCCTTCCATAGTGATAAAGTACCCAACTTTTACATGGTGCCTGGGATAAAGACCTCATTTCCCAGCCTCTCTAACGGTTCAGTGGCACAGTCATGAGACGAAGTTCTGCCAATGAGGCTTTAGCACAACTTCCTTCCTAGAAGGAGAGCTAGCGTATGCTCTTCAGCTCTCCTCATCCATGTGGCCTTTCTTCCTATTGCTTTGGCCATGGATGTAATGACTGGTGCTCTGGCTGCCATATTGTGTCATGAAGAGGTAGACAGCACCCTGGGGTGTTAGAACAGTGACCTAGAAGACACCTGCGTCTCCGAGGACTTCATGGAGTGGGACCACATTAGCTAGTCTGGACTCCCTCCCTCCCTCCTTACAGGAGGAAGCAGTTGCATACATTTCTGATTTAAGTCATGGTTATTTGGGGTCTTTGTTACCTCAGTTGAACAAGACGGCCTTGGTATTGGTCTCCACAGTGGACACTCTGGGCGACTCTGTTTTTGACTTGAGCAAGTGTCTGGGTGTTGCCTTTTAGGGAAGTGTTAAAGATTAGGGGAAAACTAAAGCTTGGGGGACAAATCCAGAGTTCTCTTTGGTCACATCCAGGCAGCGAGGCCTGGGACACACCCAGCAGGGGCCCGAGGAGCCGGCAGCTGAGTTGGAGTTTGGGGCTCAGGGACGCACACGAACCTCCTTCACCAGGGCCAAGCCGACACTGAACGGGAGCAGCTGTGTCCCTCAGGAACCCAGGTGCTGTTATCAGGAGACGGAAGGGGACAAGCAGACGCCTCCTCAGAGGCCCTCAACCTGGTCCTGGGCTGGGGGTCCCGTGTGGACTGCTGGGGCGGGTCTGTGCTGAGAGCAGCTCCCGAGAGCCGTCCATTTTAATAGCAGTGGTCAGGGATGTGTATATTTTAAGCCAGGCCTGGTGGCTCATCCCTGTCATCCCAGAGATTTGGGAAACTGAGGCAGGAGGATCACAAGTTCAAGACCTGCCTGAGCAAAAACCTGTCTCAAAATAAAAAATAAAAAGGGCAAGGGATGTGGCTCAGGGATGGAGCACCCTGGGCTCAATCCATATTACTGCCAAAAAAAAAAAAATCATTCCAACTTACACTTGATCGATAAGGAAACAGAGACCATAAATGGGTACATACATGTATATATATATATATATCAGATGCACACAGTCATGTGTCACTTAAGGTTAAGGACGTATCTGGGACATGTGTCCTTAGTGATTTTGTCCTGGGCAAACATAAGAGTGCACTTACACCAAGTCAGCGGCAGCGTCACTAGGCAACACAATCTGTGGGACCACCGCGGTGTGCTGCGTGGAACACCGTTAGGCAGTGCACGACTGCACAGGTGTGTGTATGTGTGCATCTATCCACCTGTGCTAAACCAACATGTTCTAGATGAACAAACTGTGTTAAACAAAAATGTGTGTGTGCATATGTGTGTGTGTGTGTGGTGTGTGTGGGGTGTATGTGTGTGTGTGGTGTGTGTGGTGTGTGTGTGTGTGTGTGGTGTGTGTGTGTGTGGTGTGTGTGTGTGTGGTGTGTGTGTGTGTGTGGTATGTGTGTATACAGTAGTTCCCCCCCTTATTCCCCTTTGCTTTCTGTGGTTTCAGTGTGAAGACATTAAATGGAAAATTCCAGAAAAACAACTCGTAGTTTTGAAGAACTCCTATTGCAGTGTGTTGCTGCAGTTGTTCTATCTTGATCATCAACAATCTCTGTGGTTCCTAACGTATAAATTGAACTTTACCACAGTTGTGTATGTGCAGGAGAAAGCCTGGTATTTACAGGGTTCAGTATCATCTGTAGTTTGGGGGCCACTGGGGTCTTAGGAGGTGTCCAGGAGGTGCAGGGAGACGGGCCGTGCTCAGAGGAGTTGGAGCTGAGGTGCAGTTTCTGGGGAGTCCAGGAGCTGGCCTGAGGGGGGGAGCTGGCTGTGCATCTGTACATCTTCCTGCTTCTCTGGAAGATACCAGCTGGGTGTAGGAGGGGCCCTGATGACATAATGGAGGTAGTGAAGGGTCTGGGGCAGGGGGAAGGGCCTGGGGCAGGGGAAAGGGCCTGGGGCAGGGAAGGGCCTGGGGCAGGGGAAGGGCCTGGGGCAGGGGTCCCCAAGACCATTGTCAGTTTCAGAGATTTGCCAAGAGGACTCACTGAGTGACTGCACTTGGTGGTGTCCCTGGTGATGAGGTAGAGAACGAGGTCAGCAGAGGGAGAAGGCACCCAGGTGAAGTCTGAGGAAAGTGGGGACAGCTTCTGAGCCTCCGGGGGGTGGGGGTCTCACGGCATGCACACGGTTCATCTTGCAAGGATGAGATGACACATGAGTGCTGTGCACCAGGGAGGGCGACAGCCTGGGGGTCAGTCAGCACCTTGGGTGAGTGGAGGAGAGGAGGGTAAATGGGGATGGGGAGACAGGGACCCTGGGCCCAGCACGTCTCAAAATCGCAGACCTCCAGGAGAAAGGCCCCTGCTCCACGCAAACCTCTGTCTGCACGGAGTTGGGTGCGGCCAGCGGCTCCTCTCGGTCCTCCCAGTCCTGGGGATGGGGAGAAGCCCCCCAGATCCACGTTCCTCGGGCCAGGCAAGGGCCAGCTCAGCAAGCCGCCTCAAACTGGCTTTTCTGCAGGGAATCTCAGATCTGCTTCTGTCTACCTCCTCCCTGGACGGGTGGTGACCGAGTCACAGCAGGTTCTGAGTGCTGCCAAGCCACTTGCCTTCTGAAGCCCCGCGCATCCCGAGCAGGACTGGGAAGCCAGGAGTGGCCATCTAGCCAGACAGACCGTCCTTCCGCCCAGGCTACCACCCTGGGACTTCTTTATGCCACTCCCCACCCCCAGTTGCCCATGGGATCTTTGGCATGAGTCTCTTCACCAACTGGTGTCCTAGATGCCCCTTGGATACAACTATGCACCTGTGGCTGGGTCCCGGGCATTGGGAAGGGGTACGAGAGCCTGCAGGAGCTGCTCCCTGTGCTCTCCTCTCTGCTCCCCCTGCAGCCCACGGAGGTGGGGACACATGCCTCCCCGTGTCTTCAAATCCACAACCCCATACCCAGAGTCAGCACCGGGGCAGCCGGTGTTCCTGTGTTAACCCATCGTATGATCTGATGGTCACACAATGGGACCCAGGGACCCCAGGGGAAGTTTAAGAAATATAGGAAACCCTTTCTCTCTTGGCAAACCTTGGCTTTCAGAGCTACTTCGTTGAAGGTAGCATTCATGGTGGATGGATGACCGTTTTGCTCTAGGTGGGACCTTTCTCTCTGCAGACAGAGGTCTCGCAGCCTGGGCAGGCGTGAGCGACTGCCAAAGTGGGTGAGATTCAATGCCCTCCACATTTTATTCCAGAAGTGATGATTCACATTCGTCGGAGGCTCTACAATGTCGGTGTGCTTGCATGAGTCACGCTATGTCACAACAACTCAGTGACGAAACAGACTCGAGGAGGGTGAGACTGGGGGAGCTTGAACTTGATGCACGTCTTGGACTTGAGGTCCAGTAAGCTGCTTATGACAGGATGTTTGCTGCTGTGACAGATCTTCACGGACTCTTGTCACCTATGGGCAGGTGCAGATGCTGGGGAGATTATCTGTGAAGATTGTCTGTTTCTATTTTCCCATCCCTCGGGGCAGGCTGAAGAATGGCCCTCAACCGTGTCACATCCTAATCCACTCAGCCTGTGGTGATGTCACCTTGAATGGCAAAGGGGACTTTGCAGATGTGACTAAGGACATTAAGATGGGGAGTTTATCCTGGATTATCTGGGTGGATCTGATGTAATGATAGGGGTTCTTAATAAGAAGGAAGAAGGAGGGAGAGAGACAGGGAATGAGAGAGGTAGAGAGAGGGAGGGAGGGAGGGACTATGCTATGGCTTTGGACAGGGGACAGGGCTACAAGCACAGCATGCTGATGGCCTCCAGAAGTTAAAAAGTCAAGGAAACAGACCCCACCACCTTGGCCTTCAGAAGGGACACTTCTGCAGCCACTCTGAGATATTCGCCCACCGAGACTGAGTTTTGGATTTCTGTCTCCAGAACTATACGGTGATACATTTCTCTTGTTTTAGGCCACCGAGTTTGTGGGGACCTGTTCCAGCACCAGCAGGAAGCCGAGGCGCCCAGCGGCCCTTCTGTAACAGGTCCACCCAGGGCCGCTCATCTCGGCCTCCCAGGGCCGTCCTGCCTTAGTCTACTCTGGGTCCTCGTGGTGGGATGGTCTCTCCCCACTGGTCACTCCAGAAGGAACGCGTCAACCAGAACTGGTCGGCAAGGATGCTCGTCCTCAGGTTGGAGCGACAGGGAAAGGACCAGCAGGTGACCCCAGCTGGGCCAATCGGTCTGCAGCTGCGGACCATCTGGGCTGGACTCCCACCTGAAGAAGGGAGCCTGGGGCAGGTGGCAGCCGCCCAAGAGCGAAGAAAACACAAAGGATAGCTGAGCACAGGGCTGGAGGGGACGCCGCCCTCAACACACAGCTTGGGAACAGAATCCAGGTGTGTCCCAAGTCAGCTTTGCCCCTCGAAGGTCCCCGTTACAGTCTCCAAGACAGGGCCTTTGGATGGGAGGTCGTTGGTGATCTGAACCCCCATGTTCCTGACGACTGGGTTGATTCCTTGGAAGTTCAACATCATGGAACATCATCCAGTTCTCCTCAAGAGAAGACATGTTCTTATCCACATGGCACGGACCTCACAGTTAAAGCCAGAAGAAGATGTGAGTCCCCAGAACGTCCCCGCTGAGAGTTACGGCTTCAGTTCCTGTTACTTAGCAGGTCCTCACGAACCTGTCTACCAGCATGTTGCTTTACCAGCTTCATCTCGTGTGGCTGTGGGGACCCTGGGCGAGATGGGACCACCCGTCTGACTCTGTCCCCTGCACGCAGAGGCGCACAGCTGCAAGCTCCCCTCTGAGCACGATCACTTCCGTTTCTGTGGCTTTGGAAATTCACATCCTGCTGTGTTGCAATTAGCCCCTGATCAGCATTCTTAATTTCATTTTCGGTGCCCAGGTTAATCATTATCATAAAGAGATTATTTAACATCTTGAATATTAAAAGTCCAACTCCACAGTATAAGATTAATACGCTGAGGTGGTTGCTTGCTATCTACCAGCACCTGACATCCAACTGCTCTTTTATCTTTGAGAAATCATCACTTTGAGGGCAAGAGGCATGTCCCTACCCGCATGGGGACATATGCAAAAGATTCTACATTTGAGTTCCTAATATTGATGTCACTGATCTGTCACATCTTCAGGAACCAAGCTCAGTCGATAAGTCAAGAGTCACCCAGAGTCAGAACAAGAGGGGATGTTAATGCTTCCTTCATCCACTTCTTGCATTTCCAGTTGGAAAAGTGAAACTTGAACAGTTAAGTGTGTCTCAATCCAAGTTCTTGGTTAAAGGCAGTTACTCCACTAAAGAAAGCTGCGTCGCTCTGAATAACCAGGTATGTACCTGCTCACTTGGAAACAAGAGCGTCAAGTCTGCTCCAGGAAGACATCGCTATTGCTATCTGCAGTGGGTTGAGTTGTGGCCACCAAAAAATATGTCCATGTCCTAATCCCTGGTACCTGTGAATGTGACCTTATATGGAAAAAGAATCTTTGCAGATGTAAGTAAGTTGGGGATCTTGAGCTGGGCACAGTGGTGCATGCCTACAATCCCAGTGGCTTGGGAGGCTGAGACAGGAGAATTGCAGGTTCAAGGCCAGCCTCAGCAACTTCGTGAGGCAGGCTCTAAGCAGCTTAGTGAGACCCTGTCTCAAAATAAAAAACAAAAAAGGGCTGGGGATGTTCCTCAGTGGTAAAGCACCCTGGGTTAAATCTCCAGTATTTAAAAAAAAAAAAAAAAGGTTTTGAGATGAGTTTGTCCTGGATTCCTGGATGGGCTCTAAACCCAATAACTGTCCTTGTAAAAGTCAGAAAAGAAGTTGCAGGTGCCGGGAAAGCCCTGTGATGTGGAGGCAGAGACCAGAGCTGTGATCTGTGAGCCAGAGACCCCTGGAGCCACCGAGGCTGGAAGAGGCCAGAGAGATTCCCCTGGAGGGTTTGCAAGGAGCCTGCCCTGCCAGCACCGTGATGCCAGACTCCTGGCCCCTAGGACTTAGGAGAGGACACACTTCTACTGTTTCAAGCCACTAGGTTTGTGGCAATTTGTTACAGGAGCCACAGGAAAGGAATAGCTAGCACTTGGCACAGACGCCATGGCTCACCTGGAGGAACCTGGGCCTGGTCCCTGCGGACTCTTCACAGCTTCTCTAAAGCCAGACACCTCTGCCACCACCCCTGTCACACAGGTGTGCATTTGGGTGGCAGAGCCTGGGTTGCATGCCCTGTGCACCGGAGCTGCAAGAAATTCGGTGGGTGGCACTCAGCAGGTAGGATGTTGCAGGAGCCGGGGAGCCCCCAGCATCACGATGTCCTCTGCAGAGTGCCTTCAGCTGGGTCACCATGTTGGTCTGCTTGGCCCACCAGGACAGACTACCACCAGCCGGGGAGGCTTAAAAGGCAGACCTTAATTTCCTCACAGCTCTGGAAACTGGAAGTTCAAGATGGGGTTGCTGGCAGGATGGTTTCTGGTGAGGATTGTCATAGGCTGCCTTCTCCCCGGGTCCTTGTGTGGTCTTTCCTCTGTGCATGTGCAGAGAGAGATCTCTGCTTCTCTTCCTCTTCTTATGGGGACACCAGTCCTGTTGGATTAGGGGCCCATCTTCATGACCTCGTTTAATGCTGATCATCACCTTAAAGGTCTTGCCCCCCAAATACAGTTACATTGGGGGCTGGGACCTTGATATATGGCTTGTGGGTGACACAGTTCAGTCCATAACAGTAGCATGGCTAGTTTGGGGTGTGCTGGGACCTGAGCAGGGGCCTCCTGACTCCCAAGTCACCTCTTAGCTCAGCCCACATCAGAATCGGGCATGCTGGTCCCGGCACATGGAGAAAATCCAAGGGAGATAGAGAGGATTCAAAATGATTCCTCTCCTGACCGTTTTAGGTGAATGCTTAGAAAGAAGGGGTTGTAAAAAGGGAAGGAATGGGCCAAATCCCCTTAGACATGGCAGTCAGCTGTAAGATCTGTCATGGTTTAAATACTAGGTGTCCCCCAAAAGCTCACGTGTGAGACAATACAAGGTTTGGAGTGAAATGTTTGGGTTATGAGTACCTTGACCCCATCAGTGAATGAACCCCTGATGGGATTAACTGGGTGGTGGCTGAAGGCGGGTGGGGTTCGGCTGGAAGAAGTGGACATTGGGGGCAGCCTTTGGGGTGTATATTTGTCCCTCCGGAGTGGAGTCTCTCTCCGCTTCCTGCTACATGTCCCCGACTGCTTCTCTCTGCCACACCCTTCTGCCAGGATGCTGCACCTCCCCTGAGCCCAGAGGAACGGAGCTGGCTGTCTAGGGACTGAGACTCTGAAACCGTAAGCCCCCAGATAAACTTCCCCTCCTTCAATTGTCCTTGTCAGGTCTTTCGGTCACTGTGGCAAAAAAGCTGACTAGAACAGGGTCTGCCTCTCCACTCACACCTGTGATCTGTGGGGCCCGAGGCCTGAGCTGCAAGCAACAGAGACCATCATGCAGGCAGAAGAGGGGGGTATTGAGAGGACATCGGGTGACTTGGAGGACTTGAGGAGGGTTAGCTCCCGTGTCAGGGAGAAGGAGGCCTGTGGTAGTCAAAATCGCAGCACGCCAGTCCAGCGAGGCTCCTGTGTGTCCCCGCCCCTGACTCAGCTGCTGCAGTGGGCATCTCTGATCAGCCTGACTTGAGTCGAGTCGTCCTCATGACGATTCCCCAAAGAGGAATCATTATTCCCATTTGACGGGTGAGGATACTGAGGCTTAAAGATGTCCTGTGGCTGACTCCCTAAAGGCACATTCAGATCCGGCTGACTCCAAAGCCCACCTCCCAGAGACGGTGGCCTGGGAAGTGGAGCTCAGCCCCCTGAGGGAAGATGGGACTTCCAGAGTGAACTTCGAAGGGTTGCCCATTGCTTCTCCCAGCACCACCTGGGGGCCTCCTCCTCATTCTCTTCTTTCCGTCACCAGGGGAAAATGTATCCTTTAATGAAAGCCTTGGCTACTTTGGTGGACCAAAGTGGTGTCTTGCTATGGCTCGCCTCTTTTTAATTGTTGGGGTTGAATGCTTCCCCGTATTTTATTACCCAGTCACATTGAATTCCGTGTGCTCTTTGTTCCTGTGTCTACTGGGGTCTGGGTGGGCTCATCTTCGTTCTCCATATCCACTCTTTCCATACAGCAAAGAATTTACCTTTGCTCATTTCCTTTGATATCCAGGAGTTCTCTATTACAGGGGCAAATATTTAACAGCCATTTCTGAGGCTGCCAACAGAACACCAGGGATTGTTTTAGGGGGAAACATCTCAGGCTCTGAATCCTCCCCCAGTTCCTCTCTTGGACTTCCTTCACTTCACAATGCTCTGGGGTCAGCAGGTTTACAGAGAGTCCTTTCATCTCCAAAGAGGGTGGTAAACAACTCAAAGAGGAGTTTTTTCATTACACCCCAGGGCAACCCGAACAACGTCACTCATTTGCAAAGATTCATCGCATCCTCTCTTCTCAACAGCCACTTGCAGGGCAGGAGGAAAGGAGGGCAGAGGGCCCAGACTTGGCAGGTTTGACCTGCATGGAGGACGGTCTCTGGACATGAGCAAGTGTGTAAGGCAGGAACCAGAGGACTGGAGAAAAGTCCTTCTTTAATTCCTTGTTGCCCACCCCTCAGTACGTGTCTCTGAACATGGTCTCAAGCCGCTAGAAAGGTTGATGTTGATAGGACATGATTTTTTTTTCTTTCTTTTTTTTTTGTACTGTGGATTGAACTCTGGGGCACTTAACCACTGAGCCATATCCCCAGCCCCCCCCTTTTTTTGTATTTTATTTTGGGACAGGGTCTCACTGAGTTGCTTAGGGCTTCACTAGGTTGTTGAGGCTGGCTTTGAACTTGCAATCCTCCTGCCTCAGCCTCCTGGGCTGCTGAGATTACAGGTGTGCACCACTGCGCCCAGCCTGGACCTGATCTTGATAAGAATCTAGAGACAGTACGTGCCAGGTGCTGGAGAACACGAATATGGTTGAGAGGTTCTGAAGCATGGGCCTTGGTGCCTGATTCCTTGGTTCAAATTCCACCTCTGGCTGTGTAAATGTGAGATGATCCCTTGATCTTTCTGAGGCTGAGTTTTTCATTTTGGACACACATACCGTCCCTGAATGATGGATGTGAGGATCAGTGGCGGTGTATGTAACATGCTTAGTGGCACCTGACACACGGGAGCAAATGTGTGCTACGGAGCACAGCTCAGCAACAGAAAGGAATATGACATTAATACACGTGACAAGATGAATTCATTTCAAAACGATGTTGCCAAGTCTAAGAAGCCAGACATGGGAGGCTTTATACAGCGTGATTCCATTTATATGCAATGCTTTAGAAAAGGCGAAACTCTAGCCAAAGCAACACCATCAGTGATTGCCTAGGAACAGGGTCTGGGTTGGGAGGTGAACAGCAAAGGAGCAGGAGAGAACTTTCTGGATGATGGACACGCTCTGTATCTTGATTGTACGGAAGTGGGTTGTACACAACTGTATTCAGTTGTCAAAATTCAGCAAACTTCATACTTAGGACAAATAGATTTGCTAGAAGAAAAAGCATTAGAAAAACATCTGAACTTTGAGCTGGGCACAGTAGAGCACTCTGTAATCCCAGCTACTTGGGAGGCTGAGGCAGGAGGATCGCAAGTTGGAGGCCAACCTTGGTCACTTGGCAAGATCCTGTCTTGAAACAAAAAAATAGAATGGAGGTATAGCTTAGTGGTAAAGCACCCCTCAGTTCAGTCCCCAGTACCCCAAAAAGAAGAAAAGCATTCTGACCTTCATTGGCGTTTTCGATATGAACTTCCTGTTTTTGTATTATTTATCCTTGGAAGTACATATGGGGTGCAGCATCACAAGACTTCAGGTACTCAGGGGTTCTCAGAGCCTCACTTTGGCCCTGGCACTGACTGGGTCATGGGAGGCCGTCTTGGTCTTGTGTCAGTCACATGGTCACACCCCAAGGCGTGTAGTTATCTCTGTCGTGAAAGCTGTCTCAGGTCAGTGGTTCTGCAACTTTTGTACTATGTTTAAGAAACTGGAATCTCTGGTGGCACCAGGGTCACTGTGCCAGGGGAGGCTGGGACCCACAGAGCAATATCTGCTTTCCAGGGCAAAGGGCAAGAAGACACTGGCGCCTCCCTCCCCAGAGCCCGCGTCCTTTCCCTGGTATGGTCTCTTCTGTAGTTTAAAATGTTTGTCCCCAAAAGCCTTTTTGGAATCCCTCAGGCAAGGTGGCACCCAGCTGCCCACAATGGAGGGAGAGTGGAGGAGGACAAATAGGAGGAGGACAAATGCCAGTGAACGCTGTGCCAGGAAGGTCACAGTGCGCTCCAAGATGCCAGTGTCCAGGAGGAGCCGCGGGGGCAGCCAGGGTCCTGGAAAGGTAGTCAGGCAGGGGGCTGGTCAGAGGGCACAGGGTGTGGCAGCGTGGAAAGAAGGAAACGCAACGAGAGCACCGGACAGCCACCAAGTGCCACGTCACCCTCCCTGGTGTCCAGGAGGCAGCTCTGACCATGTTCGTTTTATAGGTGCAGAAAGTGGGGCTCAGAGAGGCGAGGTGACCTGCCTCAGGGACCCACTGGTCTGTCGGTGCCCACCAGCAGACAGTCTGGCAGGAGGTGGAGAGCAGGAGCCACTGCCTGGCGCCTGGCTTTGGGACTTTGGGTAGGCCAACCCCAGCAGAGTGCTTCCTGGACGGTGACGTCACCGCCTTTCTTTACCTCCGTTTCCTGTACAGGAGGACAAGGATGGCCTCCACCAGGAGGCCAGTGGCGAGGGGAGATGTCACGCCCTGACGGGACAGAGGTGGCACCCACTAGGATGGCACCGAGAGAGGGGGCACTGGGGTGGGCAGGGTCTGAGGTCATCAGATGGGACCCAGAGAGCTCTGGAGTCTCGAGCCAGAGTTTAGGGGCTGACCAGGGCCAACTTCAGAGCATCTGGGAGGGTGAGCAGCTGGGGACCTGGTTTCTGGGCTGTGTGTGGACATGGGGCAGCTGGGCAGGGCCTGGGGCCCAACAGACTCTGTCCTCAGCCACGGAGGGAGAGGGGACTCTGGGGGCTTGCACAGGGGAGGAGAGAAGGCAGCTTCAGAAAAGGAGGACCAATAAGGATTTGCTGCCTCCTCCTCCCTCCAGCTGCCCCTCCGTTCCCTTCCTCGCCTGGCTTCCCTCTCCCCTGCATCTCCCTCTCCCTTTCTCTTTTCCCTTCCTCCCTCTCTCTGCCCCTGTTTCTATCCCTTCCTCCCCTGCCTGTTCTGAAAGGCCTGCTCTCAGGGCCATGTCATGAGTGTCCCACTGTGTATCTGCGGTTTACCTACCTGGAGAAAATCTGTGCCCAGGATCTCCGCATGCTGTAGGCAAATGGTTTTTAATTCAACTCCACAAATATTGACTGTGCTCTGGTTAACTGAGTGTACTTTGTGCTAGAGGTGTCACAGAGATGCAAATGGACCCAGCCAGTCCTCAGAGGAGCCGGCGAGGGGCCCCTGGCTGATGTTGGCACAAGATGTGCCCCCCCCCTCCTCCCCAAGGATGCTAGAGAGCTCTCTGTCCACCAAGAGCCCTGGGCCCATTTCTCTCTCATACGAAGTTCAGGAAGGGGCGTCGCTGCCAATTTTGCAGGATCTTAACAAGACAGTACATTGTAGGTGTAGTCTACAGGGAGGAGGTCAAGTTCAGCCTGCAGGGATCCAAGGGGCTCTGTAAATATCTGTCCTTCCACTGCTGACGGCCCATGAGCTGGAATTCTGATTTTTCCATCTATTTCTTCCCCTCGTATTTACAGATTGAGAAGATCATCCACATCATAGGCCTCTCTCTTCCACATACTTTTCAGGGCCACTCCAGCCTTGACTTAGGCAGGCCCCAGCTTCTTTGGCATGGTGTTGGCTTTGGAGAGTGAACTGATCAAGCCAGCACCCACCGTGAGCACAGCGTGGGTTGCAGAAGCTCTCAGGGCAAAGAAAATGGAATTTGAGGACTTAAAGCAGGGGATGCAGTCAGAGACGCTACTGCCCAAGGACTTCACACTCATGACAGCACTGTATTTCCTGGTGGAGTTTGGGAGCTGAGCAGCCCTGGGATAGGTCCTGGCTGAGCAGAGACCACATGCACCTCGTGAGGGAAGGATCATGGGTTTGGGTGAGACCTCCTAGCACCTGCTTTGCCACTAGCATTGCAACCAGCGTCTTCTCAGCAGCTGCTTTTCCATACCTGTGAAGAATGCCTCATCTGCCACCCCTCGGCCACCCACAGTGGACACATTGTGGAAGGAGACCACACGTGGGTGCTTTAGGCCACTGAAATTGGGGCTTGTTACGACAGCCTTGACTTTGCCTGTCCTGAGCAGTGCTTAGGGAAAACAAAAAGCCTGATTTAGAGACCCTTACATCTCCTCAGTCTTCAGAATATAAACATCTCTTTTCTGCTCAGTCTTATTAGCTCACACTGTCCTTTATCTTGTCCATATTTATTACGTGGCATGAATAAAAGGTGTAATAAAGTTTTGTTAGCCTAGCCATGGAAACAAAGAGATGACCTTGCTTCTAATTGGCCAGTCTCCAGAAGGGAGATAAGAAACTTTTCCCTCTTCCTCTGAATGGGCCAAGGACAATAGGGTCCCAGGTCACTATCAATGGCCATTATACCCTTCAGAGGTGGTCTAACTGACCTTTCTAGCCCAAGAGGGCATTGCCTCTCCATCTCTGATTTTTTTCTGCCCACCATAAGCCAGTCATTATGCTGGGTGTTAGAGACACAGAGAGAGGAAGAAAAACTGGCCCTCAGAAAAGAGCTCAGCACAATGGGTACAGTAGTGGCCCGAGAGGAGTTTGGACTAGTGCTCACAACCCAGAGGAGGAAAGAGGCCATTTCAGGTTAGAAATCAGAGGAGGCTTTTGGAAGAGCCTTCCCTTCCCTGTAGGTAAGGGCCAATTCTAGATTGTGAGATTGCAAAAACGGATTCTGCCAGTGGTCCCCCATCTTCTCTGAGCAAGGGCCAGCATAACCCTCCACTCTGCACAGGACTTCCACTCTGACCTCTCCCTTGGCCCTGTGACCTGCGTGTCTAGGTGCTGTATGCCTGCCACTGTAGTCTCATGCCCTGGGAAGTGAAAGGCCACCTGAGTGACCTGGCAGCCCCCCTCCCCCTCTGCTCTGTCAAACCAGAAGTTAAACCTGGCATTTCGGGTTAAGTCTTCCTGCACGTGCTCACCCAGCCGTGCCCTTGCAAGGGTGATGGAGGTAGGTGTAGCTCCCATCTCCACCCTCCTTTGGGGGAATCACTGGAGAGTGACTTTTCCTGGAGCTTGTTCAGCTCGGCAGCCTTTAGCAAGCAACTCATTCACAAGTGAGTACAAATTAATACAGTACAAACTGGCTACATAAATATTGTGTGACTGTCTTCCCTAATCAAAGGCAAGGCTGCTGACTTTGTTACTTCTGAAGGCTGGAGAAGGACTCTGGGGGAAGGGAACTGAGGTCTCGGAGTCTTTTTTTCCCTGTGTGTACCAGACTGCAAGTTGGGTCTCTGTCAAATCAAGGTGGGGTGTGGGGGGGAATAAGGCCTTAATTTACATTCAGATTCAATAAGAAAGTACCAAATGTCTCTTTTTGTGATAGTCATTGAAAGACACTTTGTCTTATATTATTATTAACAGTACTATCAATAATGACTTGATAATAAGGCACTGAAATTAGTTTTCATAATAACAGCTTTTTTTTTTTTTCCTGGTGTAAAAGTGATCTCGGCACCATTTGCTTGGTTTCCCTCTATTGATTGCCAAACAACCTAAATGCATGGAACTGAACATTTCCAATCACTTTATACAAGAAAGCATCACCATCTTTCCATTTACCTGCCAGTGCTAGGGCTGGCTTGGGTTTTTTCAACAGTTTGTTGGACGGGGATGAGGGTGGCTTCAGCCTAGGAGCATCTTCTCACATCCATCCCATAAGATTTTTGTGCACTTTGGATAATTTGGAGACAGCTCTACCCTTTGGGAAAACCGTTTTAAAATCCACTAACCCCTTTTGCCTTGAGGGGCTGGGGTGAGGGTGTCAGAGGCTGCAAAGTCCCGGGGAAAACTCAATGGTCGCCTGCCCCCCCACCCCCCCTGCGGTTTCCCTAACCTTGACTTTAAGTCAGCCCTCTTGAACCTCTTTCCAAAACAACGCTCCAGCTGGGCTGTCGTTTGAAAGAAAAACGAAACCGCCGAGGTTTGATCGTCGCGAAAAGGGCACTCGCTCCCGGGGGGATTGGGGCAATTTGCTCGCTACGTCGTTCAGGGATTTGAATAATTGCGTGCCACCAGAAGCCCCCCTTCCCCCTCAGACGCCCAACCTGCTCGCTGCCACTTCCCTCTCCAAACGCTGGCGGGGGTGGGTGGCAGCACCGAGGCGATTTTATTCGTATTTTTTTCCTCCGGGTTTTGTCATGGAAACGCTGACACAACCTCCAGACGGCGGCCGAGCTCGGCCGGGTACTGAGGGCTTTTGGGACCCTGCGGGAGCGCGGCGCACTCCGGACTCCCCGAGAAACAGCTGGACGCGACCATGTCCCGGGCAGGGGCGGGGGGAGGCGACGCTCCGCCCCGGCGCGGCCCCGCCCTCCTCGCCGCTCCGCAGGCTCCCTCCCCTCGCCGGGGGCTGCGAGTTGCATTTGGTAAAACCCAGCCTCGGAATATATAAATCATTGGAGCGCAATGAAGTAGCCTTTGGAGAGGAGGGAGGGGGCCGTCCGACAGCCACAGCGGCCAGTGCAGCGCAGCGGTAGCAGCGGCGGCAGCACCATCGCCGCTCACACCCCAGCCGCCCGGCCCGCGAGGAGGCAGCGGCGACCGCCGGAGCG
>NW_025999853.1:7713913-7725369 GCF_001458135.2 Marmota marmota marmota | reverse complement strand
CGCGGACGCTGGTCCACGCATCTCGGCACTTCCAGACCAACTCCGGCGCCTTCCACACCCCGGCCCCGGGCTGGGGGCTCCGAGAACCGCCGCGAAGCCATCGGATCCTTCCCCTGATCGCTGCCCAGCCCTGCCCTGCGCCTCCCGGGCTCCGGTCCGCGAGGCGGGGTCCCCACTCCTGCGCCCCGGGCGCGCCTCCCGGACTCCCCGGTCCCTGCAGCCAGGACAAAAGCCATGAAGTCGGCGCTGCTGGAAGTGATGAGGATGAACAGAATTTGCCGGATGGTGCTGGCCACTTGCTTGGGATCCTTTATCCTGGTCATCTTCTATTTCCAAAGTATGTTGCACCCAGGTAGGGGGCGCGTTAGCGTGGTTTTGTTGGATATTTTCTTCTCTCTCGCGCTCTCGCTAGCTCGCCTCGCCTGGTTTCTGCCTCTTCCAACCTTACCTCTTTCCCCTCGGCCTCTTCTTCGGGGATCCTGCTGCCGGGATCCGCCCGGGTCACCGAATTAGGATGGGGAGGAGGAGAGAAGGTGTGATTCTTTCTCTTCTTCATCCCAGCCCCAGACTGGAGGATGGGACCAGGAAGGGTGGTAGAGGTTTCCCCCTCCTTCTTTCTTTTCTTTTTCTTTGTGTCTCTTGCCTGTCTGCGAGGTAGCAGGGAAAGGTAGAGGTTGTGGGGGAGCTGCCAGGGGTGGGGGCTAGTTTGAAAAGGAAAAAACTCGGTCCCTGATCCTGCCGAGATCTGAGGATGAAAAGGCGCCCGGAGCTGGCCGTTCTGAGCCGGGCGCGCTGCCTCTTCCTGGTTGGGGGCCCTGGGGGCGAACGGAGCGAGCCGCGGCGAGGTTGCGAGTCCCTGCAGCGAACTAGGCAGCCCCAGGCTCAGCTCCCACGTGTCCAGGGCTCGGCAGCGCTGCGCAGGTCGCGGGGAGAGGCTGGGTTCCTGGAGCTGCCCTCCATCAGGCACCGGCCTTTTGCAAAACACCCGAGGGTCCTGCTCCGCGTTGATCTTGCGGCCAGTACCCTGGGTCCTGGCCCACCCCTACTACACCCCCAACCTACCCCCAGACCCTGAACTGGGGACCCAGAGCTCTTGGGTCACGCCTTGGCCACAGTTTTGGAGGAAACTTTGGGCAGGTTTTGGGCGGATCGTCAGGTTGCATCTCCTTCTTCCTGGGTTCCAAGCATAGGAGTCCCCTCCTTGGTGTGTGTGTGGGGAAAGACCCTTTTCTCGGTTCTCCCCTCTGGCATAGGCAAAGTTCCAGATCTGAAATCTAGACTAGGACAGGGACGAACGGGGCTCGCTGCTGCTTCGGAGGGGCCGGAAGGAAAGTTTGAGACCAGGGGGAGGTGGGTGGGCGCCCTCCGGCGCTGTGGCCCCGGACTTTGCTGCTGGGCTCCAACAGGTAGAACCTTCCCAGAAGCCACCTGGGGTTATGAGTCTCTCCCCGCCAAGCCTTAGTCCCCACACCACCTCCTCATTTGTCACCTCTTAACAGATCCCTGCCAGGCCACCTTGGCTCTGAAATGCATTTTTAATGTCTCAGAGTTGCCTTTCCCCATGTAGTCACAACAATGATTTGCTGTTCGAATTGCAAGGAGTAGGGAGATGGAAACACATTTCCTTCCAGGGAAATGGGGTTGGTGGTTTTCATTTTGCACCCCCCCTTCTCCCCTCAGTGTGTATCTAACACTTGCAGCAGACACAGCCCCGAATTCATCAAGCCTGCGCCTTGGTGGAGGGCAGAGGAATAAAGCTGTTCTCTGCATCACAGGCAGGGCTGCCGGCTCTGGGATTCCTTGACAGCAAGGGCACAGAGGGCCCCACTGCCCTGCTGGGCCTGGACCAGTCTTTAAGGCAGCCTGGCTGCCAGGGATATGGTCCCACACTACCCTATGGAACCTCAGAACACGCGAGCCAGCCCTTGTAAAAGATGGCTTTTGTTTGCAGCTGGGTATTTTTAGTTTAATGTCAGCAAACTAGAGCGGGCGTTTGTCTCCTCACCCAAACCTGTGGTTGTGAAACTTCTAAGGGAATTTAAAAATGGACCTTGCTCACATTCCCCTAGCCAGGCCGCGGTTGCAGCGGGCATCAGATAGTGCCAAACTTCTGGGGCTGCTGGAGACCAGGCCAGACTCTCCCCAGAGGGTTAGAGGACAGGGCAGTGTGCCGATATAATGGAGAACTACAAAGGGCCTGATGATTTGGTCTAGACTCGAGAGATGTGTTCAGGCCCATTCAAGTTTCGCTGGAACTGAGCATGCCAGGTAATTCTCTGCAGAAATGCCTCAACAGGGATCAGTGTCAGCCCCCAGCAGAGTGCACATTAGCTTCTCTGTACCTGTGAATTGTCCAGCCAAAATCCGTTTTCACAGATCCCCTGAGAGAATTGGGACATAACTTTCTAGCTAAAGATAGTGGGAAGAAACTTTCAACTTGTAATTGGCTCTTTGCTAAAATTTCCAGCTCTAGTCAGAATATTTAGTCGACTTGGAAGTAGATGGAGCTCTTTTCCGTCTAGCCTGTTGGAACTAGCAGCACAGCCTTTACTAAGCTTGAGCTGGTCAGGATCCTCGCTCTTTGATCTGCCCTGCCCTTTGCTTCGCTTTCTGGTCCCCTTTCCACACAAGAAATAACGTTTGTTTATCTATGTATTTATTTGGCATTTTTAAAATTCAAATTTCTATGAGGATGCTTTTCAGCTATTTCCCCCTGGTGCACAGCAAATACGACTTTCAGAACATTCTTTTGAATGTGAAACTATAGACAGTTAATTTGAAAGGTCTTCCTTGTCTGAAATTACATATAGTTCAGCAAAAAATTCTGCATCAACAGTTTATTATTACCTGGGGCATGCCAAATGCAAAAATGGTTTGGAATCCATTTAAAACATTTTTTTTGGGCCGGGGGGGGGTTCATTTTGTTAGAGTATACTTTTGCTGACAACCTGTGCTACATCTTTTTTCCTATGGCTTTGAGTTTTGTGGTGCTGGGGATTGAACCCAGGACTTCCTGCATGCTAGGCAAGGGCTCTGTCACCGACCTACATCCCTGGCCCTTTTTATTTTATTTTGAGACAGAGTCTGGCTAAGTTGCTCAGGCTGGCCTCCAACTGGCCATCCTCCTACCTCAGCCTCCCTAGTGCCTGGGATTATATACGCGTGCCACTGTGCCTGCCTTGAATTTCTTTAAATGTGACTTGATTTTTGCATCTCTGAAGAATCTTAGGATGAGGATAGCTGATACTGGTAGCCTGGCTTTGCAATTTCGGTTTCTCCAGGTCACTCTGGGAGAGGCAGTAGGGACCACAGCATGGTACAGATTGTCTTGCTAAAAATTTGGAGCCCTCTGGCAGGAGTTCTAGATGTGATTAGAAAAATAGTGTTCCAAAAGAAATGGACTTCAGGCTTCACTAGTGGCTGGAGGGTGTGAAGGGGAGAGGATCATAAAAGAAGACAGCTGTCAGGGGCCTGACTGTCTTTCCCTCCTGTTCTAATCTGGGGCCATTGTCTTTTGTACTTTTCTAATTCATAAGCTTGAGTAATTCATGAATTTGAGCAATCAGCCGTCAATTAGTGGAGGGTTTAGAGAAATGGGCCTTGTCAGGCAGTTTTCTTTAGGAGTCTTTGACCCTCTGAGTTAATAATCTTTATTAAGAATACTTTTTGAGGCAGGCACCACATTTCAAGCTCCGTTCTCATCCTGATGTTTTACCCAGTGCCTGACACATGGTAGAGTCTCCTTAAAGTCTTCGCTGCCTGAATGCATGTGACGTCTAGGAGTCTAGAAACAGACCCCTGTCGCCAGTTTCCAGGAAGGTGACTTCAAGCCTTGCCAAGAATGTCTCGCCAGTGACTCTGGCTCTGTCGGTGGGGACACTTCCTTGCCTTCCTGGAGTCTGAGTTCCCCTGAGACCTAGACCCAGTTTTAGCTGATCTGGTAGCAGAAAGGAGCTCTTACCGCGGCCTCAATTTGCGGCCCCTGAGGTGTCAGGCAGAGTGTGCCCTGGATGCTGAGGAAGGCTGGCCCCTTTTAGCCTCGGACTTGAAGAACCTGTCCTCAGGACAGGTACCATATAGATGTGAACCACTCCCCAAGGCAGTGCGAATGGAGGCACATACCTGTGGTTTCTGCACTCTTTTCCTTACATTAAAATGTCTTGCATACCTGCAGCAGGCCCGGCTTTGATGGAGCAAGGGGGGGGTGGAGGTGGAGGCCTCCGGGCTGCCTCTGTGCTGAACCTCCCACCTCCTTTTGTGCTGTGGGGTAGGATTGTGGTTTTTGTTTGAAGGCTACGGTTTGTAGAAGAGAGACCTGCCTGCCAGGGGAAAAGCCTTTCTTCTCTCCCTCTTCTCTCTTTTTCCTTTTGCATTATGTTGACTTTCAATGTCACCTGGGATTTCTTTGCCCTGGTTGAATGTAGAGTCTTTCTTTAAAGACTTCTCCGGTTACCTCCATGTAGTTTCATTGGACCAGGTTGAATATAAAATGCAGGTGGTATTGAACTTTTAATCTAATTATAAACATAATGGGCTCCTCTTTGAAAGTTTGGGATGCCCTGAAGATAAACAATCACCCGTTGTTTGATCACTCAACGGCAAACTGCCAGTTTTTCTCCACTTGCTAAAACATATATGCAAATGAACAGGCCTCATTAAAATGCTGCAAAATCTGAAACTTTTTGAGAGTCGATGTGGAAAATTCCACACCTAACTTCATGTGATGGATCACATTCAAAACACAGATGCACTAAAAATATTGTATTAAGCTACCCTCAGGCTATGTGTGCAAGGTGTATATGAGACACAAATGGATTTCACATTTATATATGGGTCTGACTCCCCAAGTTATGTGCATTATTATGCATATGCACATATTCCAAAAATCTGAAAAAAAAGTCCTAAATTTGAAACACTTCCGGCCCTACACATTTCAAATGAGGGATATATTACCTATATGTATTTAAAAAAAATTTGAAGTGACATCATGCATTTTTTTACCTCGACTGATAAAATATTATTTTAGATAAACTCATCATTATGGTGACTAGTTATTAAGTTTGAAGACAGTATGTTTAGCTACAACCTCTTAAATTCATAGACCTGCGTGTGTCTCTGTCCCTACCTACCCCTTTGCAGGATATCAGGCCAGAATTGTTTCATTTCTTCTTTTCTTTTTTGTTATTGTTTCTGCACAAATTTGTTTTACATGAGAGAATCTTTTTGCTTAGGCACAGAATGAGTTTGGGGTCATAGAGACATAGTGACTGTTTTTGTGTCACCTATCTGAAACTTCCTTGGGAAAAGTGTCAAGACAGTGTTCCATATGAAGCCATTCTTTATGAACCCTGGAAACAGCATTAAACAACTGAAAGACAAGACATCTTCCGTCGGGTGGGGGGGGGTCTCCCCTGGGTGGTTTAAACATTGGTGCCTCCACAGCACGGTTTCCTTACAGCGGCTGAGATGAGATAGACTCTCTTACGTAATTTCCTTTGACAGTTAGAACCACTGTTGGTTCCAACTCATTGTCTTGTGAAATAAGCCGGGTGATCAGGCACCTCCGAAGGGGAGGCTGGGGGTTTGTGTGGGGTGGGGAGTGAGGGGCCGGAGGGATCCCTCCTCTAGCAGAGGCAGCCCCGTGTCTAGGTGTCTGGTGGAAGATCATTTTGCCTAGGACTGGCTTAGCACAGTCATTTAAAAACAGGAAATCAAAGGCTCAGAAGCTCAGGCGCCACCCTTTCCCTTCTAAACCCCACCGAGGGACAGACCCGGTCTTATTCTGGAGGTCAAGTGACAAAGGTTGTCACGAAAACCATGGCCAGCAGGCTTCTTTTTAAAGCGTTGATACAGAAAGCCCAGAAGCCTGGCTGACACATTTTTCTTTCTTTTGAGTTTTGCTTTTGAATCTTGGGACCCCATCTTTAGAAGAAATCAAAGGGCGGGCAGTTCTTCGTATGAGGTCACTGAGTAAGCCGATCCGTCAATTAGAATTTCCTGGAGCTTGTAATCTGATGCACCTTAGATCGGATGTGGCGGATTGAAACTTCAAGCAGAGTTCCTCTCGGGTTCTAGGCCCGGGGGATGCACCATGAGCATCTGTCCCTCATGGAACTTGTACTCTCCAGGGGTAGACAGATGCTGGGCTGCCGGTGGAGAGGTCAGACATGTTTATGGTCTAAGGAAACACAAAGCAGGGAGGAGAGTCCAGGGGCTGTGATGTTACAGAGAGGTAATTAGGAATGTCATTGATAAGATGACTTCGGAGAGCAGAGACCTGCAGGAAGTGAAGGGGCAGACTGGACTGTGTGTCCATTCCAGGAAGCATGTTCCAGGCGGGGAGCCCCGGGGGCCAAGTCTTGGTCCCAGAGTGAAAGAAAACATCCTTGGCAAGGAGGTCAGCGTACCTGGAGCAGAGGGAGGCAGGGAGACCATGAGGAGGGGTGGATGACCATGTGGGCCTTGTCCCTGGCTGTGGCAGGGAGACCAAGTCCAGGAGGCTTCAAGCAGAGGCTCTGGAGGGGAGAAGCATGGAGCAGAGGTGGCTGGGGAGCAGGGCTGGAAACGCGGCCTCCTGCTCGCACACTCAGATGAGGCCTCCTGCTCCTGCGGTCTCGGGCGCCCACCGTGCACTTGGTTGAAGTGTCACCCTGTGAAGCTCCCCCACCTGCAAACTAGACTGGCTCCATTTTCAGTTTTTAAAGCAGTTACATACAAATCATAAAAAGAGATTTAACTGAGTTTGTTGGGGGGCATCTTAAGCTCTTCAAAGTCCAATGGGTGGAATCAAATCAGCCATAAACAGCATCAGGTGCATATTGTCACTCCATGAGCACAGAGGGGTTAAATGGGCCTGGGATTTGGGAGTGAAAGGCCTGGGTGCTAGTCTGTGTCCCCGACTACCTGTCCTCGTGAGTGCCTGTTTTATGACACACATTTTAATACTGACATTTGAATGTGTCCTGGTTGGTGGCATCTTTGCAGGGTGCTGACCTTTAATGAGCAGGCGTTTCTCTCTTAGTGGGACGTCCGATAGCAGTGTGCCTGACCAGTTGGTGCCTTCCAAGGCCGCTACTATAGATTGTGAAGGTACCTTTTGTCACCCGGGGCATACTTAGTAACCTCAGGCAGGTGATTTAAAAAAAAAGGCTCTCCTGCCAGGGCTCCCCTGGTTGGCCTGGTCACTGCTTCTTAAGCAGGCGGGCTGCCGGGGCCCTTTCCACGGGGCTGGCCCCTTTTCAGAGCCGGGGGCTTGCAGTTAGTATCTCTCTTTGATGAATGGTGAGGTTGGTTTAGAGTCAGGAAGGGAAGGGAAGGAAATAAGTTATTTACTCGGGCCTTCAACCTGGAAGTTCAAATACAAGTAGACGCAGAAATTTCCTGGAGAAAAAAAAATCCACCCATGTGAAATCTTTTTATTTCCCCCCCCCAGGCCTCCGAGCTGTCGCAGGCTCTAGTATTTCTCTAGTCTTTTCAGAAACGTGTTGCAGTTCTTACTTGTACCCCTTCCCCTTTGACTCAGAAGGGTATGCATCCTGTCCTGATCATCCTTCCTACCCCTGGGCCTAGCCAGGGGGTCTGAAGAACGCTAACAGGGTGACTAAGTGAATGTCAAAACCACCCCTTCCAGCCATCTCCACCGATGGAGAGGGAGGAGCCGCCACCGGCTGCTGGTGACCCAACAGCTTTCTCCCGAACCTCCCTGCTCCTGTTCTGCTCTAGTGCAGGCAGGTAATAGGAAGCAGCCCAGGTATTTGAAGCAGAAAGGAACTGACCGAAGGGAATTTTGTGCTTGCGGCTACTGGGAGCAGGGCCTGTAGTAATTCATGAGTGGGTGTGTATTGGCATGACTTCTCCAAACACCTGACGCACCAGGGGTGCTGCTGCCTCTCACACTGGGTCTGGGGCTATTTATTAAGTTCTAGATAAAACCAGTGACAGAGCTGGTGAGTGGGCCCTGTAAGGCCGTTTACAAAACTCCTGGTGTCCCATCGCTGTGCTGACCAGTAGCAAAAGAGCCCTGCAGGCAGAAAGGTGGCCTCTGCTTCAGGTCTGCTTTCTACATTTCGAATGAGTGCTCCTCGCAGGGGGACCAAGTTTCTATCCAGAACCTTCGCTTCCAACGAGCATGGGAAATACAGCTTCCCAATGGCCAGCTCTGCAGCGTGGAAAGCATTCTAGAAAGAGAGTAGAATGAGTAATGAGCGCCAACGTACCCCGTTGGTAAAACACCCCCGAAGAGCTCTCTCCAATGTGTTTTGTTTATGAAAATCTAAACACATCCCTACCATCATTATCTAACTTCATGGGATAGGACCCTGACTGCCATGGTGAGTGGAATTCCTCGTGTTTGTTATCTTCTGGATAATTCTGTGGGTTTCATTCTTTCTCTGTGCTCCTTTTTACCGTGTAGTGTGACCCAGAAAGAGAGGCTCATTGCTTTCTCGCGGCCTGCATTGTGACCATTATCACCCAACTCTGGCTTCCCGGCTGGGCCCCTTTGAGCCTCTGTTACATTTTGTGAGTTTTAGGGTAGTTAAAGCAGGTCTCACGGCTGTAGACCGGACCACAGCAGAAGCTGTTGGGTCACCAGCAGCCTGTGGCGGCTCTTCCCTCTCCTGATCCACTGAGCGCAGGTGGCCACTGTTGTTCATGGCCTGTGGTTGCCCATCTTGCCCCTCAGGTGGCCTGCCTGCATGTTGTAAATGGCACGTGACTTGAGGTGACAGGTGAGGTGGGGTGCTTCTG
Organism: Marmota marmota marmota; assembly: GCF_001458135.2. NCBI lineage: Eukaryota > Metazoa > Chordata > Mammalia > Rodentia > Sciuridae > Marmota > Marmota marmota. The sequence continues at coordinate 7,716,621 of NW_025999853.1, read as the reverse complement.
ACTGTGTAAGTAACATTACTTAAGTTTCACTTTTATTTAGATTAAATAAAACCAGGAGTCTTAGTGGTCCTTCCCGGACTCCTTTGAGGTCCAGCGTCCCCTGGACTTTGGAACTCCAGGTCTAGACTCGTCTTGATGTAACCCTCAGACCCGCCCTGGCCAACGTCAGGCAGAATTACAGCCTTAACCCAGCACCGCTGAGGCTGAGCCGAGTGGTTCTGATAAGCAGCAGGGGAAGATACGGACAGAGAGAAAGAAACCTGGGGCAGCTGAAGTGTTTGAGCTCTTATCAGTCCCTGACTTGAGTAGTTTTCTTAAAAGCTCTGGGGGAACAAAACCCACAAAGTCAACTCAAGGGGGACGGGCTAGAGACCGGGTTGCCGTTTGAGCTGCTAACTTCAAAGAATCCCCAAAGTGGGAGAGCACAGAGGCCCCCTTGACATTCCTTAATGGTTGACGTATTGCAGCGTCATTGTGTGTGGTTGCTGGCCACCATGAATCTGAGGCCAGGGACCAGCTTCCAGGCTGCGCTGCCCACTGTGCGCATCTGACCCCCTTCAAGACATTCTCGGTGAATGTTCACTAAGCACTGGGCTCTGTTCTAGGTGCTGGGGACAAAAGACACAAAACTCCGTGCCCCTATGGAGCACGGTCTAGTGGGGGAGTCTGAATGACGGATGCAGGCTGAAGTTGTCAAGTAGCTCGGTGGTGACAAGTGTCCTGCAGAGCACAATGAACCGAGGAGGGGGCTGTGAGGTGGCAGTGCCATGGGAGGCTGTTGTCATTTTATTATTTATTTATTTATTATTTTGGTACCAGGGATTGAACTCCGGGATGCCTAACCCCTGGGCCACATCCCCGTCCCTTTTAAAAATATTTTATTTCCAGACAGGATCTCGCTGAGTTGCTTAGGGCCTCACTAAGTTGCCGAGGCTGGCTTTGAACTTGCGATCCTCCTACCTCAGCCTCCCTGTGTCGCTGGCATTACAGGTGTGCACCACCGCACCTGGCCAATTTTAAATAGAGGGTCAGGGGAGGTCTCTGGGAAAAGGGGGTTTTAAAGATTGAAGGAGAAGATATATAGGGGATACTCCTATGATGTAATAGGCTCTTTATTGGCTATTATTCAATAAGGACGGCCTGGGGTCTGGCATTTGATATATATTATTCCTCACAGGACCTTTTTGAGGTCCACACTATTGTTATCACCAGTTTATTAGAGAATCTGGTCACAAGGGGAGGAATTGATGGAATCAAAACTAACCAAGGCCGTCTGACCTTGTATCTATTGCTCTGAACAGCTAGTAGGAGCTAGATCCATCCACCCCAAGGATTGATGACAGTCACTGGAACTTAGTGCCAGGGTGGGACCTTTCTGTCCATCAGAGTCAACTCCCCAAAGGCCACAATATCCGTCTTGAGAAAACCCTCCAATCTCTGTGTAAACAGCATCTGGCCTCAGACCTGGTGCACCCATGACTTGGACAGGTGCCCAGCACACGGTAGGAGCTTAATAATGGATGGGCTGAGACTGAGGGCAAGTGACGGACTCACAGATTTGGCCCTCAGGTGCCAAGGGAGGGTAGAATAATGCCCACCTCTCCTGTGGGTGGTGGGTGAGCACTAAATGTGACAGGAGACGAGAGAGTGCCTTCATGGTGGACGTTGGACCCTGTACACAGGTGGTAGTTAGAATGGCCACATGCGGTCCCTCTTTCTGAGACTTTAACCTTCGCTTGGACAGCAACCCTATTGTTCTCATTCTGGAGCAAGTCTTTACCCAGACTCCTAGGAAGCCCCACTTTCCAGGTGCTCCAGGCCTCGTCTACTGTGCTAAATGGCCACCCCAGGCAGCATTTTTGTGCAAGCAGAGTTTATATTTGGTGGGGAAAAAAAACAGCTTTGTGGTTTCATGCCGAGTGCAAAGACCATAAGCTTCCCCCCCCCAATTATGCACATAATTACCCCTCAGGTTCCCGTTAACTTTAAAAAGTGACACTCGGAAAACCTAACAGCGCAGGGCACCAGTCAATGCCATTTCTGAAGCTGAGCTCCGAGGAGGGTGGAGAGCAGTCATTTGGGAGAGACCTCTTGTGCGATGGCAGCCCTCAGGGGCACAAGCAGTGGTCAGGTGGCTTTGCATGGCTCCTTGCACAGGACAGAGCTGCCCAGGCCTTCTCCACATCTGGGCCTGTTGCGTGCGGTGAAGGACCTTGTGGGTTCTTGCTCAGGGGTCTGCCACCCACTCCTTGACTGCAGGTGTCATGAGCTTCTGCATGGAGGGCCTTCCTAACTGGCCAGTGCCCCCCCCCCAGATGCTGACATTTGGGGAAAAGGTTCTGTGACCCTGTTTCAGGTGGGGCCTTCTCTTCCTCGGCCCGAGGCAAAGGGCATGCTCAAGGCAGTCTCTTTGGGCCTTTGTGCTTAACACAAGTGGAGAGTGACACTTCCTTACGGGCTGAAGCAGCCCACCATGTCCAGATGCACCTGACCATGCGTTAGACCATCGGCTCTCAACTGGTGCTGGTTTGCCTTCTCCTCCAAGGGACATGTGGCAATGTCTGGAGAGATTTGTGGTTGTCTCCTCTGGTGAGAGATTGCAACTAGCATCTAGTGGGTGGAGGTCGGGGTGCTGCTGGACTTCCTGCACAGCACAGGATCCCCCCCGCCCCTCCCCGCCACCAGCACAACGACGCATCCAAGTCAAT
>NW_025999853.1:7654543-7713889 GCF_001458135.2 Marmota marmota marmota | reverse complement strand
CCGACAAAGACCAATCCAGCTCAAAATATCAACAGCTGGGAAACCTTTATTTTGATTCAGTATTTATCCAAGGCTTTCCTTAAAAATAATACTAGCAACAATGGTCACTTACTAAGTACTTACTACCAGACGGTAGGTCAGCTGCTGTCCTTGGATTGTCCCATTTGATCTCTCCTGCAACCTCTTGAGGTTGGCCTCCCATTGTCCAGATGAGGAGACTGAGGTTTTGAGAGGTAGGAGCTTGCCTGCCTGGGAGATTGGAACAGGACCCTGGCTCCGGGATGATGACACCAAGGACTGTGACAGTCACTGGTATACTCTGCCAACTTGTTCTGGGTTTCAACTAATTAGGTCAAGAGGTAATTATTTTATTAGGGCCCGAAGCTCAGCTGTGGACTCAGTACCTGGGCCATTCAGTGATAGCCTCTTCTCTTCTTACCTACACTCTATCCCCGGTGAGCTCATCCCCTCTGGGGACCAGGGCTGTCATCTGTGTGCATGTGACCCTCATCTCTCTTCAGCTTGGCTGTGTCCCGAGGTCAGAGTCCAGTTCCTAGGTTACCTCCTGTGTGATTCCTCTGTCCCCTTCTCTTGCTCAGAGTCTGGGAATGGTGGCCTTTCTCCGCGTCCCAGACTACCTAGTGCTTGGCCCTCTCTGTTTCTACCCGCACTGGTGACTGGCTCCTTCAGGACAGGGGCCATGCTTTGTTCCCCACAGCGTCTCGACATCTGGTGCGTCGTCCTCACTCAGGAAGGGTCTGTTGCAGGAATGCGCGTGTTAGTGATAACGGCCGCCCAGGGTTCCTCCTGCTTGGGAGGGGCAGGTGTGCACTTGTCATTACAAACTTGATTTTCAGTTTGATTCTACAATGAGCCGCTGTTGGAAAGAACCAAGCAGCGACCCTTTTGATAACCATGGTCCCCAAGTGAAGGGACAGCTGTCAAAGCTGTGGTGATTGCATCACCAGAGTCATGAGTATGTCCCAGGAAGCCATCTGTTGATTCAGGTTGCAGGGTAAGGGTCTCACCCAGGACCCTTTTAGAGCATTGCTGTCCAGTAGAAGCACGTGGCCCACCATATACATAACTAAATTTTCTGGTGACCACATAGGAAGAAGTAAGAAGAAACGGGTGGGATGAATATCTGAACTAACCAGTGTTAAAATCATTATAATAATCTTCTTTTTTATTATTTCTTACATACATCACGATAGAGGAGTGCATTACATTCATAATTTTTTTGCATTACAATTCTTAATACACCTTTATACCACAGTGTATCAAATCTCTGTTTGTATGTAAGGTATGTTGACACCAAATTCACATCTTCATTCATGAATTTTGTATAATGATGACCGTCTCCTTCCACTATCCTTACTATTCCCATCCTCCCTCCCTTTCCCTCCCACCCCTATTCCCTCTCTAGAGGTAATTCTCCACCTATGCTCTCCCTCCCTACCCCACTTTGAGTCACCGACCTTATGTCAGAGAAGACATTCAGCATTTGTTTTTTTTGGGTTTGGCTAACTTCAGTTAGCATAATCTTCTCTAATGCCATCCATTTCCCTGAAAATGCCATGATCTTAGTATTTTTTAGTGCTGAGTAATATTCTGCACGATTCACAGTAGCTAAACTGTGGAGCCAACCTAGATGTCCTTCAGTGGATAAATGGATAAAGAAAAATTGTGGCATTTATTCTTTCTTTTTTTGATATCAAGCCTTCAGAAATCCATTGTGTATTTGACACCTACTTTGTTTGGACTAGCCACGGTTTAGATGCACAGTAACCGCCTGTGACTGGTGGCTGCTAGCATGGCAGGTGGCTCCAACGGACTGGAGCACTCTGGGTGCTTTGGACGAGGATTGTGTTTTTCCCTCCCCTCCCCCACTTTTTTAAAGGGGACCTTGTCTTTCCTTTTGGACTCTACCCTTTGAGAAGGAAGAGTTTGACTCTCTTGGGACTCAGTGTGTTAAAGGGGAGATCTGGTGGGGAAGTCGTGTGAGTCCCTCTGAGGTCATGACAGGCTTCTAAGGTATCTTCAAAGCCTGGGAAACTGGAAGAGGATCCAGGCCGTTGGCTCCTCAGTGGCCCTCTGAGGCGTGGCTCTCCCTTGAGATCCTAACGAGCTCCATCCACAGATGAGGCCTGGGGATGAAAGCCAGCGATGATCAGGGAACTGCCTGCATCTGGTTTGCGGAGGTTCTGATGCAAGGTTGGAGGGCCACGGCCCAGCTAAGGAGGGGTTAATCCTCTGGATGGACAGAAGCGCACAGGAGTCGGGGTCTCCTGGGCCACAGGGGACTGGGGATTTAAAGAGAGACAGACTGAAGGGGAAGAAGCAGGGAGGGGATGAGGATTTCCACTGGGAGGTGTCGAGAAAGGCTTCAAGGGACAGGTGACATCTACCCTGGGCCCTGAAGGATGAGTAGCAGCCCGCTGGGGGCCTGTGGAAGGAACAGGAAACAGCCCAGGTGAGCTGCTTGCTCATCGGGGAGGGAGGCCGTCAGAAGGGATGTCTGGGGACACTGGGGGCCCAGGGGTGGAGGGGACGTTGCAGGAGACCCGAGGCCGCTGAGTGCTCTCAAGTTTGAATCTTATTCTTGGGACTAGGGAGCCACAGAAGATTCAGGGTCTCTTGTTTTTCAGAAGTGACATTTAAGCTTAATTTGAATGTTCCTGTTTCAGTGGAAATGCAGAAGTTTCAAACCCACTTTCTCAAAATGACCTCAGGACATTTTGGAATAGTTTCTGTTATCATTTAGTGGGAGGTGAGATAATTCATGAATGTACCGAGTGCAGAGTAAGACGGGGTTTCAGAGCACTCTAGGGTGGGATTTGAAACTCCCCTGTTTGCATTGCTCTTGCCAAAATTTTAGGCCTCGGAGGTTGAGTTTCAGTCTCTTGGTTGCTAATGGTGCCCCCAGGTTCGCCCTCCAAGGGCCCTGAAAGAAGTGGCAGGAGAAAGGGAGAGTGTGTCGCTCCTCCCAGGGAGGAGAATTTCTGGTTTCCATGTGAGCTCAGGGTGGATCTGGGGTCAGGTTGCAGCTGGGGGCTGCCGCGGGGTGCACCCTGCAGTGAAGGCCCAAGTCCACCACTTCCTCCTGGGAACCGAGACCCAGGCACAGGGTGTGTGGGGCCTGAGCTCATCGTCCCCTGGGAAGACACTGTGCTCTGCCCTCTTCCTATCAGAGTTCCTTGTAGGCAGCTGTGGGGAAGAAGAGGGGTGCATGGTCCAGCTCATACTCCACACAAAAAGGCACGCCGGACTTTCAGGATCAAGTTCAAGGCCCCTTCTGGGGGGGGCCCCTTCCTTTTCTCTGCTAGACAGCGGCACTTGGCGCTGAGTTGGTTTTCTCATGGGGGGGTCTCATCACCTTAGGCCCCCTCCCCCATTTTCCCACCGACCCCCCATCATCAGGAGACCCATCCCAAAGCATAATAATCACAGAAGTCACAGTGTCTTCACCGACGGCAGCTTGTTTTTAAAGGGGGTGTGTGGACCGGTGAGCTGAAGAGGCTTCTGGGTTTGTGCCCACAAACTTGGAAGGATCTGGAGATTCGGGATCGGAAGGTCTAATTAAAGCAGGGCTTATTATTGGGAGCCTATGGACTTATTGGAATGGAGATTATTTTGAAAATGGAGGAATTAGTGAAATCCTTTAAGAGCTGCGCTTTATTGTGTGTAGGGCTCTCGGCATAATTTTGCTGTTCAAAAATGGAAGTCCAGGTTTGCAACCAGGAACCCAACAGATCATCTGTTCGTTGCTCGCCATAGAAGAGCTTTCGTTGGGAGAGTGTGAACCCCCATCCCAAAGACAATTATGCGCCTAAAAATCTTAGCCAGGGGGTTGGGGTGTTGCTGGGCTGGGAATGCGGGCCTCCGCCTTGTAGGATAATCCATGTCACTCTGGGGAGCGGCTTGGGCTCTTCCCTGCGGGATTCTGCAGAGAATCCTTTGGGGACATATGCTGTCTCCTGTGCCTGGAAAAGCAAATTGAGATTTAAAAAATAAATACAGAGTCTGATCCTAAGTGCCCTCCTACAAATGAAATCTGAGGGATGTGAGGGATGTTGTCATTGGAGAGTCACAGCGACATTCCTCTTCTGTTTTCATAGGAAGCAGCAATAAATGGAGTAAGGAGTTCAGCTGGCCAGCCGCTGTTATAAAACCCCGGCAGGAAGGGGCTGCCCTTCAGTGGAAAGGGCAGAGGGTGGGGCGACATTAGGGAACTTGTTCTTGTCCGCTGCTTCTCCCGTCTGGGAAAACCCCATGTCCAGCAAATGGCAGTTCTCAGACTACCCCTTGGAGCCCAGAGGGTCAAGACAGATAACTCAGGGTCAGAGAGGAAATGGGAGGGCCCGGAGGCGCCCATAACCTCACTCCCATCAGACTGGCCGCTTGCCTGTTTCATGTTTTGGGATTCTGAGCAAGATTCTGTTAGAAGGAAGCCTTTCAAGGCTAAACCCACTAACAATCTTGCCATTCACTGCTTAGACAAGTTCTAAGGCCTCTTTGCAGCCTGGATCTTATTCTCTTAGTGGTTCTCCAAATTGATGCACATTTCCAGGAGAGTGGGGTTGTAATTAAAATGAATAATTACTGTTAACTCTAGTATGAAGAGGCTCAGATCCGTCCACCCCTCCATCCATCACGCAAACGTTTATTGACCAAACGTTTATCTGGCGAAGGAGACAAACCTAAATAAGGCTTGGTTCCTGCAGCTGAGTAACTTGCAATTTAGCAAGTGCTGACAGACCCGTAATTGTTGGCTGTGATGCTTCATAATAACGGCTGAGGGTGGCTGGGAAAAAAAAAGTGTGATTGGTTTAGGGGAGGTCAGGGAACCTCGAAGAGGAAGGGGCAGGGGAGCTGGGCCTGGTCCTTCATTCAGTCCTTCACAAGCATTTATTGAATTGCTCGCCATGGGCACCGATGCTCACTTCTGAGTGCTGAGGACAAAACAGGCAAGATCTGGGTGTCAATGGCGTCCACTTTGTTGGCCTAAAATGTATCAGGTCTGGTAACCCCACTGGGCTCCTTCTGCCATTTCCCTCTTGCCTACCCCACAGGGCCTGTGTGTGTGTGTGTGTGTGTGTGTTTACAGAGACGACATCAACCTGCGTATTATGGTAGGTCTTGCTTTTGCCACTTAGGACTGAGACGGGGGCCTTTTCTCATGTCAGTTTTAAATGCCATAACGTCCCATCATACGGATGTGTTTTCATTTAGTCATTTTCTTTTGTTCAGCAGTTTTGGAAAGGATTTTTTTTTTCTTTTAAGAACTGCCACGATATACCTTTTGTATTTACATCTTTGTCTGAGTTTTCTTAATGCTTCTTTCAAATAAATATTCAGGAGGGAAAGTCACAGGTTAGATAAACTTTCCGAGGCTCCTGGTGGGTGTAGCCAAGTTGGTCTCTAGGAGGTTGTATCTGTCTATACCGCAGCCCGCGGTGTATGGAAATGTCTTATTCAGACTCCTGCCAGAGCCTCCCTCGGTCTCAGCACGGATGCTCATTTAGATTTTGGTCCATGCAAGGTCCCAGGTGTCTGGAGGGCAGACTGTGTCCCCAGTTGCTGACCTGTCACAGACTTGAAGTAAAACGAAGGTTGAGTGCGTATGATTTGCATGTCTGGCTGAATGAGCCAAGAAGGGTCAGGAGAGGTTTCGCTAGACAACTGGGAAGAAACCAGAACTTTCTTCATTGTCACAAACTACTCTATCCACAGGTTTTCCAGAAAAGGGGAGCACTTCAGCATGGTGGGTTGTCCTAAGCCACCCCCACAATCTCAGTGCCTGATGGAGAGGCCTGTGGATGGTCGTCAGCATAGAGATGTTACAAAAATGTGTGTCTTGACTGCTTTCGTGCTACGTGCCCGTTACCTGTGCGGAATCAGCCAGGCTTCTCAGCAGCCCGGGGAGGGAGGACTGTTCTCAACCTCATTTTTGGGGGGAACTCAGAGAAGGTTTGTAGTTCAGGTGACACAGCTCCTAAGTGGTAGAACTGGGATTTCCAGGTCCATGACTCCATGTGCTACGCCCAGAACCTTCTTCTTTCTGCAAAGTGTGGGGCTAATGTCTGTAGGAAAAACTTCCTTCTGTGATCTGGGAGGAAAACTGTAAAGAGGAATTGCCCTCTGAGGGCGCAGTGAAAACCTGGAAATGGGTCCTCACCAGACACCACCTCTGCCTGTCCCCTGATCTTGGACTTCCCAGGCTTCAGAACTGAGTGGTAGATTTTTGTGATTTATCAACTTCCAGCTTAAGGCCCCCAGACAAGATGTGGCCCCTGGGTGGCAAGGCCAATGGACGACTGATAAGACACAAGGACAGAGTCAGGAGGCAGTGCGTACCCCATGTCCTCAGCTGATGGAGGAAGGAACTTAGACGTGTGGGAGCACTTCCAGGGACAAGGCCAGGAGCCCCTGCTCACCTCTCAAGACATGTGCCATTATGAGCGCCCTGACAGTGAGACCTCCCCAGGAAGCTGTGTGTTGGTGACGCTCTCAGGCTTGGGGGGACAGACCCCCCTAAGCAGGAAGTGGGGTTGAGAGTAGGGAGAGAAAAACAACCAACCCTTAACTCAGTCACACTCACACACACTCACACACACGCTCACACACACACAGAGCTGATGGGGCCCCTGAGTCACATCTCCGTCGCCTGCACTTCCAAGGGGGAGGCCTGGATTTCATCATTCCCTTGAACAGTTAAGAAACATTTCACCCTTTAAATAAGAAGCTATGATAAACCTTGAAGTTGCATGTTATTTCTTTGAAATAATGATGGAAAGTCGCTTCTTGACATTAAAATGGAGCCCCCCCCCAGATGTCCCCCCAGGGTGGCTTGAGGTGAACTTGAGTCCCTCCCAGTTTCACATCCCACACCAGGTCCCCCCCCCCAGTATACTCTAGGTAGAGACGGGAGGTTGGCTTGGCAGATGCTGCCCAGCGCTGCTCTGCCTGGGCTTGGCTTTTTATACCTGCGTTCTGGAGTGGCCATGGTCCCCTCCCACAGGCCCTGTTGTGTCCAGCCTGACTTCCCAGCAGCTTAGCCCTGTGGTAAGGCGGATGAGGGGAAGTGAGAAAGGCTCGAAAATAGCCGGCTACTAGGCTTCCTGTTAGGTAGGATGTGGCCAATTAGCCTGGGTTATCTGTGAGTCTGCTCAGACGCTGTGTTCACAGACACGTGTGCAGGGTGCCCCAGAGTGTGGGCTGCCTGCCCGGATGGAGGGCACTGGTCAGAGTCCTGGACACCCAGGGACCACCTTGAGAGAGCCAGGGAGGCTTAGCCCTTTGGGAAACAGAGATGTTACCCGTGGCCATCGGCAGTGACCGTCTGGTCTCTGGTTTTGCAGGGGGTGTCATGACTTGGTTTGGTTCTCACGCTGTGGGTGAGGCAGTGAGCCCCTTACCCTATCCTGGGGTGTCCCTGGGAGGGATCCTTTAAGAACTGGAAATGATGACAGGGGAGGAAACTTTAAAAGTGCCTGAGTGAGGGACACCTAAGGCAAGTGTCACTGTCGGTGTGGTTAGCTGGCATTGCCTGGGTTCCTGAACTTGTCTCTAACCACTTTCTAAAGAAGTCGTGGAGTGTGGTCAGGAGTCTTTCAGGCAATGCAACTTCTTCCACCCCAAATTGCTGTAAGTGAAAAGGGGCCCCTCCCTCCCTTTTTCCCCTCAGAGACCTGAGAAAGTCAATGTGGCAGGTCCCGGGGACTCCAGATCTAAGGAGCAGGTGATCTAAGGAGCAGGTGATCTAAGGAGAGGTGATCTAAGGAGCAGGTGATCTAAGGTGCAGGTGATCTAAGGAGCAGGTGATCTAAGGAGCAGGTGATCTAAGGAGAGGTGATCTAAGGTGCAGGTGATCTAAGGAGCAGGTGATCTAAGGAGCAGGTGATCTAAGGAGCCTGACTATGTGCCTTTGCGTAGCCGTTTTTGGCTTGAGGCTTGTCTTCCTCTGTCTCTGTTTCTGTCTGTCTGTCTGTCTCCTCCGCCCAGCTTCCTCTGCTTCCCACACTGTGAGTTGTCCTGGCTGAGCTGCGTCCAGTGCTCGGCCCTGCTGGTCATTCTTGGTTGACCTTTACATTTTTCTCTTTAGGGAAAATATGATCCTTCGTCTGTGTGCTCGGGCCCCTGGGTAGCGGTCAAGGCCGGCTTCTCGCTTCCCTCCCTTCACATCCATGGGAGGAATGACTTCAGGTCGTTGTGATAGTTTTTCATACGGAGAAGGGGTATTCGATGAGAGGACCGCCTTCTTGATGATGGCCGATGGACAGGAGTCGGGATAGAGCCGGGTGCTCCCAGGTTTCAGGAATGATGAGTCCCTTCATTTGGGGGAGGGGGGGTCTGGCTTTTTGCCTGTTGGTGACACAGCATGGCCGGACTGTGGGGCCTACTAGCCGGAGCGTACCCTGGGCTTCGTGGCCAGGCCTGTGAGTCCTCTGCCTGGTGACTGGCCTGAGGGTGTGTCCCTGGAACTTTGGAGTCAGGCCTCCCCGTGGTGTTGATGACCACACATGAAAGGCCCCCTTGCCAGGGCCGCTCCCTGGGACAGACTGCATCACAGAGTCCTGGAGTCTCAGAGCTGGAAGAGCCCCTGAGCAGACCTGCCCCAGGAGGGGGACTTCCCCAGAGCGGGGAAGGCCTGTGGAGCCCCTCCTCCATCCTGTGACCTGGTGACCTGGCCCAGGAGCCTGTCTAGTGGCCCTGGGGGAGGGGCTCACCAGGTCTCTGCCATGGTTCTGCCAATAAACCCTAGTCCCCTGAGTGGGGTCTCTGTGAGAGGCAGCCTGGGTGGAGCACGTGTTGGTGGGGACCTTTCAAAGTCCTACCTCGGTGTCTGGTGAGTCCCTTGCTGGTCTCAATGAAGAGCGCAGGCTGCGGTGGTTCTAGTGTCGTCTGCCTATGAAAGTAGCCTTCTCTCTGCCCAGGACTGTTGGAAACTCTTGCTTGTAACGACCCTGTTGTCGTAACAGTTACCAGACTGACTGTGAGGACCGCCTCTCCCTGCGCACCTTCCCTGTCGGTGCTGCACCTTGAGAAAGAAGGGGTGTGGGACACAGTCGCGCCCCTCAGTGCCTGTGCCTCTGCACGAGGCCGAGGGGCTGTCGGAGCTCACTGGGCAGCTTAGCCTGCGGGCTCCAGCAGGTCAGGAGAAGAGTCCCGTGAAAATGCACCGGGGAGAGCTTGCAGCCATTTCTTTAAAACAAAAACAAAAACCTGGTTCTCACTGTGTGGAGGTGGAGTTCTGGGCCATTTGGTTGTATGTATTCTTTTTTGGGGGGGGAGGGGAGGGTACTGGTGATTGAATCCAGGGGCACTTAACCACTGAGCCACATCCGCAGCCCTATTTTGTGTTTTATTTAGAGACAGGGTCTCACTGAGTTGCTTAGGGCCTCGCCATTGCTGAGGCTGGCTTTGAACTCGCGATCCTCCTGCCTCAGCCTCCCGAGCCACTGGAATTACAGGTGTGGGCCACCACACGTGGCTCTTGTGTGTATTCTCGAATGGTTGAAATACAGGTACCTTTTTCAGAGAGCTACATATTACCTGGTGACTGTGTCTTTTAGGTGACTGGTTTTTCTCTATAACTTGCCTCGCCAGCCGGGGACCTGGGACTTCAGGGAACTGGACTTTGCATGTTGGGGGGTACTTGATGGAAGGAGGGGGAGAGGAAGCTTCCTGTTGCCTGGTTGCCCATCAGGACCCCATGGGAGGGGGTGAGGCCAAGCCCTACCAGCACGGGCAGCAGGGGCCCAGGGATCTGGTGGGGGGCTGAGTAGAGAGGTGTGTGCGCGCGCGCGCGCGCGTGTGTGTGTGTGTGTGTGTACGTGCTCTGTTTGGTTTTCGCTCCTGTGCTTGCCAGGGCTGCGCGTGTGTGTGTGTGTGTGTGTGTGTGTGTGTACGTGCTCTGTTTGGTTTTCGCTCCTGTACTTGCCAGGGCTGCCGTAACAAAATGCCCCAGAGTAGGTGGCTCCGGGTTCTGGAGGCCAGAAGCCCTAGGTCAGAGCACTGGCAGGTCAGGTTCTGCTCCTCTCTCTCTGCCTCTGGCTTGCTCTGGCCTCCTTCATGCCGTGGCCTCCCGTGGCCTCCTTTGTGTGTGTGCATCCCTGGTTTTCACGTACTTACCACAGCCTATTTTGACTTGATTACCTTTAAAGTCTCCACATCCAAAGGCAGTCACATCCTGAGGTACTGGGGGGCGAGGACTTCACCGTCTGAATTTAGGGTGCAGAACCCGATTCTGTTAGAGTCTGCAACAGCCACCGCAGGCTTATTTTGGCACAGGCCTGCAGCCGACAGCATTTGGGAGGAGCTGGGGCCGTTGGGAACAAGTCCCTGGCCAAGGTGGACCTCAGGTACGTTTTTCAGCAAGGAGGTGTGCAAACACCCACACGGCTTGCACTCGGAGCCTGGGGACTTCTGAGTTGTTTGTCCACTTGGCCCTCTCCTAGCTCTTGGCCTTGAAGTCTCCCTCCCAACAGAAGAGAAAGTTCTAGGTCCCTTGGGGACCAAATCCTGTGAAAGGTCTGCTCACAGGGCAGTGTGCTGTAGCAGGTGCACCCTGGAGAATGTGGGCCCGCGTTTGCTGAGGAAAGCCGAGCTCCGCTGGCCCAGCCGCACATCTGGCTCCCGGCTCTTTGGCGTCCGTAGGAGGTAAAGATGGCGGAGGTGCAGTTAGACTCCCAGCGGCCTCAGGTAGTCATGAGCTGTGTAATGACATTTTGGTCAGTGACAGTGCACGTACATTGGAGGCCATAAGATTATAATGGCGTTGAGAAGTCCCTATTGCCTGGTGATGTACCTGTCACAACATCCTGGCGCCATGCATTGCTCTCGGGCCTGGGGCCATGCGGGTCTCCACAGACCCACTGCACCACCGGTGACGTAGCATGGAGCTCGTACCATTGGACTCCTGGCGGTGATGGTGACGACTTCCTAGTTTCGCCTTCGTCAGGCTACGCTTTTTAAGCATGATTTTAGAGTGTTCTCCTCTACCCCTAAGAACTATTCACCGTCAAACAGTCTGCCCTGTGACATTGGCAGTGGCCTCAGACGTCTTGTTTATCACATGCCTTGATGGCTTCCAGAAGCCACATGGAGTGATGGGCTTCTGTCACCTAGGTTCTCGTGAGAACACGCTGATGTTTGCACAACTGTGAAATGGCCAAGCCCTGCGTTCTTGGGTGTGGGGGGAGTCCGGGTCCTTGAGCACGGGTGTGCATAGCCACGGCCTCTGGCATGTTTGCGTTTTCTCTTTGGGGACTTCAGGAATACCCAACTGCACCAAGATGAAAGTGGACCCCTGCCGAGTCACACAGGCGGGGCCAAGGTGTTTTAGGTAAGTGGTCAACAGTGAGAGTCGATCAGAAAAGTTCAGCCCCTCTCTGCTTTGGCGGAGCCTGTTTTTACTGAGCATCTGTCAGGGGACCTGGGGACATGGAGAGGGGAGGGATTCCCCCAAGAACCTGCACTTTTAAAACATCATGTTTCAGTGGGGGGTGGGGGGAGTCCAGAGGGACAGATGTGGATCTCAGGAGTGCCTGTCCTCGAGCCATTTCCTAAACTCCAGGACTTGGGAGATAATGAAATAGTGACCCAGGTCCCTCTTGGGCCACGCCTGTCCTGTGGCTTCTGTTCCCAGGCTTCTCCAGCTCCCCGGCTCCTGCTGTGGGGCAGGTGACCTGCTGGCCTTGAGGGAGGTCTCTGACTTCTTTTGATCCCTGCCTTAGCATCAGGCAGAACCAGAGCCCGTGAATTCAGTCGTTTGCCCCGTTATTTGGCAACGATTTCCGAGGCCCTGGCCCTCTCAGGCAGGGGCGGGGCTCTCCGTGTTAGTGAGTGTCCTGCTGGGTCTCCCTGGCCTCTCCCCTCCTGACCCTGGGAGGACCCGTCATTGCCAGCCCAATCCCCCTCACCTGGTCTGGAGTCTTCCGAGAGTGGGCTGGGATGGGACGGGATGGAGAACTTGGTAAGAGCACACAGGTAAAGGTCTACCTGGCAGAGTTGCCCCTCGCCCTGGCTGTACTGGGAATTGAGCCCAGGGCGCTTTACCACTGAGCCACATCCCCAGCCCTTTTTATTTTTTGAGACGGGGTCTGGCTAAGTGGCTTAGAGCCTTGCTAAATTGCTGAGGCTGGCCTTGAACTTGCGATCCTCCTGCCTCAGCCTCTAGTTGCTGGTATTACAGGGCCAATGCTTTATTCTGAATGAGATTTTAAAAAATAGAAACCAATTTCCCTTCAGCCCCTGCTTAAAGACCTCCTGTGCTTCCCCTCTGCCCAGGGGGACACGCACACCCTGCTGAGCTGTCTCCTGCTCCTGCAGCCTTCCTGGCTGTGCTCCCTCCACATTCTCCAGAACCACCTCAGGACCTTTGCACCTGATGTTCCCTCTTCCTGGGATGCTCTTCTTCCCAGGGGCAGCAGGGAGATGCTTGTCAGTCAGTCTCTCTTCCTCGGGGACATCTTCCTTGACCATCCATCTTATTACATCACCCTGTTTTATTTTCCTCCAAGTATGTATCACTCCATGAAATTGGCTTTCTTCTTCTTTTTTCCCTTATTATTACTTGATGGCCCTCATCGGAATAGAAGCTGCCAGAGGCCAGAGGAACTTTTCTGTTCCTCCTGCCTCTGGATCTCTGACTCATATCCTGGTGCTGTTCTCAGTAAATGCTCCTGTTGACTGAGCGAATAGATCCCTTGTAATGACTTTGCAATAAAGAATGGGATTCCTTTTATTTTGTTATTTGCTTGTTTAGTTATATTTTTAAAAAATTGTTTTAGTTGTAGGTGGACACAAGACCTTTATTTATTTTTTTAATGTGGTGCTGAGACTCGAACCCAGTGCCTCACACAGGCTAGGCAAGGGCTTTACCCCTGAGCCCCAGCCCCAGCCCCTGTTTAGTTATATTTTTAAAGGTAGGATCTCACTGTGTTGCCCAGGCTGGCCTTGAACTCCTGGGTTCAGGGGATCCTCCTGCCTCAGCCTCCCAAGTAGCCTGACTACCAGTGCCCACTGTGCCCGTCTAGGGTTCCTTTTGAAAGTTACACTTTTGGCTTTTGATCTGTGCTTGGGGAATTTGGCGCAGCTCTGAGATGGCCCACGGCACCTGACATCGTGGTGATTGGGGCTGGTCTGAGCCCAGGATGTAACTGAGGAGAACCGGGGTTGAAGTCACGCACACTTACCTATAACTCTGTTTCCCGCCTCAGCCAGGTGAGAGGGAAACAAGACTATTGAAATGCCGTGTCGCTGCGTGGCGGGGTGCGGCGGTGGCACTGGCGTGCTGGCCTCAACCCCCACAGTGACGCAGAGCCTCCCACCCACGAGAACGTTGGCGCTGGTGCCTGGTTGTTAGGGTTTGGTGTGAGCTGCCCCAGGAGCTCCTGCGTTAGGCGGGAATATCCAGAGGTGAAATCACCGGACCGTGAGAGTGGACCTGCTCAGCCCACTGGGTCGAAGGGACTCGTGGGTGGTGGAGGCCCTACTTACACTTGATCTTACCCCGGGGCTGAGGGTCGAGAGTCAAGGCATTATGGAAGAAGGGGTTGAGAGATGGGGTGCGGGGAGACATCAAAGCTTCCCTCCCTCCGCCCCTCTCCTCCCCAGCCCCTCCTCCCTTTCCCCCAGCTCAGGCTCAGGCTCAGGCTAGAGCGATTCCCTCTGGTGGGAGCAGGAGGTCAGAGAGCCCTCTGTGTGGGAAGTCATGTTTAAGGTTCGTGGAGGAAGGGCCTGTGCTGGGCTGTTTTGTGGAACTGTAATGGGTAATACCCGAGACTGGATCGTTTACAATGCACAAAAGTTTTTTGGCACGTGGTTCTGGAGGCTGGGAAGGCCGTGATCAAGATGGTGTCTGGTCAGGACCTTCTTGCTGCATCATGGCTGAAGGGCAAATAGAGAAGGCACTCCTGCAAGAGGGGGAGGGAGGGAGACAGACAGACAGACGGACCGACAGACACTGAGCTAGGAAAGGTCCGCTTCATGCCCTGTGTGGTCTGCATTAGTTCATTTGTGAGGCTAGAGCTCTCCTGACCTGAAGGCCTACCATTAGGCACCTCTTCCCAATATGGTGGCATTGGGATTAAGTCCCCAACATGTGCTCCTCGGTGACACAGTCACACCATCACAAATCCCATCGGAAGCCTTAGTCAGTTGGCGGGACCCTTCCTGCCGGATGATGTGAGCAGCAAGAAGCCTTTTGGGTGTGAACCCACCCACATCCACTGGGACCTGGGACTCCAGACTGGGCGACTGATTGGGGCTCATTTCCCCAAATCTCCCAGGGGGTCCCTCTAGGAGACTCCACGAAGGGGGAGAGAGCGCCTGTACCTCAGGGTAAGGAGCCGAGCTCGGTGGCCCGCAGGCTGGCTCTGTGGTGGTGACCTCCTTTGTGTCCATCTGTCAACACTGCCCTGCAGCCATCACGTCCCCTTAATGCTCCTTGTCACCAAGTGGCTCAGGGATAATCCATCAGAAATGACAAACGGGGTCTGCACTTTGGAGGATGTGACAAGTGGCGGAGCCACTCCCCGGGGAAGGGTTTCTGCCTCCGAGCATTAAAACAGAACCCACTGAAGTCAGGGCCTCCTGTGGAAGTGAGCCCCGAGCTCCTCGGGTCCCCATCCTGCCCCGCTGACGGGGAGGAGGAGAGTCCGTGGGCAGTGGAGTCTCCAGGTCCCCGTGGATTGGGACCGTGACCGAGGGCTGGGGTGGGGACGTGAGCTGGTGGACCCAGAGGGCAGCATAAGCCTAGAGTTCCTGTATCCACACATGCACGTAATGTATGGGCGTGTGTGTGTGTGTGTGTGTGTGTGTGTTTAAAAATAGTGAAAACAATTTTTCACATGGTGGTAAAAAAAAAAATACAACATAAACTCATCATTCAAAATATTTAGAAGTGTCGGTTCGGAAGGGTCAGCATGGTGGTGCCGGAGCTCTCCAGAGCCCTTCCATCTTGCAAAGCTGAAACTTTGCACCAGCTGAACAGTGGCTCCCCGGGCCACACCTGTCACCTTGCCTCTGGCCACCGACATTCTGGTTCCCCTCTCCGTGAGTTCCATGACTTTGGGTCCCTGGTTTGAGTGGGATTGTTGAGTGTTCCTCTCCCTGTGTCTGGCTCACTTCACCAGCCTCAGTCCCTGAGGATCACCTGTAGCCGGTGACAGCTTTCAAGACGGGACAGTTTGCCATGTGCCTGCACCTCGGGCTTCTGTGTTCGTTGGTGAGGACGTTGGGGTCGTTCCCTGAATCTCGCTGCGTGGAGAGTCTGGTGGCCCAGTACCCGGAGCGGGGCTGCTGGGTGACAGGTAGCTCCGGTTACTTCTTAGGAGCCACCAGACGACGGGTTCCACAGGGCCGTTCCACCCGACGTTCCTGCCGGCAGCTCAGGGCTCCACGCCCTCACCCACACTCGCCCACACTCGCTCTTCTCTGACTCTTTGCACAGTTCCAGCCCAGGGCTGTGCGGGGATGTCGCGCTGGGCTCAGTCGATAAGGTTCTATTTCTTTCCACTTCATGTGGTCACAGAAACACCGTCAGCACCAGGGAGAACCAGCAGCCCTGCTCCCGGAGGGCGTCGGAAGCATTCCGAGGGCCTTGATGCTCGTGACTTCGTGAGGAAGGTTCCACTCACTCCTCGTTACAGAGGACGTCATCGAGGCGTGGGGAATTCAAGTCAGGAGCCACACCTAGGACAGACCTGGGCCTGGGTTTGAGCCAAATGGCTGACTTCCCGGGAATCCTCCGACTGCCTTTTCCTAGCCGACTGTTGACAACGCACATCTTGAGCTGAGCCCCAGCCAGAAGAGGGGGCTGGGGACTGGGCCACTTGGGGGGTGGCCCCAGAAGGGTGTCATCACTGAAGCCACAGGTGGGACCCAAAGCCAGGGCTTTGCAGAGTGGCCCAAACTCTGCCAACCTTGGCCTGGACAGGATGCTGTGCTGTTTTGGTTTGAATTGCCCTCAACTCATAAGTAAATAAATAATAAAGAATACGAGCAGAGACAGGATTTTGACTGTATTTCACACCATTCAACAACTTGTGGTTTGGTTTCCTTTTTTTTTTTTTTTGTTTTTAGAACCAGGGATTGAACTCAGGGGCCCTCGACCACGGAGCCACACCCCCAGCCCTATTTTGTATTTTATTTAGAGACAGGGTCTCACGGAGTTGCTTAGCGCCTTGCTTTTGCTGAGGCTGGCTTTGAACTCGCCATCCTCCTGCCTCAGCCTCCTGGGTGCCAGCAGGCTTGGCCTGGGTTTGGTTTCTATTTTGAACTCGTGTGTGTGTGTGTGTGTGTGTGTGTGTGCTCTTACCATACTAGAGGGTTCATTCTTAGATTTTCTGCAGAGCCATAGAAGTTCTGGAGAGCTCGTCACATGAAAAATTAACATGAAATGATTGGCTTAGTTTTTGTTCATGTTTATTATATATAATTTTTGCTTTTTGATGAGGCCTAGTCACCTCCTTCAGGCACTGTGGAAATGACTGCTGGCCACAGTTCCCTCAGCTGTTCTGATGTTTGTGGTTGGATTATTGTATTAACAAATGCTTCAAATTACAGGAGGAAAAAACACAGGACATTATTTCAAGTCGGGGGACCAATTCCGCCTTCACATCTGTTAATCCTATCAGTAAATAATGGCACAGGGCCATTCTAACAGGACCGTAAGGCTGTGGGCCCACTCCCTGTTCTTTGATATGTTTTGTTAACATTTTTCTTATTTTGGTACCATAAAATGAAGTCTCCATTAAGAGCTAAACTCACAGACTAATCCTTGAAATGTGTGGGGTTTTTTTTTTTTTTTTAAACAAAACATGAAATGTTGTTTCCTGTCAGAATCCGAGACAGAGTTTGTAGGATCTTTTATGGAGTGTTCTGAGGATTGTGGGTCTGAGGGTGGGCAGGAATTTACCATCCAGACAGTCTTTCTCCTGGGTGTGGGGGAGAGAGGGCCTGCTGGGCCAGCCCACCTTGGGCTCAGGGTTGTGGGGGTTCAGCCACCTTGTGGTGAGGGGGCACATGAGTCCCATCTGTGGCTCGTGGACCAACCATCTGGTCCAGTGTGATTGTCACTTCAAAGATGGTTCGCCCAAAAGGACAGATACTGCCATTATCCTTTGTTGGCAGGCAGATTCAAATTCATATTTTGAAGCCTTAACCCCCAAGACCTCAGGACGTGACTGTACTTGGAGATTAGGTCTCTAAAGAGGTGAATAAATTGAATAAATGAAGCTATTAGAATGGGCCTGATCCAGTCTAATCCAATCTGATGGGTGTCCTCGTCAGCAGAGGAAATTTGGACCCACAGAGACACCAACAGTGTGCACACACAGAGGAAAGGCCAGAGGTGGCCACCTGCAAGCCAGAGAGAGAGAGAGAGAAAGGAGAAACTAACCTGCCAACACCTCGATCTTGTACATCCAGCCTCCAGAACTGTGAGACCATAAACTTCTGTTGTATAAGCCCAGCCCCCTGCTGCCATCTGTGAGGCATTTTGTTACAGCAGCTCTAGCAAACTGATACTTCACTTAACTCTACGGATACTTTAACCACTTCTTGAGTCCCTTGTATAGCTAAAGAAAAAAGAAAAAAAAGTCCAAACCCATTTTCTCTACAAATGCATTCTTTGAAGATTTCTTTTTCATTTGTTTTCTGGCTTCCTTTCCTACCCTGTGTTCATTTCTGACTTCTTTGGAGGACTCGGATCCATGACGGCGGGTGAGATGTGATGGAGAAGCCGAGGGCTGCCTGGTCATGGGGGCGATAAGCCTTATAAGCTGTCCACATGCAGCAAGTGCACAGGGGCCTTGCCCAGGTCCCCTCTCCCCCGTCCGTCTCCCCTTCCCTGTTCTCTTCTCCAGCCCCTGGCTGTGGGGCTCTGCTGGTTGTCTCAGCCACAGTCACCGTCTCTGGTGCTCTTCCCCCTCCCGGGCTGTGATGTGAGGCTCCACATCCCGAAGCCCCTGGGTCCATTTTATTCTCAAGGCAGAGAGGATGGGAAGTGGCAAGATTTAGGGGAATCTTAAACCGCCAGGGTGGGTTTAAGATTTCACTTCAGACTAGTAAAAAAAGTCTAGAGAGTAAAGGGATGTATGTTTGAAGGCTGGGGCTGGTGCAGCCCCTCATGCCTGGGCCAGTCGACTGTGGAGTTCACGGGAAGGCTGAGCCTGCTCTAATTGGAACCGTCCCCTAAAAGTCACTTTTCACTGAAGGTTTCAGAACATTTCACTTCTAGGCTATCTGACGGGAAGGGTCTTGGTTATTTGTGCAACCCTTAATGATTTCTGAGAGCCCACTTCACCAGAGGTGGGGCTTCTGCTGGGAGATGGCCACTGGAGTTAGCCATTGATTGTAACAATCTTTTGCAGCTGGTGACACTGTTCAAGTTTCCTTTAGGAACTTCTTACCGGCTGAGTATCCCTTCCAAATGCTCAGGACAAGTATTTCTGATCTTGGATTTTTTTTTTTTTTTGTCTTTCAGGTTTTGTAATATTTGCACCTACATAATTTTGTACATGCTACCAAATTTCGTGGTGTGGAACTTTCCACTTGGGTCATATTGGTGCTCACAAAATTTCGGATTTTGGAGCATGTCTGATTTCAGATCGTGGATTGGGGATGCTTAATCCCTAAGACAGTAATTTTTTAAGTGATGGCCGGCCGGGAGGAGTTATTTTTGTCTTATATTCTTTTTAAGCAGTCAGAAGAGAGGCTGTACTGTTGAGAATTTCCTGTGATCTTTTCTTGATACTTTTGATTCCATTTCAACGTGGCCACTACTATGCAGCTCTACAACCTTCAGTGGCTCACTAGTGCTACTCTTTGCCGTGTCTTTTCCTCCCAAGGCTAGCTTAACCTAGGTCTCCCTGTCAGGAATGTGATATCTTTGTGGACAGGGACCCTGGTTCTTGTTTTTCGATACTAATAGATCCCCAGGTATAGAGCTGGCAGGCAGCCAACCTTCTGGGTTGGACTTTTTTAGGGTAAAGGAGAGGGTGGTGGCTTCCACCCTAACCCTAGAGGCTGTTAGAAGGCGGGCTGAGTTTTGATTTACTGCTCCATACCCACGCACTTGTTGAGGCCAAGGGGTGGGGGTGTCTGGGTCTTGGGCATAGTTGGGTCCCGTGAGGCCTGTGACCAGCTGTCAGGACCACAAGAATTGAGGCACTTGTGGCCTCCCAGAGTGGGAAGGACCCCATTCCAGGTAGGTGGCTGTTCCGTTGTTGCCCAAGCCTGGAGCAGCAGTCAGTATCAGGCCTTCTGAAGTTGTGGGCCAGACTGCCTTCTTTAACCTTGACTTCAATGAAGGGGCAGCTGTGGAGAAAATGTGCCCTGATAAATGGACACACATCCGTCCTGGTGGGTCATGAGCCTTCTGAGTCTAAATAAGTGATTATTATGTAAATCAGAGGGACTCCAAGCTGCAAGAATTCAGACCAAAAGTGGAGGGGGAGAAAAGACCAGAAGGGACAGGATCAAAATCTGCATGGGTGCCCCAAGCCTCCTGCCGGCTGCCTGGGTCCTCAGTGCCACCTTCTCCCCGTGCCCCAGCCTTTATGGGGTGTGGGTGGCCCCCTCTCAGCCCCCCCTGTACAAGTGACAGGCAGCCCAGGGCTCAGCCGGGAACGTGCTCCATAAATATTATCTGACGGTGCTAAATAAGATTCATAGAGCTCTGCGGTGTTTTGATTGTGGACTTGTAATCTGGCACCCAGGTGACCCTGAAGCTCTGTTCTCCTGGTAGGTGTCTTCTGAGATCCGCTTGCCTGGCCTTGTTAATGGTTTGTTTTCCCCTTTGATTTATTAGATTAGAGGCTCCGTTCTGGGCCTCCTCCTCCGCGGGGGTGGGGAGTGTTTTGTCTGCATGGAGGTCGCTGTTGGGCTTTTCCTGTTTTATGACTCTGCTTACAGCCCAGCTCCTTTGATTTCCGGAAGGTCATGATATCAGGCCACTCCTTTGGAGGGCTTGTTGCTGGCTGCTCGTACTTTTACCTTGGGAGGAAGGAGATCAGATTTAACTCTCGCCAGTTGAGGGGCACGGGGAGAATTTTAAATGGTTTTAAGCCACCTGAGTGCTTGCAGCCAAGTGAGCCAAGAAGACAGAAGCAATGGAGCGGAGGGGGAGCTTCTGCCCTTTGGTGTTTTACCAGCCCCAGGCTGATTTGCGTTTGGCTTGGGGCTTCTCTGTGAAACGGGTAGAAAGGATGGAAGGAGCTAAGAAAGGCACCAACAGGCAGGGGACTGGGCACCATGTGCCCCAGCGATGGTGGATGGTGACGCTGGAGCCGCTGAAGCCATGCGCATGTCCCTTCCCTCCCCAAACTGACCTCAGCAGGACCGTGCCCTGGCCACTTGCTGGATTCTTGACTTTGGGCAAATCACGAAGCAGGTGCTCACCTGACCTTCAGAATGGGACCCTGATGAGGGAGGCGAAGTCACCTGCCCAGAGCCTGGTGCGGGGATGTCACCTGGAGAAAGTGAACCTGGGGTCATGGACTGCATGGGTCACCGTCTTCTGGCCCCTCCATCCCGACGCTGGATGAGGGAGAGGCTTCTCTTCAGCAGAGCAGGGGCTGAGAGCCTTTGCAGAAGGTAGTTGGAGATTCTGACTTGCCTTCCAATAAACCCTGGTGGCAGTCTTAATGGACACTGTTATCAGACCCCAGGCCCCTGCCGGCTTGGCTGTGGGCAGATGTCCCTCCTCTTTCCCTTGCCCTGACAGCCGAGGGCAGGACCAGGCACCCAGGTCAGCGCGTGGTGATCTCCGCTGCTCTCCCTTTTTGAAACAGTCCAGAGAATGGCTGGGCACACGGTTCAGCTCATGAAAATGCACCCCTGTTGGTGGACCTGGTGGTTGCTCCGTGTGTTCGGGGAGGGGGGACACGATAAAAAAAAAAAAAATCCCAAACAATAAACCGTTTTCTCTGCAGATTGCCGGCCGTGAGCTGGATTGAGATAATCTGATCTGTGAGTGATAATGGAGCTGCACCCCTCCTGCCATTAGTCTTTTAACTTTTCCGCCCCGCCCCCTGCCTGTGGGAAACTAGGTGGGAGCTAGCTGGAGACAGCTCTGGGTGCTAAATCGGGAAGCAGATTTACATTCCGAGGTGCTCACGTGCCGCTTAGACCACCGAGTGTAAATTGAGTTAGAAAAGAGAGAGTCCAATGATGCGAGTTTATGGCAATGTCGCCGTGGGGATCAATCCATCTTTAGTTAGAATCCCAAAGCTGCCAAGGCCTGGAGTCCAGGGAGGAGAATTCAGGGGCAGGTCCTTCCCTGAGTCAGCGCTTTGCAAACTTGAACTTGCAAGGCAGTCGCTTGGCCTTCTAGGTCAGGTGCAGATCTGGATTCTGTCTCTGGGCTGGGTGGGGCTCTGCCTTTCCTGGTGAGTCTGGGTGGCGCTGTTGCTGGTGTCTCAGGGCCCAGCTTGTGTAGCCAGGTTGGCACCCGGATGAGGCAGGCGAAGTCACCTGCCCAGAGCCTGACCCAGGGATGTCAGCAGGAGAAAGTGAGCTTGGGGTCATGGGCTGCATGGGTCACAGTCTGCAAACCGTCGGCTCCTTCAGGCCCCCTCCATCCCGACGCTGGATGAGGGTTAAATATCGATCTTCAGATGAAGCGCTTAAAGGTGTTGGTCACAAGAGAGGAGGAACTGTCAGTAACTGTCAGGGACAGATAGGCCCCTCCATACATTCTCTGGGTGGCGTTACGTGTTTGTGTTCAAACCACAAACCATCCACTTCCTGGTCGTGTGACCTCAAACAAGTCATTAACTCTCTCAGAGCCTTGTTGCCCACTTGCAAACTGGGGAGGGCAATGAAGACCCACCTTCAAAAGTGTGTGCGAGTTTAAGAATAAAACCCGTGGGCTGGGGCTGGGGCTCAGTGGTAGAGCACTTGCCTGCCACGTGTGAGGCTCTGGGTTCAATCCTCGGCACCACGTATAAATATTTAAACAAAATGAAAAAAATATCCATTGACAACTGAAAAATATTTTTTAAAAAGAGAAGAAGAAGAAAAGCCAATCCTCATAAATGTTTGGATCAGCTCTTGGCACATCAAAGTGGCCAACGATAAGGTCTTTCCTCTCTCAGCTGAGAACGTCTCTAGGAACTTGCAGTGGACCAAGTGACACCTTCAGTTTGGTGGCACTGTGACCCGCAGGTCCTCCAGCACTTGGGACCTGTCCTCTGCAATCCAGGTTCATGACAGTTCTCCCTTGATCCTTCTGCGGGTTCTGGCCACCGCCACTGACCGCTCTGACCAGCATGGGACACAGGACCCTTTCCCTCCTCTGTGACCTGGGGCAGGAGGCTGTGGATCAGTGGATGAAGACTTAACCAGGAGGAGAGAAAGAACATTTTGTGAGGAGAGGGGAAAAATCATGGAGTGGATTCTACAAAACGGTGGCTTGCTTTTTGGATTCAACCTGGTGGTTTTGAGCTCCGGAAGCTCATGAAATGGGATAGGAAGGGCCTCTCCTGTCAGAGGCATTCAGCCAACGTTAACTTTTCTTTCTGGCTCTGCAGAGAACACCCGGCTGCATCAGCTGCAGTCGGGAATGGTTCTGCCTCTCTAGCTGACCTCCCTGGGGGGGTGTCATTTCAACCCAGGCAGCATCCGGCTAATTAGCATCCTGCTTTGGGGACAGTTGGTGGCTCGGAAGGACGGGACGCCTCCAGGCTCACTTCAGTGTCTCATGCGGTTTTGCAGCTGTGGAAAACTCCCCTTCTCAGACTGCTCCTGGCTGCAGCAGCCACCTCACCTGTCACCACCATGCTGCTAATGTCATTAGCACACTGTTCCTCTCAGGGGCCATGGCACGTGTGTTTAATAAAGTTGGAGTGATGTACCCTCAGACTTGCTGAGTCCCTTCCCTCAGGATGTCACACACCCACTGGGGTGGGTGCCGGGCACCTGCTGGGGAGGGCGTGTGGCCCACGCTGGGCTGGATTGCAGCTCCTGGCAGCCTTGAAGTCAGATGTGTGAAGTCAGCTGTCACATATCTGCGTGGGGAGGGGACCTGAGGCAAAGGGAGTGAGTTCAGGGGCCCTTGGAATGTTCTGGTATAAGCCTGGTCCTGGCTGAAGTGTGTCAGGATCTCTTGGGGCTTGTTGAAAAAGAAGAGTCTGCCCCGCCCCCACCCCAGGTTCTATTTAACTAATCCGGGTGGTGGAAGTGGGGGGAATCTGTGCTCCCTCTGTAGTTTGGAAACAGCCCCCAGGTGACTGGCAGGCAGCCAGTTCTGGTGAAGCCTTGCTCCAGTTTGTTTTTGGTGTGATGGATGCAGAGGGGGCAGATCTGTGATTCTGATGTCCCCCACACCCTGCTTCCCAGGGCACGTCCATGACAGGGCGAGAGCCAAACCCAGTCCTGAGAGCTCAAAGGTTCTTTTTGGTTCACAGACCCCTATGAAATAGCTCTCTGTAATTTCTGCACACAAACCTCTAATCCATGCCGGACGTTCAGCCCGGGGGAAGAATGGTCTGGTCCAGTCCAGAGGTTCTATTCAATCTGGGGGCTGTTTTGCAGTCCCAGGGGGACATCGGACAATGCCAGGAACATTTTTGGCTATGACAGCTTGGGGAGGGGTGGGAGTGGCTACTGGCATCCAGTGGACAGAGGGCAGGGATGCTGCTAACCCTCCCACAATGCACAGGGTGCTGGAGCATTATCCAGCCCAAATGCCAACCGCGCTGAGAAAGCCTAGTGCAGAAAAGTCCTCCCAGTGTTTGCGGTTCACTCCCTCCTTCCCCATTTAGTCTGTCTGGGCTGCAGCCTGAGATCCTGCCTCTCCAGCCAGCCCTGGGTGATGCTGGTGCTGTCCCAGGGGAGAGTGTTTTCAGAGCATTCAGTTTCAGAGGGACTCAAAGCTGGGTTGGCATCACAGCTCTACCACGTACCAAGTGCTGTGGCCTCGGGCAAGTTACTTTGACCTCTCCAAACTTAAATTTCTTCATCTGTGAAATGGAGATAAGGTCACTTAGGGCCCAATGAGGTCATAGCTGTAAAGAGTTTATCATGCTGCTGGCCTTGGTGAGCATTCACTGAACATAGCTATTTCGCCACCATTATTATTATTTGGCTGGAAGTTCAACTTTATTCGTCCAGTTTTTCATCATTTGCTTACCTGTGTCTAATGCTTTTCTAAAATAAGCTGAGGCCAGAGTCACTAGACACAAAGTGTCACTCTGTGATGGCGTCATTTTTACTCATAAGTCACCCCACTTTCTGGGAGGGGACAGAGGCTGGAGTAGGACTAAAGTGAATTCTCAAGGAAGCATTTGGGGGAAGTGGGGGCGTCACCCTGTGGCTCTTCACATCCTGAAAATGGGGTGGTCGTTTTATACCTGCTCAACTGAAGTGGGAATGGAGATAATTTCCCCAAAACAAAGTGTCTGATTTGGGGGTTTTCATTCATAATATTTTATGGATAATAGAGAAACATGGCAACCAAATGTGGACGTCTAGTTTCGTCAGCAGCCTGAACTCTCAAGTGTATTTGGCATAGTGGTTATTTCAGAGCACAGGACCCATCCTTGTTCGAAGCCTTGTGTTGCCACATACCAGCCTTGTGACCTGGGGATTATGTATATCACAAAGCAGCAGTTTCCTGGTCTTTAAAATGGGAGAAAACAGCACAGTAGTCCTTCCTTATTGGTGGTTTTGCTTTCCATGGTTTCAGTTATCTGAAGTCAACCATGATTAGGAAATTCCAGAAATAATTTGTTTTAAATTCTGCACTCTTCCAAATAGCATGATGAAATCTGATACCATTTTAATGCATTCCTGTCTGAAACACGAATCATCCCTTTGTCCAGAGTTTCCGGGCTGTATGTGCTACCTTCCCGTTAGTCATCGAGTAGCTAACTGGGTTATTAGAGTGGTTGTCAAGATATTGTAGAACTTGTGTTCGAGTAACACTTGTTTTACTTAATGATGGTCTGAAATTCCAAAACAGATGCTGGCGATTTGGATATACCAAAGAGAAGCCACCAAAGTGCTTTCTTTAAGTGAAAACGTGAAAGTTCTCAACTTTGTTGTAGGTATGTGCGACTAGAGAAAAGATAGTATAGATATGTTCAGCACTAGCTAGGGTTTCTGTCGCCTACTGGGGGGTCTTAAAACATATCCCCTGAGGTTTTATAGAAGGGAAGCTACCATATCTACTTCCGGAATTGGGATTAATGCATGTAAATTACTTGATGTCTGTTGGCCAGTTCATTGGGTTCTAGTCCTGCAGATTGGGCAGGCTGTGTTCAAGCTTTAGTACCTAAGAATCACACAGGAAACCCATTCCCCGTCCAGCTTCTGAGGCCTCCTTCAGAGACTCCTAATTCACTGGGGCCAGGAAGAGGCTCAGGAATCTCCATTTCACTCCAGCGCACCAGGGGGTTCTGGACCTGTGGGCCACGCAGAGAAGCCCAGTCCTGGTGCTGAGTGTAGTCTTTGGGGCCCGAGTGTCCCATGGAAACTGCACAGGAGACTGGCCTGGTGGGACGGGCCAGTGGATGGTTACTCCCGGGAGGTGTGCTGACAGATCTTTTATTTCTGCAGGGGCTAGTGCTTTCTGTACCAAACGTGGTAGAGGAGGGAGGGGTCGTGGGAGGGGAGAGAGGACTTCTGCAGCTGGCTGCCAAACGGTTGATCTCCAAATGGGATAACCGCAAGGCCAGGTTTAAGCAACCCGGATGCTGGTAGTGGAGGGGAGATCAGAGGCAGGTCTCCCCGGAGGCCCCGGGGATGCTCAGAGAAGTTGCTGCGGGGCTGGAAGGACCCCGGGGGAGCAGGGGCGCAGCTGGGGAGGAAGCCGAGCTGCTGGCTGCAGGTGTGGCCTCAGGAGGCATCTGTGGAGTAACAGGCTGAGCAGTGACAGCTTCACGGGGACAGTTGAGGTGTGTGGCATCCTCCAGGCTGCACGGCTCTCCAGATGGGAGTGCCGGCAGATGGCCTTCGTCACTGCCAACTTTGATCAATGGCGAGGAAGGAGGGAGGGAGTGCAAATGCCGCCAATTAACAGGATACCCGGAGCGCCTCCCGCCCACCTGGGAGCCCAGCAGGAGCTGTGCCTCCTGCAGAGACAGACTCTGCTCTGGCTGCTTCAGTGAGGGAAGGCAA
This sequence comes from Marmota marmota marmota, assembly GCF_001458135.2. Classification (NCBI taxonomy): domain Eukaryota; kingdom Metazoa; phylum Chordata; class Mammalia; order Rodentia; family Sciuridae; genus Marmota; species Marmota marmota. Next base: position 7,687,759 of record NW_025999853.1, on the reverse strand, counting down.
GACTGCGGCCCTGAGCAGAGGCTGTGGATGGAGCCAGCTGCCCGCTTTCAGATCGCCAGCTTTTGCCGGCTGTGTAACTTGACCGTGTTACTTCACCTCTCTGTGCCTTAGTTATTTTGTCTGCCAAGTGGGGCCCTGAGGCTCCATCGCTTGCGAGCCACCGCTGCGTCCCCGGTAGCACACCCTGGTAAGTGCTTCTGGGACACACATCTGGGTGGGCAGAGGTCTCTGCTGACCTTGCTCACAGGTCTGAGGGCCGCTCACCTAGGACGGCTGACCCACATCCTCCAGCCACAGACATGCAAAAACGCAAGCGCCAGGAAGCTGAGCTACCTACCCTTGCACGCGCTTTCAAGTCCTCTGTACCGCTGACTTCCCAGTGGTCTGTGGCTGAGCCCAGAGCCATGGGAGAGCAGAACACCCTGCCTAGGATGGCACTGCTGTTTTAAATGGCCCGAGGAGTGAGTGGGAGGGGTGAGGCCCTGGGGCCAGCTTGGCACCTACCCCACACTGTGGCACCCAGCGAACCCTCGAACCCTCGCCACTTGTCACTCTCAGGGTGGGGTCCCTCACTGGACTCCAGTCCTTGCCACTCCCAGATTAAAACCCGCTTCCCTGTGACTCCTGGTTCCCTCTAGGCACCTCTCCATCCCATAGTCCTGTCCAGCTTTGCCCTCCCTCCCTGTCACCTGGAGTTCCACTGGCCCTTTGTTTGGTCAGTTGGATCAACTTCGCTCTGGAGTCAGAAGTCTGGGTTTGAAGCTACTTTCTGCTGCTTAAAGCTTTGTGGCCCTGGCAAGTTTCTCAACCTCTCTGGGCTTCAGTTGCTGCAATGGTGCAGTTAGTGTCACATCCAGCCTCCCTCCCTCCTGGCACTGGTGAGTGGATTCAATAAGGTGAGAGGGCATTTTAGTTAGTTTTTCCATTGTTGTAACCAAAAGACCAGACAAGAGCTGCACAGAGGAGGAAAATTGTAATTGGTGCTCACGGGTTTCCAAGTCTCAGTCGATAGATGGCTGAGTCCATGGCTCTCGCCAGAGATGAGACGGAAGGAACATCAAGGCAGGAGGGCGGAGAGGAAGAGAGCTCAGGAGAGAGCTCTGCTCGCTCACCAGGGACAAGATACAAACCCTAAAGGCACAGCCCCAGTGACCTGCCTCCTGCAACCACGCCCTACCTGCCTACTGTTACCACCCAGTTAATCCATTCAAGTGGATTAATCCAAGGATCAGGTTGCACCTCTCTTAATCTGATCATTTCACCTCTGAGCATTTTTGCATGGCCTCACACATGAGCTTTGGGGGGACACCCCCTATCTTGCGGAGGGAAAGCACACCTCGGGGTCTGCAGGCAGCGGTATGTGCTCAGCAGAGGTTGCTCCTGTGAGCAGGGTTCCCACCCTGTCCTGCCCCTGCAGCAGCAAAGGTGAAGAGCATGTTAGGAGAAATGAGCCCTTTTACCTTGAGATGTGTCGGCCATAACAGGGTCACCCTGTCCCATTCTGGTCCCCGGAATGAGTGGAATCTTGGGCATGTTCCACAAGCCTGAACTGTCCATAGACGACCTTGCACCTTCCTCGGTGGCAGTGATGTGATTGTCTTCGGTGGCAGTGATGTGATCGTCTTTGGTGGATATAGTGGTCACGTGAGCAAGTGTGTGTGGGTCTCCTGTGGGCCCCTGTCCACAAGCCCCAGATCCAGCGGGGCCTCTAATTTAGATACTTATCCATGGACTTTCCATCCAGCCCGTGCACTGTGTGAAGGTAACACGAGCAACTAAAACCCTGAAATCTAGGCGAATGGAAATAAGTAAAGTTTTCATTTCTCATTTATGTACTTGTTGAGAGGAGGTCTCCTGGTTGAGCAGCTGCTGTGGTTTGGATCCCCAGAGGCTCCTGTGATAAAGGCTTGCTCCCCAGAGAGGTGCTACTGGTAGACAGTGGTACCTTTAAGAGGCGGGACCTAGTGGGAGGTCTTTAAGTCATGGGGGGCGTGTTCTCAAAGGGGATGCTGGGCCCCAGGCATCTTCTTCTTTTCCCCCACCTGCTATGAGGTGAGCAGTTGTGTTCTGCCATGTGCTCCTACCAGGATGTGCCCCCTCACTCAAGGCAACAGGACTGAAAAACTGTGAGCCAAAATAAACCTTTTGGCTTTTTAAGTTGACCACCTCATGTATTCGTTATAGTAAAGGAAAGCTGGCTAATGCAGGAACTCTCCTCCAACATGGCAGGTCCATGTGATAGAATGAGCCTCAGGAACCCAGGCTCATTCTATCACATGGACCTGCCATCAAGGCCACCCTGAGGGTCATCTTCTTTTTCAGCAGCCAGCTCTAGGGGCACAAGGACATTAAACCTATAAGCCAGGCCCAGAAGAGACCCAGGACTTCTGCTCCTATGCCACTGGCCACTGCTTTGTCTTAGGGGGCTGAGAACCATATTCAGCTCTCGGTTCACTTTGTCTAGTCACACCTCGTGTCCCAGGCTGTGCATCCTAGTTTTGTACGCTCCATCTCATTTTCCACCGTTGAGCCAATCTTAACTAAAATCTCTTTCCACTTCATGTAACCTTGGGTCCTAGTCTGCAGCCCTGGGATCTTGGAACCAGAAACGGGGAGGGTTGGAGCAGGTGAGCTGCTGCTTACAGTCTGTGCATGGGGGAAGCTCGGAATGCTCTTCTGCTGTTCTTAGGACCCAGTTCATTCTCCCGCTGAGTGTCGGCTGCTGGCTGGCGGCTGCAGGGAACAGGGGCCCATCTTGCTTGGTTGAAAACCTTTGAGATCAATGACGGCAGAGAGTGCTTTCAGGAGCAGAGTTTAATCTGCAGGGAATTGGGGACTGTTGAATTCAGTGACTGCGGCAAAACGTTGCTTCTTCCTCCTCATTCTGGAGGCTTGTTGATACGGCGTGTCTTCGTAATCAATACAGCGGAGACAGCCACCGAGGGAATCTGTCTGGCAGACAAAGCCTCCCTCCGTGGGGTTGACATGCTCCGTTAGCTGCCTGGGAGAAGCTGGTTTGTGATTCTTGTAAGCAGATGTCAGATTCTTTTTGGATTTTTTTTTTTTTCTCTCTTTTCCGGAGCCAACAACCCATCGTGTGATCGCAAAGTATTTGGGTAGCTTGTGATTGGAGGAACGCACTCATGAGCGTCCTCGTTTTATGGACATGAGAAATTTGTACATTCTTTCAAGTGGGTGGCTTGGAGGGGGGACTTGAAACAGGCACAGCTCAATTTTTTAAAAACCCAGAAACCTTTTTCTTGGAAGTACCATGCATGGATGCATCCTGGAGATACATTTTCTAGACTTTATGTGCAGAATTTCACTGAGAACAAGAAGTTGGGCATGATGCAAGAGAAGTTGGGTGCCCCCTTAGTTGAACCGTCTCCATTCTCAGGGAGTTTATACCTAATCCCTCCGCCCCTCCCCCCACCTTTTTGGTACTGGGGATTGAGCCTAGGGGCACTGTACCACTGAGCCACATCCCCAGCCCTTTAAAAAATATATTTTATTTAGAGACAGGGTCTTGCTGAGTGGCTTAGGGCCTCGCTGAGTTGCTGAGGCTGGCTTTGAACTCGCGATCCTCCTGCCTCAGCCTCCTCAGTTGCTGGGATTACAGGCGTGGGCTACCAGGCCTGCTCCCTTCCTTTTTGAGAGGGAGTTTTCCTTGGTCTTGTTTAGTGGTAGCATCTCTTCTTCTTCCCTGCGCTTTTCCCTCACCTCCTTTCAGGGGTTTATTTCTTCCAATGGTGGGTCCACCTTGTAAAGTGGTCAGCAAAACCTTTCGGAACTTGGACACCGAGGTGCCCAGTTTCTGCCTTCCTGCTTCCCCTCAGAAAGGGCTGCGCTGGGGGTGCTCCTAGTGTCCTGTTGGCTTTCTTCTGAGTCCTTCTCATTCATTTCGTGTGAATCCACATAGTGAAACAGTAGGTGTAGTTGATGGTCAGTGGAACGGTTGGACCACGCATGGCCAATTGTACGGCTCTGTGTGATTGTCTGAATGTTATACCAGCTCGTCCTCAGTCATGACATGGCTTAATGCTTCCAAACTGAAATGTTCTGGTAAGTGAATTTTCTGGTCAATGAAAGGGAATGTAATTTCAGCGGCTTGGGAGGCCCAACTGGAGGCGCCATCTTGAATTCCAGAGCGTGAAGAACCAGCCTCAGTGCCCAGGCGTTTTGGGTTAGGTTCCCCAGTCTGCTGAGACCCTGACTTTTCGAGTTTAATGTTTGCCTTAAAAATTCCCCAGCAGAAGGATGTTAGGATTAGGGGGTGAGGTGGGGGGGGGCCTGTTTCTTGCACATCAAGCCAGGTCATTGGTTTTTATGGCTATTTCCTTTGATTCTAGGTGCGCAGTCTGAGGAGTGAAGTTCAGGGTGACTTTTGCATTTCTCCCAGCGCTTGGAAATTACCTGTCCCTGTGGGGAGGAGGGCTAGAGTAGTTAACCTTGTTTGACTGAGTGTGTGACATTTTAGGGCTTCCTCTGCTTTTCTGTGCCATGACTCCCATGTGCTGAGAGAAGATTGCTCCCTCCTCCCGCGAGTGTTTGCATTTGCGTTGAGGATCTCAATTACCATTCAGGAAACATTTGGGACGGGAAGGTGGAAAAAGAGTCAGTCCTGGCTTAGGTGTTAAAATATAACTCCTGTGTGTTGATTATGGGGCCTTTACCTTTAGGATCCCGTTTGCAACCCTAAGCAGCCACACAACCAATTTTCTGTGTCATTAACTTCTTTTTCCTGTAACACCAAGGGGCGGGAGGGAGCTGGACGCCATGTGTTCTTCCTCCAGGGCGTGTACTGTGGGTGAGGCATCACTGCCCTCTGCTGCTTTGGTATTTGTGTCTTCCTCCGGGGAGTTTTGCTGGTGGGATGCTCAGCTCACCGGGACACTCCTCCCCGCTAGTTCCTTGAGTCAATGATGGACTGAAGCTACCGCATCCATCTCTGCAAGGCCAACCCTGTTCAGTGCAGAAGGAATTCCAGCAGTGGAGTCAGGAGGCCAAGGCTTGGTGACCTTGGATCAGTCACTTTGGGCCTCAGTGTCCTCAGAGGTGAACTGAGATATAGGAGGATATGAGGAACCAGCCTCCTGTGGTTGTCACGAGGATGAATAGAAGACGCGGGCCATCCTAACGTGGTGTCGGATTATGGAATAAACCTTGGCGATCTGGAATGGAGGGAGCAGACCATGGTCCAAGAGTAGAATTTAGCCCATCTCCTGCTTTTACACAGAGAATTGTGTTTGCATTTTAAAGTGGATGGGAAAAAAAAAAATCAGAAGAAGAATACTATTTTCCCCCAGGCCTGGCTCGGGGCGGGTGTTTGTGTTTGCCACCAGCTCCAAGGTGATGCTGAAGCTGCCGTCCACTGACCAGGCTGGTGCACTGGATCTCAGGTGCTAAAGTCACTCTGGCAGTAAGAGGTGCCCTCATTTGAGAACAGATGCCCTTGAGTCAGCAAACCTGCCAGCTCTGCGTACCGGGAGCCCCTGGGTGTGTGGGAAGATTGAGTGACTAATGTGTTTCTGTCCCTTATTTTCCTCATTAGCTGTTTGGGTTCTGAGGGAGTGGGCTCCCTCTTGGAGGCCCAGTGAGAGATGGTCAGGGCTTTGCCAGTCACCTCTGTGCCAGGTCCAGGTGACTTTCAGGAAGGGTCTGGGAAGGGCTTCACCTTGAGGCCGAGGTCGCCTGACATTTGTGTACCATGTTCATGGACACTCTGCAGGGTCCTAGGGGGAGGCCCCACCCCAGTTAACACACCCCGGGCTTTCTTCCCCAGCTCTGCCTAAGGTGGCTTTATGTGAAGAAAATCACTTGTGTGTCACTGCTAGAAAGACACTTCAAGTAATGACATGGGATTTGAGAATTTGAGTGGGAAGGTGACTGTCACCAACCATTCCTCTCCTACAAAATAGTCCCCACACGGCCTCCCCAGCTGCTGTGTGAGGAGCGCAGCCTCCTGTCAGCTGGCCACGTGGGGAGGGCCTGTGTCTCTAATCTGTGATCCGATATTAATTTGCCTTAAACAAAAGAAGCAATTTACTGTGTGATTCTGAGATCCGTGGTGTTTGGCTAAGTCCTTTCATCTTTTGGAAGAGGGTTGCCGTGTGTTTGAGTGGCAATGATTGTTTTTCTGGAATCTTGTCTTTCGGAGTCCCCTTCCTCTCTGTCGTCAGGTTACAGCGTTGGCACTGATGTCAGGAGGAGCTGCAGGCCCAGAGCTGGAGTCGGGAGTGGTGTTCGGGTTTCCTTTCCTGCCCGCTGCACAGAGCCGTGGCACGGTGCTTTTGGTGAACAAAAGTGCCGTTTGTCTGCCAGGGGATTTGAGCCTTGGCGAATTGTTCTGGATTCAGGTTTTTGTTCTGCGTGTGTGATGTTTATCACCCTCTCAGTTATAAACTTCCCTGAAGGAATTTCCAGGAAACCCCCTTGCCAGAAGGGTACAAATTTATGTTTTTCTAGTTTAACGACAGCAATTTTGAAAGGAAGCACCTTTCAGACCATTATCTAAAGCTCACTTCCTTTAAAATGAGAGGGGAGAGGGGGGACGAGTGTCCTTGATGGAAATCTGCCCCAGAGCTTTCAAAATCCTAAGTGCCTTAAAAAATCATCTGTGCCGGGCTGGGGCTGGGGCTCAGTGGTAGAGCGCTTGCTTAGCGTATGTGGGGCACTGAGTTCCATCAGCACCACATATAATCAAATAAAATAGAGGTATTGTGTCCCTCTACAACTAAAAATAGATTTTAAAAATCATCCGTGCCTCGGACCTGGTTCAGGGAGTGGATGACTGAGTTGGAGATGCACAGAGGAAGACGTGGAGATGTACCATTGCATTCTGCTTTGGGGGGGCTCAGCTGAGGCTGTCTGCGGAAGAGTGAGTAGAATGTCTTTCTCTCATGGCAGTCGTTGGACTTGGCCGAGTCCCCCTCCCTCTACCGTCACCAGCTCCCTGCCTTTCAGCAAAGTGACCCCAAGGAGCCCTTTATTATGGCCCTGGTTGATGGGTAATGACTGGGTCTGAGGTCTGATTCGACACCAGCGCTTTGCATGACGGCCTCTTGGATTTGCTTGGCTCAAGTGGATGCTTTCATTCATCTCCGGCTGCAGCGTGGAGACGTGGTTGAGCGGGGTTTGCCAAGATGGGAAGAGCCCTGGGCCTGGCAGGACCCGGGCAGCTGTTTTGAGAACCGACTCGGGGAAGCCTTCGTCGTTGGTGGCTTTGACGATATTTTGCAGGTGCGGGGCTGGTTTTCCCCGGAAGCTGCTCATTTTACGGGTCTATGCGTACGTGCACGCATGCGCACGCGCGTCTCTACTTTGGGAGGCCCAGCTGTGGATGGCACTGGGATTCCGTCAGGCGTGGGGTCCCAGAGCTCTGGCCCTTCTGCCTTAGCTTCTGGCATCAGAACTCAACAGGGTGCAAGGCTGGCATCAGGGTCAGTGGTCCCTCTGCACAGTGATGCTGTAGGCAGGAAGGGATGAGGTCACAAGGAAGTCGTCAGCTGGAAGCCCCCAGGGAGTCACTGAAGTGCTGAGCACCAGTTTCTTTATCTGTCCAACAGGGACTGATGACAATCGCTCTGCTTATCACCCAGGGTCTTCACATCACCAACCATAGCAGAGAGGAAATGTTGTGTAAACCAGGAAGGAGTGGGTGTGCATGCACTCAGGGAGAGGCAGGGTAGCCTGGTGGTCAGTGACTGGTTAGCTGAGTAGGAGTTGGAGTAGTTGGTGGAGAAAGGAGGGTGAGTTAGTACGTGGTCGGGTGGTTGGAGGAGAACTGCTGTCTGCTACTTAGCTGGTTGTGTAACTGTTTTTTCCCCCTCCCTCCTAAGTCTGAGTTTACTATGGGACAGATGGTTCTGTTGCCTGCAGTTCTGAAACTCTTGGGGATTCTTCGGATGTATGAATTTCGTCGCAGCGACAGGATCTTCTTTTCGCGGGGCACGACCAGGCAGCATGCAGGGTAGACCTTGCCCGTGGGGCCGGGGCTCTGAACTAAATCTGCCCCAGGCTTCAGGCGCTGGAGGGGGTGGGAGGGGGAGGCTTTGAATTCCCTCAGAGCCCTGGCCTTTGCTCATATCTGCTCAGGAAGTCAGACAGTCTGTGACCAGTGGTGCGTGTGTCTGCACCCTTCTGTTCTCTGGCCTCGGAGGCCTGTGGTCCTTTGTTTTGAAGCCGACTGCAAAACGCTCCTAAGAATATCTAAGTTGAGAGGCAAAGGATTGAGCTCATCCTGAATCTTGCTGGTGAATGGTTTTCCTCTATTAAGGGGATCCTGGCCTCATTTAATTAGACATGTCCTTGTTTCCCCAGCTGCCTTAATCAAATAAGAGCCGTGATGACGATAGGATAATAGCTGACCTCAGTGTCCCTGGCTCCCCGTACCGTTGCTTAATGCATATTTATTCCGGCAGTAGATGAATGAGTTGGAGGTGGACAGAGGAAGACGTGGAGATGTACCACTGCATTCGAGGCTGCCGAGGCAGGGCCTTCACACATTCCTCCTGGGGTACCCAGCCCTGCCTGTGGCCATCTAACCACTTTCTCCTATCTGCAAGCATTTCTGCAGTGCATTTCTGGCAGGCGAGCCCTGGCAGATAGGACCTGAGCAGGTTGATCTTCCTCTCTTCTGCAGTTGTCCTCTGATCAGCATCTCAGGATTAAACCCCCTGCAGACTTGGTCCTGCTGGCCTGATGGCTGCCTTGGACCTGGGTTTCATACATTGTCAGGGAAGGCAGGGAATTCAGTGGGAGCCCGTTCCACCTCTTCTCTGTATAAAACTCAGGGCCACAGTCAAGCAGCCTGCCCCAGGGCACCCTGACCTGTGGGGTAGCCACAGACACATCAGCTCTCCCAACTCCTAGCTCTGGCCTAATTCCAGGACTGTGATGGTGGCTCTGCCTCAAAGCAGATCAAGGGCTGGATGGAGGCAGAAGGAAATCAAGTACCTCACACCTCACTCGCCCCCAGGGCGACCCCAGGTGATTCCTGATTCTTTGGACACTATGGGGAAAATGGATGGAGTCTGCTCCCCTGTCTGATTGAAATGGGCCTCTTCTTTCCCCAGGAGGCTGGCTGGGTCTTGTTTTCCGGCCAGTGGTCATTTTCTGCCTTTACCCCCGTCCTGCTGTGGGACGGGCACCAGGCCTGAGCGGCCTGAGCTGTGGGCTCCTGAGCTTGACTGGCCTAGTTCCATCTAAGTGGGGAAATCTCAGGCAGGATCTCTCCCTGTGCCCAGAAAATGTGGCCCTGCCGGGGCTTTTCTAGAGTATTGGGATGTTTGTTCCCTTCCCAGTTATGTTAATGAATGATATGAAATTAAATCAAAACACTGCCTGTCCCACTGCCAGCCTCTCTGATTCATTGATCTCTGGGTTCACGTATCAGCTTTGGCTCTTTAACTCAGAAGGGGTTTTTCTGTGCAGTTTAGGCGCACAGAGCAGACTCTCACGGGAAAGCTTGGAATTCAGACCCCCATAAACCTATGATCTTAAGCCAATCAGCATAACTCACCGAGCCTGGTCTCTCTCTCTCTTTTTTTTTGGAATCAGTAAATGGGCATAAGCGTGCCAGACTGGGGGATGTTTTAGGATTACAAGAGATATATGTGACAGGTCTGCACAAGGAGTTGGGGGCTTGCAGAGAGCCCTTGTCCTACCTTGATCCACGCAGGTGTGTTGCAAGGACCCTCAAGCAGGCTGCTCATCAGAATTACCTGCACCCCAGCTGGGCCAGATCCCTGGGATCCCCAGTCTGCCCACTTGTCCCAGTCTACAAAGGTGGGTCCCGCCTTCTGTCATTTGAAAAGGCTTCCTAGTGCCCTTGGAGATGCCCAGCCACACCTGGGAACCTTTGCAGGTGACATTGTTGTATTTTTTCTCGTCATCCTCAATAGAGGCCAAATGGTGGTGTGGTAAAAAAGGTTTGAGGATTTAACCCTGTGTGCATGCTTGTTATCCCAGTGACTCAGGAGGCTGAGACAGGAGGACCTCGAGTTCAAAGCCAGCCTCGGTGATTTAGCAAGGCCCTAATAAGCGACTGAGTGAGACCCTGTCTCAAAATAAAATGTAAAAAGGGCCAGGGATGTGGCTCAGTGGTTAAGCACCCCTGGATTCAATCCCTGGTACAAAAAAAAAAAAAAAAAAAGTTTGGCGGCTTTGCAGGGAGGGAGAGAGTCTGCGTCTTCTGTTGTGTGTGGGGTGGCTCCTTATCTGTTTCCTGCTTACTCACCAGGAGAGCTCTTCCTGGAAGACCCACTTTGCTCTGGAGTCAGGGAATCCACTTACATTCTGGCTTCAACCCTGGCCAGGCTGGAACTTCCCTGAAGACGAGTCTGACCCCCGGCTGGAGTCCCCTGGGTACAAGCTGGCACACAGAGAGTGGCCTGCAGGTTCTATCAGGAGGGCAGTGGAGCAGGAAGCCAGAGCCCTGAAGCAGGAAGGGAGCCCATTTCCATTCCCTGGTTCTGTGACCTTCAACAAGTCCTTGAACTTCATAGTGAGCTTTGGTTCCTGCATTTGCTAAATGAGGCATTCACCGGACTTCTTTAGTTTTCTCAAATGAAAAATTATTTTATATGAAATTGCTTTGTAAGGCCACAGAGCCCCGTCACCCTTCCTGGGAATGGAACATTGCGTTGTTCCTTAGAACACTGGTATGGACGCCAGCATGTGCTGGCTGTGGACCTGTCCTCTCTGTGTCACATGGGCTCAATTATCTGTAGTTACGTTTCTCTTTTGCTTTTTAGTCCTCTGGGCACCCTGCAGTGCCTGGGCACATTGAGGAAGGGTGTTCTGGAATATCTCGAGGCTTTTTCCGCATCTCATCCACATGGGCCATCTTTAGAAGTCCATCTCGTGCCAGTGTTGGCTGGACAGGAACATAGATGACCACACGGGGCTGTCCCCACCCGCAGCCTCAGAACTGCAGCGTCCACAAAAGCCAGAGACTTTTTTTCTTCTTCTTTCTTGCTTCCCGAAGTCATACGCTGCTGCAGCAAGACCTGGGTTCTGGAGTCATCCCTGACCCACAGTGTCTTTCTTGCAAATCAATGTGGCTTCCCACCAGAGTGACTCGGGAATGGGAAGGACACATGGAGAGGATTACAAATATGTTTTGGTGCCAACACTCAGGGCTGCCTTCCAGAAAAATCATTTGCATTCAGCATGTGCCTGTTGGGATGGGCAGTGATTCAGGGTACAGTTGCTGGCATCTGTCTGCCTGTCCTTGGGGAAGGTCATAGTTCACTAGCAGCGTGACACAACAGCAGATGGGACCCTGTCGTCACAGGGCTCGCGGGGTCTGCAGCTGGTTCATGCTTTTACCAGAGCCCAGGACGGACTGTTTAAAAATATAGACCTGGAGAGAAAAGAGACTCAGACATAGAAATGCATGAGGATGACCCCGGTGTGTCACTGGTAGCATGAGATCTTCTTCCAGTCATTCCACCCACTGTCCTCCATCTTTCCATCCTTCCTCCCTTCCTTCCACCCATCTGTCCGTCCATCCATCCATCCATCCATCCATCCATCCATCCTTCCATCCATCCTTCCACCCTCCATTCTGGCAAATGGTTATTAAGCACCCACTGTGTGCCAGGTGTGTGCCCAGCTGTGGGGATGAAAACGTCCAATAGCACAAGGTCCTCAAGGAGCTCATAGTCTGGGGTGTGGGATGTTTTCCTAGAATTTAAATCAAATTCTTACTTGACACGTCACATTTTTATTTTGTTTTGGTTCTCATCCCTTTTGAATCTGGGAAAGCAGAGACGTGTGACCATCGTGGGACATTTGTTTTTATAAACCCAAGTTCTGGAGTTGGGTTTCATGTTTTGCATAACCCCAAGCACAGAGTAAGTGCTTGCAGAATCAAACAAACAAATAAAAAGGTGGAAGAAAGGACAGAGAACGTTTCAAATCCTGTGATTGTAAAAATGTATCAGAGCATCCGTTGGAATTCTTAAAACTTTTAAGCTTCATAATATATGAGGTTCGAAATTTCTTTTTGAACCTTGGGAAAACTGGAATTCCAAGTGCCTTCTAAATATTGGGAGGCCAGTTGGGAAGCACAGTGTTCCATCTTTCAAATTTATGCGGCGGGGGGTGGGCATGGTGGCGCAGCCTGCGGAGCGCTTGGCCGGGGTTGGTAATAGGTACACTTTGGTCTAGCCATTTTGTTTTATTAGGGCAAAGAGGGTGGATGGTCAAAAGTAACAACATTAAAAAAAAAAAAAAAAAGGAAAATGAAATACATGTTGAGCAACTCTCATCCAGAAATCCAAAATCCAAAATGCTCCAAACTGTGAAACTTCTTAAGTGCAATCTGGATGTCACAGTGGAAATCCCATACCTGACCTCATACCATGAGTCACTGTTAAAACAGGTGCACTAAAAATAGGGTGTAAAATGATCTCCAGACTGTGTGTGTAAAGTGTGTGTGAAACCTAAAAGAAGTTTGTGTTTGGACCCGGACCCCACCCTAAGGTACCTCATTATGAATATGCACTCATTCCCACATCCAGAAAAATCCTAAATCTGAGACACTTCCAGTCCCAAGCATTTTGGATCAAGGATATACAACCAGTACTGGCAATTTGAGGGTGTCAGTGGAAATAAGGTGCCGGGTCCCTTCTGGTGCCACCACACTGATAATCTGAGCAAGGTGAATGCTTCTCTTAAGGACCTTAGTTCTAGGGCTGGTGGGAGCCTTTGTGTGTGTCTGGTGGGAAAAGAACCCGCTGACATGAGTTACCGCGTCTTTTCATCAGGCCACCAACCCAGGAGACAATCCACTTCTGAAATGCATTTCAACTAATCAAGAAGGCAGAGTGGTCGTTGTGTCTGACGTTATTATGATTTTTTTCCCCCAAGGAGTGGACTAGGGAGTTGAATTTTATAAAACCCTTGAGGCAAAGAGTTCCATGCAGGGATTTTCCTCACAAATGCTTTGTTTTCCCAAAGCAAAACAAGTCAGAAGGGAGAATTTCTCTTGTGTTCTTTTCCCGACGGAAGCGAGTTCCGGATACTGTTTATAGAGGCCTTGATCCTTTTGAAACCTAAGGGGTGCAGTTGGCCTCTGTGGTCATAAGCACATGGGTGTCGAGGGACGTGGGATTTATGGGTGCGAGACTCCTTTCCTGAATTCAGCTGGCTGCTTCCTGGGATGGTGGCCTTGATGGTGGCCCTGTGGCAGTTTGTGCTACTGGGGTGCCTTTTGAAGTTCCTCCTCAGGGGTCTGAGGTTGGCCCTGTGAAGTGTTAATGGGCTTCTCGCTGCGGCTTTCTTGGTGAGGGGGGCTCTTTAGCGGGTTTGATGGGCGCTGGGGGGCACCGGAGCTCTCGTTCCTCCACCCTGAAGGGTCAGTCCCCTGCCCGTGTCTGCTGTCCACTGCAGCACTGATGTTATGCCTGCTCCCCACACCCTGCTGCGTAGCTTCTGGGGATTGGGAGGACCCTGGCAGTGTCCTGGGTGTGGGCCAGCAGGCCCGGCCGGGGAGGATGCTGGAAGGGAGCTCTGACGCTCCCCAGAGAACTGGAGGCCCCTCCCCAAAGGGCACGTCGCGGTGGAAACCAGGGCTTGGTCTTGGGCAGAAGGGCCACGCTCCGGCTGAAGGCATCGTCTCCTCTCTCCTCTGCTGCTTGGCGAGGCCTCTACCTTCACCGGGTGCCCAGGGCCTGTCTGCCCCTCATCTCTCCCCTCCACCTTCCATGCCCTCGGCACTGCGTGCTCTTCTTCATGTTCTGCTCATCCCCTCCCTCCTTCAGATCCTTTCATGGGGTTATGGGCTGAGTTGTGTCCCCCTCAGCATCCTGACAGGTGTCCCGACCCCAGTGCCTTGGCATGTGATGGTCTCAGGTAGGACGAGGTCGTTAGGGTGACCCTCATCCAGCATGGCTGCTGTTCTTGTGAGGAGGGGAGATGAGGACACGGGCTGGCCATGCACAGAGGACAGGCCAGGGGAGGGCACGGGGAGAGGTGGCCATCTGCAAGCCAAGCAGAGAGCACTTGGGGAATCCAACCTGCTGGTACCTTAGCCTCCTGGACTGTGAGAAAATACCTTCCTGTTCCAGCCACCCAGTCTGTATTAGGGGTCCTAGCCGATGTCCACCAAGTCCAGTCCCCTGGAATGCCACCTGGGGCCCTTTCTCCCCAGCCCCCCTCTCCTTCCCTGACTTTGAGCAGAAATCTTCTCACTTTCCCGATGAACTACAGATCTTTCAAGGCTAGGTTCAAGGGCACCTGCTCTAGGGGGGCTCTGAGCCCATCCTCCCCTCCCCTTCCCACTGATGTGCATCTTCCCGTGGATGCTTCTGAGCGCCTCGAGGGCCGGGGCTTGGCTTAACTTTGCTCCCCAGCACCTGGCCTTGAGCCTGGGAGTTAATCAGCATTTACCGACTGGGTTCTGCGTCCTTGGGATGTGCCCGCTTGGTGCTCTGAAAAGAGGTGGGTCTATGACCGTCTCTGATCTCGGAAGCGGAGCAGCCTCTGGCCTGGGTAGCCCTTGGTTGGGAGGAGCGTTGACACACCTCGATTCTCCATGGGGTGTTCACAGCGGCACGCAGGTTTGTCCCTTGATGACAGTGTTTGTGACAGTGACAATGGTAGTGATTCTGGCTGTTATGGATCGCGCACAGTCTACATGCCAAACCAGCAGGCATCCCAGTACACTGCCACGGTACCTTTTCAGGTGAGCACATCTTACCTGAAGGTGAACCTCAGCCAGCTTTCCCTGGGAGGGGGCGGAGCCCTGGCTGTGACCATGAGGACGCACAAGTGGCCCCCTCCCTCCAGATCCTTTCTGGCAGCCTGTGACACTCCAAAGCAGATTTGTCCTAAGACGCCCACTCACATAATGAAATTTCAACGAGGCTGGTGAGAAAGCGTGCTCTCCTCCGGCTCCTCGTTAGAACCGTGGACAGCAACTGCTGTCAGCCACGCTCTCAAGGAACTCTCTGGCCTTCCCGGGGCCCTTGGAGCTCGGGCCTGGGAGCAGGCTCTGCAGAACTTGGGCTGTTTCTCCTTTGGTGTCCAGACAGAGAATTTTAAATCCGCTGTGCTCGCTCCAGGTGCCGGTGGGACTTTACAGTTGTTCTTGACTTTGAGCTCCTGGGAGGGACAACGATGAGCCCCTGAGCCCCTAGCAGTTTGGAGTACACGCTTTTACAAGGTCCCGTCCTCTTCTGAACTTGGCCCTGAGCTGGACTCGCCACAGCCTGGCGTGGACTTGATTGCCACGCCCCTGGGGAGCCCTGGACTGGGAAGAATTGCAAGAAGGGCAGGAACCTGAGTGCACGCTCACGCTCCCCAGCGGGAGTCACCTGATGGTTTGCACCGGGCGACTTCCTCCTGGTGACTCTGGCACCAAGGGTAAAGCACTGGCATTCTGTGAGGCATCCGGGGAAGGACTCGGGGCATTTCATTTTCTGAGTCCGTAACCGTGACCAGGGGAAATGTGTTGGGAGAGAAGGTGACTAAAACTGAGGACACTTTCCACGCCTTGATTTGATGGTGGTGTTTCCGGCCACCTTCCTGAACCTGGACTTGACGCTCAAAAATGAATAGACGTGGTGAGGACGGGGAACGTTATCTCGGCACAGTGGCCTCCAAATTGTGCTCCCCCAAGATGCTCATGGGGGAGATTGTCATCACAGGTCGGGGAGAACTGGAATTCAGGACCAGTCACCAGGACCCCAAAATGTCCCCTGAGTCCTTGGATGTGCGGGGTCCTGGTGGTGTTTCTGGACTGTGTCTTTCGAGTTATCACTTAGGCCTTCACTGGGTCCCGCTAGGACTGTCAAATTGAAGGCACATCTTCAAATGAAAACAAAATTGACCCTCTGGCCTCAAAACCTTTCACAGAGTTAGCCCATCCTGAAAGGAAGGTCTTGGGTTAATAAACACACATTTTTTAAGAGAGAGAAGAAACTCAAATGTGGTTTCTTAGGCCAGGCTCATAATTGAGTTCTTCCCCCGCCCCCCTTCAACATTATTAATGTAATCGTGATATAAAATTTTAAGGAGAAATTAACGTAGCAAACTAACTTATTAAGGATTTCTGTGATGAATTCAGCTTCTCGGTTCAGCATGTAGCTATGATCAGGCAGGAAATAGAGCGAGGGAGTGGACAGGGGGACCCTGCCTTTTCAGTTTGCTTTGATGGCCTAACACAAGCCACCGATGGAGACCTGAGCCCGGAGCAGCCTGTGGTTCCCCTGGCAGGGCTCTCTTCTTCCCTCAGAGCTGGAGGGACAGAGCCAGAACACATTTCCAGGGACATTTTTTCAAGTCGTGGTGAGTCACTTGCTGCTCGGTGGGGGTAGGGGGTGGGGGGGGTTCCTGCTGAAAGATGTAGTTCAGGTACTTTTCGACTTGGAAGCACATTCCTGCAGGTTGCTGGGGGGAGGGACTTCAGCGGGTCCCAAGGAGGGGCTGGGCCAAGTCTCTGTCCCCTCAATGTCTGCTCTGGGAAGGAAGGATTCGGTGTACAGATAATCCTGCTCCGCTCTGCGTGGTTTCTGGCGTGAACAGTGCCTGGAGTTTGCTGATCTCCAGTTTGTCAGGCTGAAGCATGCAGAGGGGTTGGGAGTGTGGCTCAGCGATAGGGCCCTTGCCCAGCGCGCAACTGCAAAGAAGAAAAAACAGCTGTGGGCGTGTAGGTTGAATTGTTGGGAGCTTTCATTTTGATCATTTTCATTTGCATACTGAGTTACTAAGCTCCAAAATATAAGGGCTGAAATTTATTTTATTTTATTAGGGAGCTCAATTATTCTTTTTTCACAGCAGCCAAGTTTCTGATGAGCTGCACCACCCTGTCTTTATTAGGCAATTGAAGATGTGAATTATGCATTTTTAAAAAGGCGGCTCATTATGGTAAAACCTGACATGTTTGCATTTCGGGGACATACTGGGTTGTAAAAATCACTCCTGGTGGGAACTGTTTCTTTATGTTTGGGAATAGATGCTTGCTCTTCCCTTTGGTTTTCTTCCCTTTGCTGTTCATGAGCTGTTACGCTTCCAGAGCTCTGTCCTTGATGATCCTCGTAGAGGCTCCTCCATCCTCCTGGATTTGGGGAGGAATGGAGGTGGAGCGACGGAGGGGTCCGAAGCCCTGGGAGTCCTTTCTGGCCCTTGGTCAGCTGGAGTGTGTCTCTAGGCTGCTCCAGCACAGCGTTCAGCCTGGGTGCGCCATGGTCACTGTGCACTGGTCTTAGCTGCAAACTCTCTTAGGGTCGCTGAGTCTCCACGCCTGGGAGTTCTGATCTGGGCATCCCTACAAGGTCACCCTGTCCTCAGACCTCAGGGCCAGATCTCAGAATGACTCCTTTTGAGTGCACTGCATTCCAGAAACAGGGTGGAATGTTGCTAACCTCAGGGATCATAAACCTTACCTTGTGGACCCGACACATTTGAAAATATCTTCTGCTCTCCTCTGGCCAGGGTGGCTCCGTGTCTACCAAAATTGAATCCGTATGGGCACAGCTTACAGATGGGAAGGGCTGGAGGGGTCAGAAAGTACACTGCCTTGTGTGTTGTTAGGACATTTTGTGAGCCAGAGGTAACCTCAGAGTATAAACCAGCCCATTATTTCCTCAACAGTCTCATGCATTCATTTATGGTGCTATAGAAAATGTAATTCATACACGTATTTATACATAAACATGTGAAAGGGATCATAGCTCTGGATTCAGTGTTAATAATAGGCACATTCATTCCAGGGTCCTGAACACAGCTAGACTGTGAAGGACAATCCTTTTTATTATGTCACATTAACTCTCCTTTATGATGTCTATTAGTTTGACTCTTTTCAGTGCTGGGTCAGCCACATCATGGAGGAGTATGCAAAGAAATGGCAGAGAGAGAGAGAGACTGTAATAGGAAAACGTCTATCAATTCAATTTGCTTTTTTTTTTTTTTCCCCCTATACAAAGCTAAGCCAGGAAAGCTGGCCAGGATTCCTGGTAGGGATATGCAGAGTGATAGGACCACTTCTTGGGGAGGGTTCTGAAGGCTGAGCCCTGAGGCCTGGAGCCAAAGAGAAATAGCGTTTTCTCACACCCCTTTGAGAGCAGAGTACGGCCTCTTCATTTATTTTGAGTCTGGTGTTAGTATTCTTAAACCCAGGCTTTTAGTCTGATGAGGCCGGCCTCTCCTCCTGTGATTTATGCCCTCTGATGCTTGGGAAAGGCTTCCTATGCAGTGTGTGGTCCCCGGACCAGTAACATCAGCCCCGATGCAGGTGGCTGTTAGAGATGCAGAGCCACAGACCCCTCTCGCTTTATAACATGCTCCTATGAACTGTCCACGTGTTCACCACCTGTTCTTGCAGGTATCCACATTATTCCGTGACGCCAGGTCATGGAGGGGTATGCATAAGAAATGGCAGGGAAGAGTCCGGGTTTGGGGGATGGTGAGAGGGCTGTCCCCACCTTGGCTCTGCCTTGCTTTCCTCCTCTATGAAGTCCAGATACCAACAGAGAATATTTATAAAGCGCACTTCCCAGAGCCAGGCGGACAGAAGATGCTGGTTGTTATGGTGACGATGGGATGCTCCGGTCCCGCCTCCCTGGCTGATTGACATTCCTTTGCAGGAGCCTCCTGGCCGGCTCCTCTCTGTGTTCCTCCACACTCCCTTCTCCGTGCCTAGAGCAAGTTGTCTGGCTGCTGGGGTCCTTGGGTAGCAGTTGCATCTGTAGCTTCAAGTCCTTCTATCTGGAAAATCCACTTAGAGTCTGAGGCAGCCATGCTAATAACTTGAGCTCCCCAAGGAGCATTCCAGAAGTCTGTGGGGAGAAGCTGTCTCACTGTCAGGTTCAGGCAAGTCTGGTGCCGCAGACCGCGTCGCTCTTTGGTTGCATACCACACTGTGCACAGGGGTGGGGACAAGAGGGCTTGTGGCTGAGAACACGCCAGCCCAGGGCTCCCTCCACCATGTCACTTTGGAATGAGAGGGAAAAAGAAGAGTGCAGATAACAGTCCTCACTGTCCATCCAGGTGGGAAGGTGCCATCTTGGGTTGGGACGTGGCTGTAAGAAACAGAAGAGCTAAAACAGCAAGTTCTCCACCTGGTGGGTGCCCAGCATAAGGGCGCTTAGGCCCTGAGATGCCCAGGTGTGGCTTCCCATCCCACTGGAGGTGTGAGGTCAAGTAGATGGCAGGTGGACTCTGAGGTCCGGGGAGCTGGGTTGGCATCTCAGCCCTGCCTCCTTCTGTCAGCAGGATCTCGAAAGTTCCTTAATCTCACTCCCCCCCCCCCAAGAAAACCGGGTGAATTTATGCCCTGCCTGGTCCCTGAGGTTTTGAGTTGACTATTCAATAGAATTTTTTAGAACCCTTTTAGTGCATTCTTAATTCTAGAAAGGTGGTGTAGATTCAGAGGATTGTGAAGATGGTCCAGAGATCCCCGGTACCCAGCTTCCAGCTTCTGCGTGGTTAGTGTCCTACGTTCACTAGGGTGTGTCATTTGTCATAACTGATGAACCAACGTCGATACATCATTATTAGCTGAAGTCCATGCTTCTGTTAGATTTCCTTAGTTTTCACCTGCTCTGCTGTCCAGGATCCCAATTGCCTTTAGATGCCGTGCTCCTTAGGCATGAGGCTGTGACAGTTTCTCTGATGTCCCTCGTTCTTGGTCTTGGGCAGGTATTTTGGAGGTTGTCCCTCCTGTGGCGTTTCTCATGTTTTTCCTCAGGAGTTGGCTGTGGTTTGGGGACTGAGGGAGGAGGACCAGAGAGGCAAAGAGGGATTCTTGTCTTATGATCTCGAGGGTGCATTCCCTCCATGTGGGTTGCTTCTGGGGACCTTGGTGGCTTGGTGGGGGTGCTTGTTGAGTTTCTCCATTGTAAACTCGTGCTTTCTCCCCTTTCCGGACCATATTCTTTGGGAGGAAGTCATTGTAAGCAGCCCCCACCCTCAAGGAGAACTATTTTTAAAAAACTTTGCCCAGATCTTTAACTCAGCACTTTCCACGTCTCAGAGCATATGGAGGTCCACCATGTTTCTTTCCACCACTGGATTATGCTTCCCTTTGTGCACACAACCATGGCGTGTCTGTGTAAGCCCATGTGGGTTAATGGGCCACATGATTTGGGATGGGCTCCCCCAATTTCCAGGGCATCCTCTCACTCAGTATCACAGTGTCCGTCACTGGGGAACATTTTCTATCTGTATATTGTTCTTTTCTGAGTAATTGGGGCCTCGGAAGTTCAAGCAGTAATGACCGTGGAGGCTCCGTGGGCTCTTCTGTGTCAGGCCTCTGCTTACTCATGGAATCACACGGCAGCCCTGTGAGTGGCTACTGCTGTGACCCTGGTTTGACGGAGGCCGACCCAGAGGGGGAGAGAACTGGGGTGCCCAGAGCAGCCTTGCCTAGGGTTGCACAGCTAGTAAATTGCAGAGCTGGGCGAGAGCATTTTGAAAGCCAGAAGTCATCTGTATATTTTTTCCAACCGTTCTTTGCTGCTGCCCACACATAGCTGATAACCCCATCTTATCACGCGGTCTGTGTACAAGAGTCCAGGTTTTAGAGCATGATAACTCTGCGTGGATCCCCGCCTGCTGGGAGACCTTGGGCAGGTTCCTTTACTACTCTGTCTCCGCGTCTGTAAAATGAGGGTGATGAGCATATTGGCACTTCCCTGGGAGGTTTTGATCAGATAATGCCTGTGAAGTGCCGAACCTAAGAGTTGGTTTATCTTACAGAGATAACTGCCATGGGTCCTGAAGGAAAACTGGGATGATGAAGAGCTACAGGTGTCAGTGTGGGGACACTGAGATGAAATGTTTAAAGTAGGGACACTCTTTCCTAAGAGTAGGGTGTCTGTGCAGGGGGATGGGTTATAGGAGGCTCGGGAAGATGCGGTTGCTGATCCTGGGAGGGACCAAGAAAGCCAGGACCTGGTGTTCAGGAGGGCTGCGTCTCACACCCCCAGAACTGCCCACCACAATGGCATCGTCTCTAGCAAAGCAAGCTGGAGAGCCTGAGTTATCCTTTCCGACTTTTAACAGTTGCCTTAATAGAAGACGCAGAGACATAAATGAAATCAACAGATGAAGCCTGCCATTTAATGGACTTAGGCCCTACAATTTTAGCCGTAATTTAAAAGCCATGAAAGAATATGGGTGGCATATTGAATTTAAGGAAAATCACTGATATCACCGTTCTGTGTTTTTTTGTTTTTGATTTTTGCTAAGAACTGCCAATTCCTAGGCTTTTAAAAAATTTTTATCTTCTTTCAATCCTGGTGGCAGGCAGTGGTCTGGGGAGAGCCGTATTTTGATTTGTATTATTATTATTTTTTTGCAAGGGATGAGTGAAAGTAGAGAGAATTTGAATGTGGGTAAGAGATGGGAGCCCAGCCAACAGGCCATGAGGGCAGATGGCTGGTCACCAGGGCCCCTCTCCTGCCCGCCTCGGCTCTCACCTGGATGATCTTGACTCTGAGTCGTGCCTCAGCAAAATCAGAAAGGATCGACCGCGCGTTCCACGGGGAACCTGCAGATGGGAATCCGCGGTGCTGGCCCTGGGGATGTCACGGCTTGGTCCTCCCTAATCACGGGCTAGTGAGAGTCGGAGCCAGAGTTCCAGGTGGCCCGCGGGAGCATGCGAAGTCCCGACGTGGTGCACGTGTACGACCTGGAAACCGGCCTTATCTACCCCTGAGTGTGTGTGTGTGTGTGCAACACGAGGGAGTGGAGCGCCCGGAGCGTTCCCTCCCCAGGAGGTTATCGCTGAGTTAAGGCGGCAGAGAAAAAGCTGAGGAGCCCGTGTCTGAACTTTGTTTGTTTTTTTTTTTCTTTTTTTTTTTATGAGTTGTTCAAAACATTACAAAGCTCTTGACATATCATACTCAGATGGAATATAATTTCTCATTTTTCGGAGTGTACATGTTGCAGAATCGCGTTGGTCGTGCAGTCATACGTATACAGTGATCATGTCTGTTTCATTCTACTGTCTTTCCTATCCCCACGTCCCCTCCCCCCTGTCCCCTCCCATCACTTCCCTCTACCTAATCTAAGGTAACACTATTCTTCCCTAGTGCCCCACACCTTATTGTGAATTAGCATCCGCATATTAGAGAAAACATTCGGTTTTTGGTTTTGTGGGATTGGCTTATTTTGCTTAGCTTGATAATCTCCAACTCCAGCCATTTACTGGCAAATGCCATAATTTCATTCTTCTAAAAGCTGAGTAATAGTTCATTGTGTATGTGTACCACAGTTTCTTTATCATTCATCCATTGAAGGACTCCTAGGTTGGTTCCATAGTTTAGCCATTGTGAATTGAGTTGCTGTAAACACTGATGTGGCTGCATCACTATAATATGCTCATTTTAAGTCCTTTGGGTATAAGCTGAGGAGAGTGATAGCTGGGTCAAATGGTGATTCCATTCCCAGTTTTCAAAGGACTCTCCATACTGCTTTCCATAGCGGTTGCACCAATTTGCAGTCCCACCAGCAGTGTATGAGTGTGCCTTTGTCCCCACATCCTCACCAGCGTTTATTGTTGCCTGTATTCTTGGTAATTGCCTTTCTGACTGGAGTGAGGCGAAATCTTAGTATAGTTTTTTTTTTTAATGTTCTTAAATATTTGTTTTTAGTTGTTGATGGACCTTTATTTTATTCACTTATTTATATGTGATGCTGGGAATCGAATCCAGTGCCTCACACATGTGAGGCAAGTGTTCTACCACTGAGCCACAACCCCAGCCTCTTTGTGTAATTTTGATTTGCATTTCTCTAATTGCTAGAGATGTTGAACACTTTTTCATTTATTTGTTGATCAATTGTGTTTCTTCTGTGAAGTGTCTGTTCAGTTCCTTGGCCCATTTATTGATTGGGTTATTTGGTTTTTTGGTGTTAAGTTTTTTCAGTTCTTTGTGTGTCCTTGTGATTAATGCTTTCTTGGAGGTGCATGTGGTAAAGATTTTCTCCCAATTTGTAGGTTGTCTCCTCACATTATTGATCATTTCCTTTACTGAGAAGAATCTTTTTAATTTGAATCCATCCCATTTATTGACTCTTGATTTTACTTCTTGTGCTTTAGGAGTCTTGTTAAGGAAGTCAGGTCCTAACTTTCTCTTTTTCTGGTGCTGGGGATTAAACCCAGGGGTGCTTTACCAACGAGCCACATCCCCAGCTCTTTTTATTTTTTTGTTTTGAGACAGGGTCTCGCTAAGTTGCTTACTAGGGGGAAAAGTGGCAGAAAGGACAGTGAAGTTATTTCAGGTCAGCTGATCCGGAGGGGGAAGAAGTGTCTCAGGAACAGACCGTCAGTCACCTCTTGGTGGCCACGTGTGACCCTTGGGTAATGATACCACCGCATTTTACTGTACCATCTCATTTTCAGTATCTTGGATGCACAGGGCCCTGTGGGGAGGGTGGCTGATTTGGTCTCCCAATTGAGAAAAGCGAAGCATGCTATTAAACGCTAGTGCTGATCATTGTGGAGAATATGCTATTTATTTTTTAAAAATAGTCCACACGTGCCACCATGGGAAATAGTATGGCAGATGCCTCAAAAGATAAAGCCTAGAATTATCACATGGTCTAGCATTCAACTCAGGTATATACTCCCCAAAACTGGGTATGGACCCCAAAGCAGGGACTTGAAGTTATATTTGCATACCCACTTTCATAGTAGTGTTTTTCACAGTAGCTAAAAGGCAGAGGCAATCTAAGTGTCCACCGATAGAGAAATGTACCAACAAAGTGTGGTGTAGATTCACAGTGAAATATTATACAGTCTTGAAAAGGAGGGAAATTCAGACCCATGCTACAACATGGGTGGACTTTGAAGATATTGTGCTAAGTGAAATAAGCCAGACATAGAAGGACACATACTGTGGGATTCCACTGATACGAGATCCCTGGCACATTTAAGTTTGTAGACACAGAAAGCAGAACAGTTATTACAAGGGGATGAGAAAAAGTTGGGAAATGGGGTGTTAATGTTCATTAATCAAGATGGAGTTTCAGTTTGGGAAGGGGAAAAAAAATCCCAGAGATGGATGTTGGTGCTGGTTACACTTCAAGGTGGTTCAAATGGCAAGTTATAGGTCATGTTTATTCTATCACCCAGTATTCACCCAGCATATTCTTAAAAGAAAACCCCATACACCGACAATCGCACCCACACACTTGTGTAAGCCTGGACAGCTTCAAGAAAGACACATGCTAAACTAGTGACCGTGATTATGGAAAACAGTCCAGGGCAGAGAGCCACGGTGTTCTGGCACAGAGAATGTTCTAGAAATACTTGGGAATAGACAGTGGTTGTCTGGGTGGAGTGGGGAGGCAGGAGGGAAGATGCAGTTCTCACTGTTTGTATCCCTTGTGCCTTTTGGGTTTTGTGCCAATGCAGCTTCGTCTCCGATTCAAAGGATGCTTTAGATCTGATGGCAGGCGAGACAGTAAAGGGGGACACCAACTCTCCGAGAGCCCGTTAGTGCCACAAAAGCAGAGTTCCTTGTCCAGGATCACACTCCATCTCCGAGTGGTCCTTGTGAGGCGAGGCCTGGCGGTCAGGAGACGGGACAGGCAGGGAGGTGGTCCAGGGGTCTTTTAACAGGGCAAGGATGGGGGGCAGCACATCGTGATTTGTATGTCCCGTTTGTTCCTGACTCGGGGAGGGGCCGGCCACCTCTCCTAGTCCTTTTAACCTTTTTTCTGCAAAGAAATGTCATATCTCCCATGTCCCTGTCCCTCCTCCAACCGTGGAATTGGCCCCGAGTCTTCCAGGACCTGGACGTGTTAGCTGCCGAGTGCTCCTCGGGACAGCTCTGGGTTTTGCAGTCTTTCCTGCAAAAAAGACCGAAAGAAGAAATCGAAAAGTGCAGGTAGCTCAGGAGGGGTGTGCGAAGACGGGCGGTTTTCTTCCAAGGTGGGGCAGAGGTCCATCATATCATTCCTGGTACAGGTAGGTTCCTGCAGCTGTTTTGGTCCAACCATGTCTTTTCTCTCTCGGACAAAACCAGAAGTCAGAAACCAAACCCAGAGGACAAGGTGCGGGGGGTGGGGTGTGTGCCCTTGGATCACTGGCGCATGCTCAGCGCATGAGCCCAAGCTTGCTGAGACAGATACAGCCCGGACTGAGCCTTCTGGAACCATGTGGTTCTATTCTAGTTCAGTGGGACTTCGATTTCCAAGCCAGATGACTTCTGTGCAGAGCAGGATCCCTGGTTCCTGCATATTTCATAGGGACAAGAGAATCCAAATAGAGAACTCACTTTTTCTGTTAAAAAGTATTAATAATAAAGTATTCAAACCCTTTGTCCGCTCTAGCAGGTATCTGTCTCTAGCTGGTTCTGTGAAGAATACCCGTTTATAGTAGGGTGCCCACAAGGTCGGAATTTCCTGCGATTAGGGGCACAGCTGGGACAGGTACAAATTGTAAGATCTTCCAGATGAGCAGATGCAGCAGAGCGGGATGCGGCCCAGGAAGGAGGTGTGCAGTTACAGGCAGAGGGGCCAGGTGGCCTGGCGCCCACGTCTCCAGGTCTTCCAGTGGGTAATTAGAGCAGGAAGGAGCCAAGCGCAGGCTGCTGGCACCAGGAGCAATGATTTTCTGTTCCGGTTGGGCAGTCGGAGAGCTGAGATAGGCGCCTGGGAGCTTCTACCTGCTGGCTAACGAACACCAGCCCTGTGGGCAGCTGTGACCGGGTAGCTGCCCATTGGCCTGGGACCGTGGTGGGGCGGAGCACCAAGAAGCCTGAGTGACAGGTGAATGATGCAGACCTCAGTGGTACAAGGCAGATGGCGTGGTTTGGCCCCGCGTGCTGGCCCTCTAGTTAGTGGCCTACCTAACACAGAGCACAAGCTCCGGCATCTCCATGCTTGGGTTTATATTCCAAAGACTTAAGCTCTGTGGCCTTAAGCCAGTCGTTTAATCTTGTTGGAGCTTTAATTTTGTTACCTATAAAATGAGAATAGTTATAGTGTCCGTCTCATGATTTTGCTAGGAGGATTAAATTAATTGCTTCCTGGGGAAAAAGAGAAGGACCTCTTGCTTCTGCTTCTTGCTTTTTGAATACAGTCTCGAAACCCGGAATGGTGGCAGCTCTTTTGTACATGAAGGTAAAAAGCATGAAGGGGAAGGATGGTGTGCAAGATGGGTGCGGCTGCAGGGATTCTTGCTGACTCTTTGGGGCAGCCAAGCCAGACCTTCTCCTTCCCTGCTTTCTTAAGCGATTTCACTTATGATTGAGTTTCCTATGACAACCCAGAATATCTTAATTGACCCAGCTTTGTTGCTGGATTGTCAGGTCTTTGCAGGCAAAGCCGTGTGGTATTCACCTTTGAACTCTCAAGGAGAACCTGACATTGCACTGCACACAGTTGGTACTCGATGGTTTTTGACAGGAAGATAGTTGGAAAGAGGGAAAGAAGGTAGGAGAAGTTCCGTGTTTAATAGTTAACCCTATAGGGGGAACCATCCTGCATGTGCTCATTCCTGTGCTGTCAAGCGGCCAGTGTGACAGTCCTGAACTTGGCGCTGGGCAGAGATGTGCAGTCAGCTCTTGTGAGCTGGGACAGGCCAGCTCCAGGTCACCACAAGAGGGACGGAGGTGAGAAGGAAGGGAGAGAGCAGAGGGAAGGACACGTTCCCTTAAAATTAATAACAGCAAAGATGATGACGAGCGTGGCAAAGGGTAATTCTGAAAATTCTGCTCCGAGTCCCTCCAGTGGCCTTCTCCCTGTGGACGCGTGTCACATGGCCTTTCCTAGCTGCAAGAGAGCCAGGCCAAGTTTGCAAAAGAGGAGTGACCTCGGAGCAGCGCACCTGGCCTCCCTGAACGTAGGCCGCAGTCCGCCAGCCGAGGAAGGAGCTGCCGCGTGGGCCATCGAGAGGGTCTCAAAAAGCAAAAGACTTTTCAATAGAATGGATTTTTTTTTTTCAAACTCAAAACTGCAAAGCTTTTCTGCAAAGCTGGTGGGCCCCATTGCTACCCAGACTACGAACCTCTCCCTGTCCTCTTGCGCTCCTGTGGGCACCTCTCCAGATGTGCGCTGCTGGGCCACTGGGCTCCTGTCAGGGACCAGGGTTCCCACCGTCTCCCGGGAGGCGGAAAACACAGTGAAAGCCAAGGCTGAAACTGGAGCTGTAGTTTGGGGAAGGGGGACTCACAGTGTTCCTAAGGAGCATCGCTGAGGTCTCAGAGTCGCCTGCAGGACTTTATAGCCTGGTGTCCATTTCTGAAAATAAAAAAATAATAGAAACTGGTTGCGGGTGATTTATGGGTTGCACCCATCAGAAGACACGGGAGGTGGGGACTGCTCTGAGAAGATGGCCCTTCTGCTCCGGGGCTCTTCGTGGTGGACAGCTGAGCCCTGAGGATGACTCGGGAAGGCCCCAGGACTCTCCAGCTGGAGGTGCAGCCTGGAGCAACCCCAGCTGAGAGAGGCGAGGTCCTCAGGGCTGCAGTGGACACAGGCCTCAGTCCAGCCCTATCAGCCCCGGGACTGATGGTAAAGTCCCAGTCACAGGCACCCCGTGGCCATGTGACCTCCAGGGAGCACTGGTTGGAGGTGACAGTTCCTCTGGCCTGTCCAGTCTAGAACTCAGAACCCACAGCACCAGAGCATACCAGGTCCCTTCCTGGGGCTGTGGCATTTCCCCACGCAGCCCGGGCAGGATGGCTTCAAGTTAGAGGTCAGGGTCTGGTGCGTCTGTCTTCATCCGGGCATGTTGGTTCCTCTGAACAGAAGGGAGAGTGCTGGAAGATGCCTGACCACCATCGCCTTGCTCCTCAAAGGCAGGCGTAACCTTTCCTGAAGGGCCAGCGGGCGGACGTTGTAGACGTCGCGGGCCCTAGGTCTCTGTCACAGTGTCACCTGTGCAGTTACAGAGTGAGGGCAGCCACAGGCAGAGCTAAACAAATAGCATGGCCATTATCCAACAAAACTACTGACACAGATAGGCAGAGGGAAGGGACCTTGGGCTTTCTGGAAACCTCTGTCGGACCCAGGCAGGTCACAATGCATCGAAGACTCAGCGAGTTACTTTGCTAGAGGATTCTTCTCCACCTGGGCAGCCGACAGGGACAGGGAGCCCCTCTTCTCTTGGTGGTGATGAGCTCGTCCAGGTGAAGGAGGCAGAGAAGGTCTGGGGGCCACTGTAGATGGTGCAGCCCTGGGACTTCCCAAGTGGCCCTTGTCACCGTCTTTGTGTTAGCGGCTGGCCGCTGTCGATCTTCCCCCCGGGGCTGTGGGCCTCACTGCTCCTATTTCTTTCTGATAGTCTGGAGAAAAAAAAGGAAAGACGGTGAGTGTTGTGGTCCTCAGCCCATTTCTCAGCACTTCCGGGCTTGGTCTTATTTTAAAGGCCACCTACTCTGCCGTCTTGGAGTGTGGGTTGGGAGTCACTCGCCTGTTCGCAGACTGCAAGCGGTTCTATTAGGAAAGAACAGCGGCTTCCAATTTTACAAACGTTGAGATTTCCCCACGGACGCCAGGCAGAGAAAATGAGCCCGCAGCTGCACCTTGCACGAGGAACCTGTTTCCACATCCGACAGCCAGGAGGGGTGGGGTCAGGGCACAGCTCGAATCAAACTCTGGCTGCTGCAGTCTGTGGGGCGAGTGCAGCGAGGAGGCCGCGTTCAGAGTGCACCCCGGTCTGCTTTCTTCAGTGTGCTGTGGGAGCAGGTTGTGGGGATAGTTCAGCCCTGGGGGTGGATGGTCCTGCTCACCTTGCAAGGATCACTCAGTTTCAATCACTTTGAGGCCGTTCAAGAAAAAACGCGATCAGCACCCTCCTCCCCGCTGGCTGGTTTGCGTGGTGCCACCCTTGGAGACGGGCACGGGCTCTGTGCAGAGGTAGGATTTACATATTTGCTAATTACAGCTGTCAGATTCCTCGAAGTGATCTAATGGTGGGGAGGCCTCACAAGTGTGAAGAGTATTTTTAACCGGGCTGTGTGGGTTTGATGGCCATTTGGGGACTAGTAATTGAATCTGAAGCTCCTTGTAAGTCTGCGGGGAAGCAGTTCAAGGGGGAAGAGACGAAGCTGGGGGAGACGGGCTGTGGGCAGCTGCGGGGAGATTTGATCCTGAAATGTGCAGAGGGGTCTCTCCTCCCCCTTCTGACAGCTGTCAATCAGCCAGCTTCACAGGGTGTCGAGTGGACACTTCCCCTGCTGCCTGGGACAAGGAGCCGTCTGGGTGCTACGAGGGTGCAGTTGGCATTGGAAACCTGATCTGCAGAGCATTTGTTCATTTGTTCGTTTGTTCGTTCCACGAGCGTTTTGAGGAATAGACAGCGTCTAGCTTTGGTGTGTGCATCACCAGGCAGCCCGGTTGGGGGCAGATCCTGAGTCGGGGGTCCCCAGTCAGGCTGAGATTTTGCATTTCTCACAAGCCTCTTAGGATACCGATGCTGCTGCCCCAGGGGCCACACCCCAAGCCACAGGCCCAGGACAGCATGGTTCTTTGTTGTGACAAGATGAACAGATGAAGCTTGTTCCTGCCCCAGGGCTTTCATCTCCCTGATGACCCTCCTCTGGCTCTTTGGTTTGGCTACCTCCTTTTTATCAGTTTTGCATCTCAGCAGAAGTGTCACCACCTTAGACTTTGTCTTGTTCTATATAAAATAGCTTCCCCAGTCCCCGTTTGAGCTCTTAGAAGATAATCTCTGAGATGATCTGGTGACATATTTCCTTTCTATTAGTCTGTTTTCTGTTGCTATAATAAAACACCTGAGAGTGGGTGATAGGAATTTATTTGGCTCGTGGTTCTGGAGGCTGGGGCATCCAGGAGCATGGTACTGGGCCATGCTCGGCTTCTGGTGAGGGCCTTTGTGCTGCATCATAACATGGTGGATGGCAGCCCAGGGTGAGACGGAGCAAGTGTGCTGGCTGATGCAGGCACATCTGCCGTGAGGACCTACCAGAGGCCAGACCCGTGGGGCCACCCCATCTTTGACTTTCAGCCTCCACAGCTGTGAGCAAAATAAACCTTTTTTCCTTTACAAAGTACTCAGCTTGGCTTCAGATATTTTGTTATAGCAACCGTAAACAAGCTGTTTCTGACCCTGAGCCTGTCAACTACATTGGCACTGTTTTCCCATCCAGAATCAGGAGAAAGTGGGACTTGAGGCTGCCCTGGGGTTGGCAGGGAGGATGATAACCGAGTTATTGGAAAATCCAGTTTCTGAACTCATGGTCAGAATCACCTGTCTCATTCACTCATTCATTCGTTCCTTGATTTATTCAATGCTGTGTTAGGCACACGTTCAGTGTTATCCTGGGGTATTGCCAAGTTCACCCCCAAAGTCTTGGTTAGTGCCAAACACATGGGACAGGGAACTCTGTTCCCAGGGAGGCAGGTGGTATACCTTGTGGCTGGTACCCTGTCAGGGCCTTTATCCCTGAATTGGGGACACCACAGAAGAGAGTATTCTAGGAGTGGGGAGTGAAGACAAGAAGGTTAAGGAAGATGGACTCATGGGAGAGGGCTTCACTTTTAACATTTGTGGGTTACATTTCCCCAATCTGGATGACCCAGGAGAAATCTTTCACTGCTCCTCTCCTGTTTCCTCTTTGCCCCTCTCTCCCCGTCTTCCTGTCTGCATATTTTTAACTCTCCTAAAAGCCGTGGAGAGGCAATTGGTTTGGGAACCAGCTGCCACCCAGCTGTGGGACCTTGGAAGAGTCACCCACCCACACGAGCCCAGGTGTCGGGGAGGGAATCTGGCCCCTCGTTCCTGAGTCTTGGCATCATGCCTGGGAGCCTGCGATCCGACTAACTGCTGTGTCCGGAAGCATTAACATTCTCTGTCTTCCCTGGAGCCAACTCTCGCTCCATTAAACAGCTTGTTCCCAAAGCAGATGGAGCAGCAAGGGGCCTGTCCCTACACAACAGGTTGAGAGTTGGCAGCTCACAGAGGACGTCTCGGGGAGCCCGGCCCTGGGTTGCTCACTGGGCAGAGGGTCCAGGTGGGTGGGAAAGAAAGGTGCTTGGGCTGGCCAGAGGGAGAGGGGACTCCTGGCTGGGTGGGGGTGGGGACACTGTCTCAAAGTGGGAAACTGGTGCACATGGCTGAGACAGCTCCGCTAGCTGGGGTCTCATGGTGCAGTGTGTGGAGGACATTCCAAGATGGGCTTTGGAAGGACAAGACAGATCTCCCAGGAGCTGGCACACCAATAGCAGCAGCTGGCCCGGGTCTGTCTTCTAGTCTG
Source organism: Marmota marmota marmota (assembly GCF_001458135.2). NCBI lineage: Eukaryota > Metazoa > Chordata > Mammalia > Rodentia > Sciuridae > Marmota > Marmota marmota. Next base: position 7,656,581 of record NW_025999853.1, on the reverse strand, counting down.
TGTAAATTCGTGGCGCAGCGCCCTGCTTTACCCAGGAGAAAGGGAGGCTCTGAGACCTCAGGGTGCCTCTTCCAGGTGACTCAGGTGGGAAGCTGGGGAGCTACTGTTCAAAGCCCCCCTTTCCCATTGCATGCAGCTAAGAGACTGAACAGCAGAATGTGGCTCTCGCAGTTCTGGAGGCCAGAGGTCAAGACCAAGAGTGGGCTCCTTCTGGAAGCCGTGAGAGAGACTCCTCCCTTGTCTCTGCTGGTTGCTGGCAGTCCTTGGTGTGCCTTGGCTTGGTGACATGTCCTGTGTCCTCTGAGCTCACGCAGCCTCTGCCAGTGTGTCCTGACTTCCTGCTGTGTCTGTGTGCAGACTGCCCTCTTCTCAAAGGACGCCAGTCATTAAGTTAGGGCCCACCCTGCTCTAGCGTGACTTGTCTTCACTTGATTCCATCTGCAGGGACACTGCTTCTACATGGGGTCCCATTCACGGGTTCCAGTCAGGCAGGATTGGCACATACCTTCTTGGGCTCACGGTTCAACCCCCAGCAGCGGGTGGCTGTCAGGTGGGACTGGGCGGGGGTGGGCAGGAAGGAAGTAGACCAACATGCACCTCTTTCTGATTCTCTGGCTTCTTCACTGCTCATTACTCACTGGGACCCCTGAGACTGGCAAGGCCAGGTCACAGAGTCCTTAAAGGCCTGGGGACTGGATCCTAGATTAGGCAGTGGGGAGAAATCCAAAGACCTGAAGTGGGGGTGCAGGTCGGTTGTGCAAGGTGGGCGCTGACAGGAGGATCCATGGGGCAGGGACAGAACGGTTGGGGGCTTCTGTGAGTCTTTGGTAACTGCTCAGGGGAGAGATGAGAGGGAGGGGGAAGGAGCGGAATTTAGGTGGCCAAGTGGGCGGGGCTTCTTCCTGAAGGGAGGGGGCTGGGCTTCGCAGGTCTTCCCTAGATAGAGCCCAGAGCCCAGTGGGAGAGCTCGGAAGCCAGGTCCCTGCACCTCGCAGACTCTTGGTTCTTCTCCCACGGAATGTGGGCTCCGGACCAGTTTCTCCCGCAGCCTCCCCTGGCTCTGCGATTCCAGGGCTCCTAGGACTGTCCTGGGATCCGGGGACCCTACAGCAGTCGGAGGCGGGTCATGGGGGAGGTTGACTTGGAGGACTCAGTGGGGAGGCAGGAAGGTAGAGAGGGCGTTTCAGGGGTGGGGACAGCCTGGGCAGAGGGCCAGAGCTGGTGTGAGAGCAGGTGCATCCGCAGCCACCGCAGCGCGGGCTTTGATGTGCCTGGGTTGCCTTCCCTGGTGGCCGTGGCGGTGGCAGCTGCTGCCCAGGGCCCTTGGAGATACGTGATGGTTCCTTCATCACTGTTTCACCCTCAGTGGGCACAGAGTAGCCTTGGCCCTTCCCCTCGCCAGCAGCCTCACTCAATAAAGGGGAGGACTGAGGCCCCCCAGCCAGGGGCCTGCCGGGGCGGGGCCTGCCGGGGCGGGGCCTGCCGGGGCGGGGCCTGCCGGGGCGGGGCCTGCCGGGGCGGGGCCTGCGCATGTTTTGGCTTCTCTTTGCCATGTGAGACTTCGAGACCAAGCCCCCAGCCCTCTTCTGGCTTCCCAAGCCCCCCCACCCCCTGTCCCCTCCCTAGCTCCTGCCAGGATGCTTTGTTTTAAGGAGAAGAAGGGGAGGGGTCAAGGGCTCCTCTTCTAGCCTGAATTGTGCCAGATCCTGCAAACTGGGGCTCCCTGCTAAAGTGTATGGGATCTGCTCTCTGCGTTTTCATTCTCTCTTTAGATAGAAACCCCCGGTTCCGAGCCCTCAGGCACCAGGGGCATCTCTCAGAGAGATTGTTCAAAACTGATTTTGAGCTTCTGGGTGGGTGACTCCTTCAAAAAGCAGGTTAGTCACCAATTCGTCATCAGGGCGGTTATGGCCTCCAACGGGCTGGCAGGGGGCGATGTCTGGTGCAGGCTCTGAGGGCAGAGCGTGTCCTGCAGGTTGGTGTCCTCATCTGGAGGCGGGAGCTTGTGGCTCCCCACATCAGGCAGGGGGGGGGGGGG
>NW_025999853.1:7615760-7654377 GCF_001458135.2 Marmota marmota marmota | reverse complement strand
GGGGTGGGGGTGGGGCAGTACTCCCTCTCCTGTGCTTCCAGAACACCATGGAAACCCTGGGCCCTGGGTACCTCTCTGGGTATTCCCTAGTGGCAGACTCAAGGACAGGAACTTCAGTTTGGTCTTGGTGTTTCTGCTTTTGTTTTTCAATCTCTGACCCTCAGGGCTGGGCACTGTACTTGGCACATAGTTCTACAGATTTATTTACCTGCTCACTTCCCTGGTATTTACTGAGCACCTGCTATGAGCCGGGCTCCATTCCAGACCCTGTGGATTTAGTGGTAAGCCAAACAGACCAAGCCCCTCCGTTCTAGGAGTGGGGGGCAGGGAGCATCAATAAGCAAACACATTCCGGGCAGTTAATGGAATTTGGGGTGATGGAGAACGCCATTTAAAGCAGGATTAGGTAACAGAGAATGGCAGAGTGGGAAGGCTGCTTTGAAAGGGACGACTGCAGAAGGTCTCTCTGAAGAGGTGGCTTTTGAGCACTTCAGTTGTGAGGGGGTGAGCCATGTGAAGTGGTAAGAGATGGAAGAAATGTCAAGGGCACAGCCCCAGAGATGGGAATGAACTTGGCATGTCAGGAATGGTGGGTCTGGACCCATTTGGGGATGCAGGCAAGGGTTGATCATGTAGGGTCTTAATGGTCAAGGTTAGGTGTTAATCGATTTATGAACCAGGTTAGGGTTGATCTGGATGCACAGTGAGGGCCTACAGAGACCGGAGAAGGACAGGGCAGTTGTTTTAGTAGTATTCTCCTCAGCCTTATTTCCTGTTGACCCTCTGCTCAGATATATATAGAGAGAGCTTTGTAGTCGACCTGAGAATCAATATGGTGGAGCAATGGGAAGGTGTGGTTGAGCCGTTAGCAGAGCTCCTGCGCCTTCTAGGAATTCATTCTGCAGTGGGATGAGTTTGATGGATACAGATGAGACTCAGAAACATGGATCAACACCAGGAAGGTTCCTGACATGGAGCTAGGGAGGGGGCTGGCAACACCCATACCTAACGGCACTTTATACTTGGGGAGTGGAGAAGGCCCCCTTCTTGAACTTGAAAGAAAAAGTTTCTGGTTCCGGTTCTCCCCCTTACCTGAGTGTTCTTGGATGAGGCATTTTACTGCTTTACAAGCTTAATTTCTGCAGCTGATATCCTTGTTCTGATTATCCACAGTGAATCTGAAGACCTCTTGGACACTGTCACCACTCTGTCCAGCACTGTAAGCACCATGTTTGACAGCGAGGTCCGTGAAGACAGGGCCCACATCCTTGTGTCTCTTGGACTGAGCAGAACGCCCCTGTGCTCACCGGATGTGTTGTGAGCTGGATTGTGCTGCTTAGTTTTAGTGTGTGCCCTGCGGGCAGAGTCTGACACAGCAGCATCACACAACCTTGGGAGGAAAGTCTAAAATTGGAGCCAGAATCCTAGCTCAGCCCTTGGTCACTAACCTCCCTGTGGTCCTTTTCCCTATCTGCGAGATGATTGAGGTGGCTTTACCAGCCTCCCCGGGTCCTGTGAGGAGCAGGTGGAAACAGCAGGAGCATATTAGTTGTACTCTGTGGCCCCCTGTCACAGTGGTGTACAGAAGGTGGAGGTTCATCTCACTCTGACCACATGCTGCTCTGTCTGCCACTTCCTCTGTACTGGAGCTGTCTGGTCCCCCTCCCCCCCCGCCCTCTCCATGGCTGGGGCCTTATTTCAGGGAAGGTGGAGGGTGGCCCTGGTGCTCTGGTGGCCCTGGTGCTCTGGTTGATGGGTTCCTGGCGATGTCATCGTCACACAGAATGGACTCTGCTGGCAAGAGTGGGCTTTGGGCCTGGGTGGCTGGTCAGGCTGCGAGAGAGGCCTTGGGTCCACAGAGGGCGAGGGGCAGGGCCTCAGGAGATGGATGCGGTTCAGAAACAAGCAGCACCCTAGGGTTGAGACTCGCAGCTGCCCTCAGGGGTCACCTGCAGCACTGTGAAGACAAAGGAAATGGCGGCATCTCCCCCGTACCGCGTTACCGGCCAGCAAGCTGCACAGGGCCTGTGTGTGAGGCCAGAGCCTGAGGGTCCTCCCAGCCCAGAGCAGACTCCCCAGCCTCCTCAGGCCTGAGTGACAGCTTTCCTATATCTCTGCAGAGGGTCAGGGACCTTGGTCTATTTCTCAGTGACATCTGGGGCATTATTCAGTGAAAGGCCTGTCCTACTTTAGTCACAGGATCTGAAAGCTCAAGGAGACTTCGGCATGATTGAGTCCAGTCCCTACCTCGGGAGGGTCACTGAGGTCAGCCTGCCTGTCCACAGTCAGGCAGCTAAGGTGCGTCAAGGCCAGGTCTTGGGTGCCCACCTGAGCCTGAGGACGGACATTGCTTTGTAAAGACTCCCACCTCCAGTGGGCAGCAGAGAGGGCCACTCGTGGTGACTGAGCATTTGCCTGCCTCTGGGCACCTTCCTGGAGCACACAAAGGGCCGGGCAGGCCCTTTAGCCTCTACGCTGTGTCCTTGTTTGGCCTGGTGCCTCGGTTTGCCCATCTGTGAAACGGGTGTTCTTGTAACAGAACCACGTGTGGCTTTGGTGAGTCGACAGCATGCGACATACTAAATCAAGTCCAGGGCACAACGAAGGATCAGCTCCTCTCTCTTCTGCCACATCCTTTCCACGCCCCATGGGACTCTGCTCCCTAGAGGCCGGGGCTCCTGGCCTTTCTGGTTCATCTTGGTGTTTCCTGGGTCGAACCATCAGCTGAAGACCTTTGGTTTGCTGTGACTCTCTTGGTTGCTTAAGGTTTCTCTTCAGTGATCGAAACCCCTTTCCCACTGTCTCGTTTCAGTCTGTCCCATCTCAGTCTGTCCCGCTGTGCAGGGGTGACTTACTCCATGGTTAAGGGGCCGTAAATGAACTGACCCTCTCGGGCATGGCGCAGTCTGGTAGGAAATGGTGCCTTGGGTTTGGTGGAGGCGGCTGTGGGTTTGAGCTCTTGGTGGTTGTCAGTGCACATCACCGGGGCCCCTCGCCCTGTGGCTGTGTAGGGGACCGTGGGTTGGGAGGGGTGGGGGCTGGCTCTGCCGGGCTCTGGATGTGTCTGCGGTGACTGTTTCTATAGGGCACCAAGTGGTTATTGACTTCCCAGCCGGCTCCTGGTTGGCCCGGGCGGGAGCCGTTCTGGAAGATGCTATTTGACATCCCGGTGGAGACCCTGAGGAGGCTTCCAGGACCAGGTGGACTCCAGACACGGTCGGGGCCCGCCTTGCTCTGCTTTCCCTGCTTCCTGTGGCCCTGGGGACAGGCACAGCCCAAAGCCGGCAGGGGCCTGGCCTTTCCTGGTGGGCCTCCTATGTGTGTCTTCAGAGTTCAGCAAACACTTCCCATGTCCCCTTGGGGACCAGCCGTCTGGGGCATTCCAAAGACCATACAGACCCTGGAGTCCAAATGCGTGCGTGTGGACCCAGCTCTGCGGCTCTATGGCTCCCCATCTGGGACCGGGCTGGACCTCATGGGAAATGAACGGTTAGCGTGCTGCCCTGGACGGTCCATCTGTCGTGGGCTTCTTATCTACAGACTAGGGATAGCAGTACCTATCACATCGTGTTGTTGAGAGGTTAAATGAGATAGTACTTCTGAATTGAATCCATCGCCCAGGGTTTAGCAGGTGTGCGAAAAACTTAACCTCCACTGTTATGGTGGCTCCTGTTGACCTTGACAGCGCAGCTTTTGAAGCCCAGCCCCTCCTTGCGTGCTAAGCCCTGTGGAGTCCCCCTGTTGACTGATCTCCTTCTGGGTGTGGGATTGTCCAAGACGCCCACATACTATTTTCTCCCAGTGAGATGTTTGCCTTCTGTCCCGAGCAGCCACTCTGATGGGGGGACGGACGGGCTTCCTGGTGGCAGAAGCAGAAGCCAGTGGCAGATGTCTTGGAACCTCCATCTGGAAGGGACCCTTGAGGTCACCTTGCTGCCTCTGAGTGTTCTAGGACTTTTGTAGATCGTCACCTGTGCCTCAGGCAGGCCCGGGGAGCAGGGCCTTGTACGGGTGGCACTGAGGGTCTGCAGTGGGTGGGGACAGAGTGGAGGCACAGGCTGAGAGACCCGGGGTCCTGTGGCTGTGGGGCACACTGCAGTGTCACTGGTTGTTCTGCTCAGTGGTCCCTTGACTGGGTGGCCCCTGTTCTCAGGGTGCTCCACAGGGTGGGAGCGGGCAGGGTAGAGGCCGGGCTTGGTTCTCGATGGACACCACCTCCTGGGCCTGACCACACTCCAGAGGTGCTGAGCCCTCGTCCACATGGACAGATCAAGAGCTGGGACACCACTGCCTGGCCCTCTGACCTCACGACGCCAAGCCGCAGTGCCCTGCCCCGAGGGGAGTCTAGAATATTCCTCCAGACAGGTTTGAGGAGGCTTCCCAATCCCCCCCCCGTCCGTGACTTTCCCCGCTCCCTCCCCCAAGCCCTGTCTCCAAGGCTGTAGAAGTCATCTCTGTCCCTTGGGTGACATTCTCCTTTCTCTTTCCCTTCTTTTAAGCTGCGTGGAGGGGATTTGTCTATGAAACGAAAACTGCTCATAACGGAAACAATTTTAGGCTCTCACAGACGTTACTGTGACTCAACAGCTGCCCAGGAATGTCGGGTTCCTCTGCTGGGAAAGCATTCCTCACCGCCGACCGGGAGGGGGGGGGGCCCTGGGGACTGGGGTCTGCAGGGGTCTCCGCACTAACAGCAGCTTCCCTCCAGACTCAGCAGAGAGGCCCTGGGAACCCTCCAGCACCTGGTGCCCAGGACATCCGAACACCCCACAGGGCTTCAGCATCCTGAGTTGCCCGCCATTACTCAGGCTCCTACATGTCAGTAGGTCCTTTGAGCTGATGCAGGAACCAGCAGACGCCCACTGTGACCACAGCAGACATCACCAATGGATCCCAGCACTCGTGGATCTCTAAGCTGAACCAGATGGGATCTTCAAATCCTTTCGCCAAAGTGAAAAGGTTTATTCCTCTGCCTTTACAGAAATTGAGACCCAGAACCTCAAGCGTGTAGCTCACCCAGGTCTCGTTGGGTGGGTCCATCTGTGTGCACCCATATCTGTGTCCATCCACACGCAAGGACACGTAAAGCCTGGGCAACGAGTGTTGTAGGTTTCTCCCGATGGAGGGGGGGGATTTCATGAGTTCCTGTGTCTTTGAAGTTCCCCACCCTCCCCTCCCCCAGATGGTTAATCTGAGCTTGTCCATTGGGACCGATTTGCAGATCTTGCTGATTTCTCTAAAGAAGGGAATCCGCTATGACCCGTAACATACAGCCACTGAGGCCACCAAGGGAAAGCGGCAAGGATCTTTGGGAAGTTGGGCTGCAGGGGTCAGCGGGGCCACATCACCTGGAACAGGCAAAATGAGTCTGAGACGGAGGAAGATCGACAGGCCAGGACATTTTTAGGTAGGTGACGAGGGGCAGCTGGAGGACCTTCCGGATTCAGTCAGAGCGGGCAGGACACGCACCTTTCCCTGGAAGGCAGAGAGAGATGGGTTTAAATAATTCACTGATTTGGGTGGAGAAAGGCGTTCCTGGGCGGATGGGCTTGTGTCATTGTCCCCTCCCCCATTTCCTGTTCTTAAAGGCACAGCTCCCCCCTGCAGGGCGCCTCTCCCGCTTTCCCTGCTGCGGAGACCCCCATCTTCTCATCTGGGCTCTGTGGAGACTCTGTGGAGCGGGGTCGGACCCACGGGGCCTGGTGCGCTCTGGGAGTGGAGTGGAAGGCTCAGGGGCTCCTGGGGCCAGGGCGTTGGTGCCGGCCCCCCACCCCCGCATTCCTATGTCGGAATCCCTCCTGTCATGCGATGGCATTGAGAGGTGGCGTCCTTGGGAAGGGATGAGGTCCCTGGTCTGCTGCCCTTATAGGAGGCCTGAGGGAGCCGGCTGGCCCTTCCTCCACGTGAGAATAGAGGCGGTGCCATCTGTGAGGAGCAGGCTGTCACTAGACACAGAGTCCCAGGCACCCTGGACTGTGAGCGACTCCTCTTGTTTATAAATTAGCCATCCTAAGGCATTTTGTTATAGCTGCCTGAGTGGCCTAAGGAAGGGGTGAAACTTGTCGCTGTGTTGTGGCTTCCCAGGGCAGTGACCGTGGAGAAGGTCCCGGTACCTGTTGCCTTTCCAGCTGGGAGTTAGGGTTGGCTGGGAGCCAGGGCCATGCTGCGGTGCAGGGCTGCCATTCCCGCCTCCCGGCCTTGACCTTGACAGGCTGGGGCTGCTCTCCTGCGGCGGCTGGTCTCTCTCCTCTGGCAGGCAGCTGTGCACCGTGGGTGGCCTCCCTCCTCCTGTCCTTGCAGTGGTCCTCTCTGTGCTCCCTTGGCCCTTGGCCACAGGATGGGGGACTCAGGAGACTGGGCAGTGACCCATAATGATGGAAGCTGCTAGTGGGACCTAGAAATACAGTGACAGCAGCAAATGGTCGCACTTTGCTATTATTAACTATGTTGTTTACTTTTATTGACTCACTGAAGCATGAAGGCAATACCATCTCCATTTTATAGAGAAGGAAATGAAAGCTCAGAGAAGTCAAGCAACTTGCCCAAAGTCACACAGTGAAAAAGAGCTGGGATCCAGTCCCAGACAGTGTGGTCTTATGGTCTGTGCTCTTAACCATTTTATGCTGCCTCTGTACTTCTAAAGTAAAAGTTGAAGCCTACTCTTGGAGGTCTTTAAAGTACGTCAGTAGCTCTTTAAGGCAGAGCTACCTTGGGGATGTGGCTACGTTTATTCAGTCAGTACTTAGTGAATAACCACCTGGCTGTCCCGGGTGCTCTTCAGAGAGAGGGAAGCATTATTATCATCACCTCCATTTTACAGGTGAGGAAACTGAGGCATGGGCCCCAGGGCACAGATCCAGGATGCCACCGAGCTGGGATGAAACAAAATTAGACAGACTTCTCTCTCTCTTCTGTTATTTTGGTGGAAGAAACTAGGTATAGAAAACCCTCCTGGACCTTCTGCATTAATTGCTAGAGCTCAGTTTACGAGACCTGAGGTTTTTTCCTAACATTTTATACTCTGCATTTAAATTTAAAAAAAAAAAAAGGCACACAGCAGCCGGGCAGGTGGCGCACACCTGTCATCCAGCAGCTCCGGAGGCTGAGGCAGGAGGACCGCGAATTCAAAGCCAGCCTCAGCAATTTAGGGAGGCTGTCAGCAACTTAACAATACCCTATAAAAAAAAGGGGCTGGGGTGTGGCTCAGTGGGAAGCACCCCTGGGTTCAATCCCTGATACCAAAAGAAAAAAGAAAAAAAAGACTCCCAGCCAGAGTGACCCATTGAGCTTGTTGAAGGGGAGCGGCCGGGATGTGTGCATGGGGTTCACGTTACAGGATGCCTCCAGGTTTCCCGGGCTGCACCCACCGTCCACCTGCCCCAGCTCGGGGCCGCTGAGGACAGGTCATGACTTGAGGTGAAGGGTGCAGGTGGGGCAGGCCGGGATCTCCCAGCCTGGGCTTTGTCTTCCCAGCAACACTTTTGGAAAAGCTTCATTAATTTGATTAAATGACTTATTAAATCAAAGTTAATGTGTTGAGAAAAAGGAAAAGAATTAGCAGTTCTTTGCAGGGGAATTATANCCCCCCAGCCTGGCCTCCCGTTCCCGTTGTTCTAAGACAAAGTTGACTCATCCGGATGCCTCACCAGCCTCCCCCTCCCGCCAGGAGGTGGTGAGCGGCTGGGGACTTGGCCATCTGTCAGCCCTCCTGGCTCCCAGCACGTTCTCTTCCTGCCTTTGGGGTGCTGTGCAGCCAACCCCAGCCACACGCCCTCTCTGTGTCCCACCTACATGTCCTCTCCCGAATCACAAGTGGAGCTGGGTGGTGGCGAGCGTGGGTACCTCAAGTACAAGCCCGTCCGTGGAGGAGACAGCGGTGGCCTGTGGCGTTAGGGGTACAGAAGTGACTGCACAGTTCCTGCCTTCGGGTGACTCATGAATCTAGGGGGATGGCGACATTATGGACCTTAGTCACGGCGGGTGTCGGGCTGCGGGCAGCTCGGTGGCAGAGCACATCCCCGTGTGCAGGAGGCCCTGGGTCCAACCCTCGGCACCCGTCAGTCAGTCGATCCATCGATAGGTCATTGCCACTCACTGGGTGCTCAGGTGTGCGGGCCCTTGTTGAATCTGTGTCGTGCTGTTTTGTCCTCCTGTGACCTCTGGAACCTTGTCCTAGAGAGGGTGGCAGAGAAGGTAGTCAGTGGGGCATGATCCGGTGGTGAGCCCAGGAGCCATGTTTCAGAAGACAAATAATTTTATTATTAGCGTTGATTAAATGATCCTCGATACCGTGTGCCGCGTACCAAGTGCTCACAGACACCTTCGGTCTCCATTCAGATGGTTGGATCAGAGAGGGTCCTGGCTTGCTGAGGATCACACAGTAGGAAGAGTCAGCTCGAGAGAACTTCCCGGCCCCTAACCCCTGTGCTGTGTCTCACCTTTTGTCAAAACAGTGCCAAGTTTATCCCCAGCCCCGTTACTTACAGAGGAGCTAAGAGAAGTGCTCCAGGACCCCAGGGTGGCCGGGTTTGTGTGCCCCTTAAACAGGAAGCATGGTAGTGTCAGCTGTGGGCCAGGTGTGGTCCCTGCAGTGGGCAGGAGGGGGTCCTAGCCTGTGGTGGGGGGCAGGTGGGGTGAGGTGCAGCAGGTGGGGACTTGGCCGAGGCAGCTGGAAAGGCAGGCAGACACCAGGAAGGGTCACCAGCTGGACCGTGGAGGGATAGTGTTCTGGGCTGGCGGGAGGCCTCCGTGGGTCGGAGCCTGAGCCCGCGGCTCCCCTGGGCAGGGAGGCTGCGTGGAGGCTGCTCGTGGCCGCTCCCTGGCCAGCGGGTCGCCTGCCCTCCCGTCCTGCAGCATCCGGGTCATCTAGGAGGCACCCCTCGGCCTCCCGCCTGGGGCGCCGGCCTCTCTGAAACCCCTTCTCCTCTCTGGGCGGCGGAGGCCGTGATTCACGCCCGCGGGTGGACGTGTCCTGCGCGCGTCTGGTCTTCAGTGACGGTGGGGGCTGCCGTGCTGGGATCTGTTCCCTGCCGTCACGTGCACACGCGGCCGCTGACAGGTGTGGCGGTGGGTGGCAGCACCTTAGAGGTCCCTACTGTGCGCCCTGGTGCTGGACTCTCAGGGGTCCCTGGGCCCTCGCCGGAGCTCAGGGTCCTACGCGCAGGTTTCTTTCCCTCTTTGAAGATGGGGAGGTTGAGGCCGGTGAGGAGAAGCTCGAACAGCCCCCGTCCTGTGTTGGGGACGAGGGCTGGGGTCCCTGGCGCTGCAGCCCCAGGGCAGCCAGGCAGGGTCCCCAGGCCACCTTGCAGAGGCAGAGCTGGAGGAGAGGGGACCCAGAGTCGGGCGTCCTGGTGTCCTCCATGGCCTGCTGGGCTGGGGGAGGCCGCGAGCCACAGCGACAGGCCTGTGTGTCCAGGACTTGGTCAAGGGCCTCCCTGAACTTGGAAAGGGCCGTGGCCACCTAAAGCGAGGCCTGGGAACCAGAAGCGCATCCTGCGGCCATGGCCTTGTGGCCACGTCCAAGGCCCACGCGGGGACCGTGGCTCCTCCCCTCTCTGTGCAGCCCACAGCTCCCCGTGCTTTAAAACTCCCCCCCCACCCCTCGGGACACCTTACAGGGCAGACTCCTGACCTCGGGGTACATCTGATGAATCAGCGTCTTGACCTCAGGGCCTGGGAACCGGGAGTGACATCATCCCCAGCCAGCCCGAGGGGCATCCGGGTTGGGGACCACGGGTCTAGGCCTCAGCTAGAGGGGCCAGATGGCTGAGGGTCACTCTGAGGTTCAGGACGTGATGTTCCAACAACAACAAAAAGCCCTGGTTATCTTGGTCCAGGGGAGGGTCATTATCAGTGTGCCCAAAGCTCTGGGGCAGGGCTGGGACTATCTCACTGCCCGAGTGTAACTCTGCATCGATGGGATTGGGTGTATCCGGGGGCCCCTCTTTTGTAGTTACAAAAATCGTGATAAGATTTACATAACATCAAATGGACCATTTTAGCCATTTTTAGGGGTGCAGCTCTTGGGCATGGATCACCTTTAGGTATGTGCTCCCCAGTGTGGAAGAACACTCTAGAATGCTTTTGGAACCCTCTAGAAAAGTGGGGCTGTGCATACATTAGGCGCTTAATACCTGCTTTCAGATGACAGTGGAAGGGTGGGATTGATGGGTGACAAGGTAAATGATGCACTAAGTAGGCACCTGCACTCTCAGCCTAGCCCCGGTCTGTGCAGGTGGAGGAGGCGCCCTGAGCAGAGGTTTAAAGCCCCATTTCTGTTTCTGGGGGAAGCAGATGAGTTGGTTCGTTGTCTGGCAGGTGCCAAGGGCCACCTCCCGGCTCCTCTGGCTCTCCCTGGACAGCGGAGAGGAGGTCTCTGTGGACGGGTCCGTTCTCTCCCGTGTCGGCTGGGTCAAGGCGGCCCGGGGTTCACAGCTCAAGACCGACTTGGGGGAGACCCAAACAAATGGGCCTTTTAACGTTTAAGAAGAGTTTTTTTTTTCCCTTTTCCAAACCGTGTGTCCACCAGAGATCCACAGACGGCCTTGTTCTAAGTCCCACCCTGCTGATTCCGTGAGGGCAGGAGCTACCACGCGGGGTGCGTGTGGGTCTGTGGCTGTGGTTTCCAGGCGCCGGGGGCCCCACAAAAGCCGGCCTGTTGGTGGCGGAGCGCATTGCCAGCCAGTGTCTGTGAGCTTCCCGGCGACAGAGGGCGGACGTTAGACAGCGAGTGAGCGGAGAGTTGGAGCCCTGGACTCGCAGGGATCGCAGCAGACGACCCTTTCATTCACAGAGAAGCCCGTGGCGTCCCGACAGGCGGGGCCTCACCCCAGGTCACACTGGTTAAGAACGTGGCTGACCACTGGCTTTTGGCTCCTCTCCACGTTCCAGGACGTGGGACCTTCCCGTCCCTGCGTTCCCTCGGCCGATGGCTTGTCGTACAGTAAGCCCAGAGACAGCTTTTCCTGAGCCAGGGTTCCTTCCACATTCCTTGATGCGTTTCGTGACTTCTCCATTTTTCATGTCGTTGCCTCTGAGAGACCTTTCCAGTCCGGGGTCCCTGCTGGGTCCCTGCGGGGTGCCATGGTTTTGCCCAAACTTCTAGAATGTAGCTGTCCAGGAGGACCTTGGTCAGTGGCACCCAAGCCCCCGCCTTGGCTCTGAGCGGAGTCCTGGGTGCTTTGCTCGCTCTGTCTCCCAGCGGGGTGGAAAGTGGAGTCCTCAGCTGAATTCCCAAGTGCCGGCTGATACGAAGTCGAAGTCGCTGTTGTTTTTCAGTCAGGGAAACCACTGGGATGTAGGGCAGGGAAAGAGCTCGGCAGAGCTCGCCGGGACCCACCGCTGGGGAGGGTGATGACAAGCTGTCTGGTTACTGCAGACGGAGCCCGTGTGAGCGCAGGACCCTCTCCCTCCCAGGTGAAGTCCAGGGGGGCTTCCGGGATCCTGGGCTGTGCAGTTACCTCCCCTTCAGAGCTGGATGAAGGATTCACTACGTGGTGTTAATTGAGGGTCTATTTTGTGCCTGACTCTACTCAAAGTAGGAGATACAGAGAGGAATTGGAGGCCATCTCTGACACAACGAGGTGGTAATGAGGAAGCACCCAGGTTCCTATGCAGGGGCTTCATTACGTATTGCAGTCTCCTTGTTACCCTCAAAGAATGAGAGCGAGATCTGGAAGGGGTGAGGCACAGCCTGCCCTTTGAGCCCAGCAGGGCTGCGTCTGCTCCTCCCCTTCCTCCTCCTCCCACGGCACTGTGGATGCTCAGTGGAGGCACAACCCCCCCCCCCACCCATACAAGAGGCAACTGCTGTGTAGACCAAGTGAGACCAAGCTCGTGTCCCACTGGGCCTTGTCTCTGCTCCTCCTGCTCCTCCGCTGAGCTCTTGTCCCTGAACAGGTCACTCTATGTCCCCCAGCCTCCATTTTGGCAGTGATAGACCAGAGAGGCCAGTGATTCGTCCTGTGACCTTGGTACATCACTTGACCTCTCTGACCTTGGGTTTCTGCTCTTTCTGGTGCGTGGCAGTGAGAAGGAGGGGGGGCACGTGGGACTGGGCCAGCGCTGTGACAGGAGGTCCCTTTACCTTGCCTGCCTCAGCACCGAGCTGTCTTGATGTTTCTATCTCAAATGAAGATTCCAGAGAACGAGTCCATCCCAACCAGGGTCCCTGCCGGTTGTCCCCCTGGGCTGCGTGCCCAGGCTCCTAGCCCTGCCTACGTCTGCTGCCTGATTCCCCCAGCCGCCCGGGGCCCCAGAGCTGCCTGGGCCCTTGGACACCTCTGAGGTCATTGAAGGCAAGGCCAGGTGTTTGAGGACCCCGTCCAGTAGGGCCAGGTGGACAGAGGAGCTGTCCCAGGTCACCTGCTGCTCCTGGCTCGTCTGGATCTCACATCTCACTGTCCCCCCCGCAGGGGAACGTGGCACCGTCATTGATAACCGCAGACCCCACATGGGGATCACACGAGAGCCGCCGGAGTGACCGGTCTCTTTTATTCCTGTGGATTTGAAGAAAAAGGCCCGAACTTTTAATAAAATCATTCCCTTTTGCTCTCGAGCCCCTTCAGTTATCTCATCAGGGACTGAAACCAGAAATCATCTGGGATATTTCCCCCACGTTGTAGATTTGAGGGGTAAAATATCTTTCACGGTTTATGTAAACAAAGAAAGAAGATTCCAGGCTAAAGCCAGAATATGAAGCAAACTGACACTCAAGATTGGCTTCTGAGCTTGATGAAAGTTTCTTAGACTCTTCTGCCACACAGAACCCTCAGCCTGTACTCCAGGCTGCTCCTCAAAAAAACAAACAAGAAAGCATCTCTTAAGTCACCGAGATGAGATCTTAGCCTTCCTGTTTCCAAATACCCTGGGACTCAGGGGCTTATTTTCAGTTGGGATTTTAAGTCCTCATGCAGTGTAGACCTGTGGATTGTGGATGAATCAAGGAAGGGGTAAGTGAATACTTGGTGAATCAGACACAGAGTGCAAGATGTACCGAGCCTTGGCCTCTGCGCCCCAACAAGGGCTTCCTGGGAGCTTAGGGGCCGCGGTTCTTCCCTGGCACTGGTTACAGCTGGCTTCTAGAATGTAGCTGTCCAGGAGGACCTTGGTCAGTGGTACCCAGTCCTCAGGAGCCAGTTGGAAGCAAGGGGGATTTTCCTGTTTCTTGTAGCTGTCTTTGCTTAACCTACTTGAACAAATAACTTAGAGTTTTTCCCCCTGTACTTTGTGTGGAAAGGAAGCAAAAATTGGAAATGAAAGGCGAACGTTCGGGTGCCTTTTAACCTTCCCTGGTGTTCCCCTGTCTCTCCTGTTCTGAGCTGATGTCCTCACCGGGACCCTTGACCTTGAACTTGGATAGGAGCCTCCCTCCCCCAGCATCCCCTTCTGGGCAGACCCTCTGACAAGTGGATGAGTCCGGCGTCCTCGCTCTAAGGGACCTTGATCCTGCTCCCAAGGGTGCTACCTCCTTTAGCTTCCCTGGAGGAGAAGCCTCAAACCTGGTCAGGTGGTAGGTCGTCTGGAGGTCATTGCAATGTGTCATGGTTTTGCCCAAACTCCTAGGTTAACGGCATTTGGAGGTGAGGCCTTCGGGAAGTGATTAGGATTAGATGACGTGGTGAGGGTGGGCCCCGTGATGGCATTAGTGGCTTCGTCAGAAGCGGAGGTGAGACTTGAGCTAGCACGCCTGCACCAGCTCTCTGTGCGCCACCTTCTGCCACCTTATGATGCAGCAAGGAGGCTCTGGCCAGAAGCCACACCCTGCTGTCACCATGCTCCTAGACCCCCAGCCTCCAGAACCTTGATCCGAATAAGTCAACTCTGCTTTTGATGTGAATATCACCCAGTCTGTGGTGACATTCAGGTGTAGCCACAGAAACAAACTTAGAGGAGATAACGGTATTTGTTGAAATATTCTTTTTGTCTACATATATATGATTCTGTTTGCATATGATTCAGGTATAAATATGTCAAACTACTTGATGTTTTATGACAGAATAGCTGAGAATTGAGAAAAATCCTGTCCCTATTTGGTGTTGATGTTGTAGTTTTTCAAGTTTTGAGCAAGCTGGTGATTATTTGATGGAGCAAATATTAGAGATACTAGAAACTTGACTTAAAGGAGTACTGTGGGGTGGGGGTTTGGGCCCCCACAGGGCTGGGCAATTATTTGTAAGAGTGCTTTGTGCTGGAGGATCTTTCCTGATACTGCTAAGACTCTTCCCTTGATTGGGTGACAGAGATTCCCTGTGGCTCATGACATCAGGGAAGGGATGTTATGGTGAATGGCTTGCGCACAGGCTGCCCTAGAGAGCCTGGTGCTCCAGATCTGGCTGCCCATATCTGAGTGAGCCCCATCTTTGGTTCACCCTCAGAGGGCCTGGGGCACTTGGGTGCTGTAGCACCTTGACCCTTGGACTCGAGGACCCTTTTGTCTCAGCTTGGAAAATAAAACATTAAACTTACAGTGAATTAAATCAGAGAGAAGGGGTGGGTGGGCGAGAATGAACACAGTGTATCCAGTAGTTGGGGCTTTGAGACAAGAAAACGGATGGAGCGAGGTAGAGGGGTCTGGGAAGGAAGCCAGGGACGCCCTGTGCCTTGGTCATCGTCGTCACCACCATCGATGGTCTCATCAAGTCCGTGAAAGGCTGCGAGCCCGAGGGGCATCCTGGTTTCAGAGGAGTTAAGACATGAAAATAGTCTGCGTCCTCGAGAGCCTGGCAGCCAGCGGGTTCAGCACTTTGATCTCCTGTCACCCCCTTAGCAACCCGATCAGGCAAGTTCTCTCATGATTCCCGTCTTACCAGTGACAAAACTGGGACACCGAGGGGTTAAGAAGTTTGCAGAAGAGTTCTTGCTGAAGAGTGGCAGGGCCAGGATCTTAGAGAGAATTCTGGCACCCTTAGCAGGTTGACCCTCTGTGACAGACAGACCCGTTGCCACCGTCACATGGTGTTTACCAATGGACTTAAACCCCGTTTCCCGGGTTCATGTTTGGATTCTCGCTCAGGGATGGACCTGGAGCTGGGGACGCCGCTCTCTGTGCCCTGGGTATTCTCTCCCTCTCCCTTCTGTCCCATGTCAGGAAGTGTTGGTGGTGACCGGCAGAGGTGGTCACCGGGGACCTGGTGTTACAGTTCAGACCCTCCGACTTTTGCTGCCAGGTGCCTGTGGCATGGACCTGGGTTCGTCCTCCTCCGTAAAGTGGAGAAGGGGGCTCATCTCTGGGTGGACGAGTGGAGGCGCGGGTAAAACAAAATCATGTTTATTCAGTGCCTGGCGTTTGGCGTGGTAGACAGTCAGACCTAGGTGGAGTCCTGCTCGTCCCCGTCCCTGGGTCATCCAGACGCCAGGCAGCAAGCTTGGAAGCAGAACTGCCCTGACATCTGCCACTTCCCACAGGTACAGACACACGGGGCTCTTGCCTCCTCTTGGGCCCCACCCATTTGCAAACCCCCTGTTGTCTGAATCTGGCTGGACACACAGACCCTGCCTGGCTGCCTGGGGGGCGGGATTTGATGCCCAAGCACCGTCTGTCCATGCGAGTGCTGCGCACCAAGGGGTCACGGCGTCCTGCTCGTCATAGCAACAACGATGTGGTAAGGTTTTCTTACCTTCTAGGGAAAGATGAGACTGTCTATTTTGTCACGATGCTATTTTATTTTAAGGGGAAAAACGTCTTAAAACGGTGCACGTTTCCCTGGGGGAGCTCACGAGAGCAGCTTTGGATCTTTGGCTGGGTTCATTCCCTTCCTAAGCTGGCTTCAGGGGACTGTGGCGCCGGCTCCGCTTTGCAGCTGAGATCCCCAGAAGGGAAGGGAGAGAGGGAGCGTGGGCGTGTGTGACAGGGTGCAGCTGCAGGGGCCTGTCCCCTGGCCACATTTCAAGGCGAAGAAGATTTGAAGCTTCCCCCACAGCTGTGGGTGCGCCCTCGGTCCCCGTCCCGCCTTCCCTCATCCATTTTTGGCTCTCCTCTGTCACCCACTTTCATGTCCCTCCCCCTTTCAGCACTTCTTGAAGGCAGCAACTCAGGTGACCCCGAGCATCTCCAAGACCTCCCTGAGACACGCAGAGATGGAGCGCGCTCACTGAGCGTCAGATCTCTCGGGGGTTAGGGGACAACTCAGTGGACGAGCACCTGTTTAGCACGCATGAGGCCTTGGAGCCATCCTGGCACCCGCACGCACTCACACACACGCACTAACACACACGCACACACACACAACGCATGCACGCACACGCACACACGCAATTCCGTGGGGAGAAAACCCACACCCATGGCTGCAGATAGCTTTCAGTTTTCTTTGGGGAGAGTCCAGCTGTCTGTTCAGCACGTGCCTGGTTTGCAGCGGCATCTGGAGCGCTCGGAGTCGACTTGGATCCAATGGCTGGTTGAAGTCACCTTGTTTAAGTGATGTACGACGCGGAGGGAAAAGTGGACTCCACGGAGGGTGCTTGTTGCTCTCTGCTCTTCTGCACGTGTGTGTCTGTGCAGACGCAGCCCCCATCTTTATCTCTGGAATTCTGTGGCCTTAAACCCCATTTCCGTGTCTTGACATGATGACATTTAATGTCAGTAGTGTTTTATTTTTTTAAATTCAACGTACCATGTACCTAAGTGAACTCCGATTACCTTGGGCACCCTGGAGTGTTTCCAGTGTGTGGCCCTCAGGAGGGAAAGGCTCTGGTCAACATCTTTGCAACATAACTTTTTTTCCCTTTCTGTTGAACAGTCCCTGGGTGTAATTTCCCCAGGAGGGAGGTGACTCGATCTGAAGGGTGTAAACATCTTCCTGGCTCCGTGACGTAGTGCATGTGGGCATGTTTTTTAAAATCAGTGTTCTCTCTATCGGCATCTTGTGCCACAGACAAGTCAGAAGAAAATAATACAAATGAACAAACACAGAGAGAGCGCCCTCCTCCCACTCCCCTAGACATATGGAAATGGAAATGTGGGCTTGGGTCGGTGAGCGCCCGCCTTGGAAGGCTCATCTTGGTGTGGCTGTAGGCGTCTTCCTTGTGGGAAGACTCTCTAGCTATAAAGACTCTCTCTCTCTCTCTTGCTGTGGGAGAAAAGAGAGACTCGGGCCTGCAGCCCCTCTCAGCATCCTGAGTTGCTGCGTTCTCAGGTGAGCAAAGCCAAATGCTTCACCCGCCATAGCACGTCACCAGCCCCTGCTGCCCATGAACAGTTCGAGAACTTCTCTTTGATTTGTGAAATACTTTAGTGCCCACAGATGAATATGTCTACACAGGTCCACGTCAGAGAGATTTGGGGTTGGGTTAGAAGACAATTTTGAGGTGCTCTATTGGGGGATAATTAGACAATCAACATAGCGGCCACAGGAGTGATCACTAGTGATGTCTTACTGTGCACTTACCTTGGGCCACCCGAATTAACTAGGTCTTCACCGCAGCCCCACTAGGTAGGCATCTTATAGATGAGGTAACTGAGGCCAAGAGATTGATGCGAACCTGTCTGTATTAGTTAGCTACGGCTGCTGTAACAAACCCCCATAAACCGGGTGGCTTACAACCCCACCCATTTGTCCTCCCATACACAGTTCTGGAAGGTGGGGCAGTGGACACTATTCAACCCAGTACACCCTTGTCCAGGGCCCCTTCCCACCTTCTACAGAGAGGCAGAAAGCAAAACCTAGGGAAGCTCAGGGTTTCCTCAGATAGCCTTGAGAGAGACAAAGGTTGGGTGACAATCTCCTTGACCTCCAAAGAGCCCGGTGGCCATGAGGGGCTGGACCCCTGAGCAGCCTGCCTGAGTGGGCGAGGCGGGGCTGCCCAGCACAGCTGAGCTGAGCCAGGGGCTCCATCGTGGGCAGAGCTGAGTGGCCCCGCGTGCTCCAGAGGGGGAGGCCTGGAGGAAATACCCTGCATGTTCCAGAAGCTTCAGGAGAGGTGACCTGTGGAGGTGGTGCTCCGGGTCTGTAAGTGTGGGGGACCTCAGAGGCAGACATCGGTGCATCCAAGTTGGGAAGTCAGACTTGGGGCCCCCAGCGCCGGGAAGAAAGTCTTTTGGCACATCATCATCTGCTTATCTGCAAAAGAAATTTATAAGCCCTGCAAGGGAACTGCAGGGGAGGGCTGAGTTCTCCAGCAGGGAGGGAGGGGGCCGGCGGAGGCTGGGCCGCACTCATGGTTGCTCATTTAAGGTGTAAAATGTAATTAATGGGATCTCTATCGCGCTGCTATCTTGTTTTATCAAAGTGAGCATAAAATGTAATTTATAAGGGCTGCCCTACGTGAACCGCCAATTTCAGCTTCTCGAACGGTTTCTCCACAAGATCTGAAGTTTCTTGAGAATAAAATCCTTCTACCCATGCAGAGGTTTTGAAGGAGGAAATCTGTGCTGGGGCTTGGGGTGGGTGGTCCTCCTTTACCCCAAGGTCCCAAGTCCTCTTAATACTCTATCAGTGGAGGTTGTTCACACCTTTGAGGGTGACAG
Source organism: Marmota marmota marmota (assembly GCF_001458135.2). Taxonomy (NCBI): domain Eukaryota; kingdom Metazoa; phylum Chordata; class Mammalia; order Rodentia; family Sciuridae; genus Marmota; species Marmota marmota. The sequence continues at coordinate 7,635,914 of NW_025999853.1, read as the reverse complement.
TTGTGGACAAATCTAAAAAGAATTAAAGTCCCAAATCTCAGACCCTACCTTTAAATTTCAGATCTTAATTTCTGTTTATAAACCCAGTTGATTTCACCGGTTATCTTTAGGGTGGCCTTAGGTTCATATTCAGCCTTTAACCAACTTAACTACCTTTGGATAACTCAAATGGCATTTAAAATTTAATGTATTTGCTGGGTACAATGGCACACACCTGTAATCCCACTGACCCAGGAGGCTGAGGCAGGAGGACTGTGAGTTCAAAGCCAGCCTCAACAACTTAATGAGGCCCTAAACAACTCACTGAGACCCTGTCTCTAAATAAAATATAAAAATGGGCTAGGGATGTGGCTTAGTTGTTAAGTACCCCTGGGTTCAATTCCCAGTTTAGTAGTAGTAATAATAATAATAATAATAATAATAATAATAATAATTTAAAGTCCTTTTTGATTACTTCAGCTGCCTGACAAACAAGTATCTAAATAATATAAATCTAATACTTCCAACTTATGAAGACGATGGATCTCAAGTTTCTTAATGTTCCAGGATTATATACAAATGTAGAAGATTTCAATTGACGATCTCACGTCGAACAGTTTGTCCGGTTTAATCTTTCATGTCGGCATTGCCACGTCGTTCTTGCACTTCACTGGTCAAAATCTCAGAAATGTTCACATTATGGATTTGATTCTGAAAACACTTCTGTAATTATTTTTAAAAATAGCCGCATTGAGACTTTATTTCTTGTATAAAATTCACCCATTTTAAGAGTGGCCCTCTAGGAAGTGGGGGTATTTACAGAGTTGTACAAATATCACCGCAGCCTAATTTTAGAACATTTCCATCCCCTAGAAAGAGCCCCTTGTCTGTGTCCTGTCGCTCCCATTCCTGGCCCTGGCCTTGGGTGGCCGCCAGTCCACTTTCTGCGTCTATAGATTTGTCTGTTTTTTACATTTTCTCCAGTTAATTTGAAATCATCCTGGTTTTCTTCTTTATTCCTTTCTCCTTCTTTTTGGGGCTGATGGTGCTGGGAGGGAACTCAGGGCTCCCCCGTGCTAGGCCATTCTCTGCACCCCGGTGCCATCCTGGGGTTTTAAGGTAGCAATTCTGGCATCTCCAACGATTCTAGGGTCACCTTCTCCACCCATTTCACGGTCGCAGCTTCGGTGGCCTGATGTTCTCCTCTGTCTGAAGCATCTCCTGCAGCCCCCCGACCCAGCCTGAGGTGGCTGGCTCCGTCCTTCACAGCCACCCGGGCTGCCTTTCTTCATCCCCTTCCTCGCCTCTTCCCCAGGCCCCCAGCGCTAGGATCAGCTGAGACAGCTGACAGGTCCCCTCCAGGGGCATCAGACCCCGAGGCTGGGTCCTGAGGTTCTGCTCAAGAGAGCCACTGTCCCTACAGCCCTGGTCCAAAGCCACCAGCTGACCACCTCGCCTGCCAGCCTCTGGGCTCCACTTCAGGGTCACGTCCTGGGTCTCAGGAAAACCCCAGCAGAGATTTGAACAGACATTTGCACGCGCACATTCACAGCAGGGAAGGGTGGGAGCAGCCAGGGTCCGTTGACGGGTGGACGAGGGGCCACGTGCAACCTGAACACGATGCCCTGCTCCAGCCCCGAGGAGAGTGGAGTCTGCCACGTCCTGCCACGTCAGGAACCTCGACGACATTGTGCAAAGGGAAACAATCAGGGGACAGATCCCGCGGGATTCCACTTACATGGTGCAGAGGAGAGGAAGGAAGGGGAGCAGCAGCTGTCACAGCAAGGGGCAGGAAGGACAAGTTGTCAATGGTGGGGACAGGGCCTCATTATGGGACGTTGGGGACGTACTGGAGTGGGCCGCCGAGGTCTCGCACAGCACCCTGAATGCGCCACACACCACTGAGCTGCACGCCTAGGACGCGGTTAGGATGCAGTATTTTAGCTTGTGGTTTTCTTTTCTTTTCTATTCTTTTCTTTTTTTTGCCATCGTAAAGCAAACCCCGTTCCATTCTCCGCCATGAGTGCCTCAGGCCCAGGCCCCGCTTCACATGCGGTCACAGGTGCCATGTCTGGTCTCCCTCTAACATGTTTTCGGAGTGACTGGGGGTGAACCTAAAGAAGGGAGGCCCCTGGGCCTAGCTGGCGTGGCCCGACAGCCAAGCCCACGGGACCCTCGAGGGCCCCCGCAGCCAGGCCCGGCCCCCGCTGGCCCCAGCCTCTCTGCCCCTGCGGATGCCATGCGTGCTTGCTGGGCACTAGTCCCCTGTCCGGCTGCCCAGTTCTTCCGACCTTCCTGAGGAGCCCCTCGGGACCCAGAGATGCCTGCAGCCCCCCAGGCCCCTCTGGAGGGAGTCAGACGGGCGGGGGTGTCCTCTTATAAGTCCTTAGGTCTGCTCTTCCCAGGAAAGATTAGGGGACGGGGACAAGGTGACCATGCTTCAAAACGCATCCAGTTTCTCATTTTGGAAAGGAGCTGTCTTGCGTGCACTCGGTCACCAAGGCCTCGCTCTAGGGCCTCTCGGGTACCAAGGACACCTGGGAGGTGAGACTGTGCCCCCTCCTCCGGGAGTGTTTAGTCTCAAGGGACCCACCAAGCAGTGGCCAGGGGAGCATTTCAAATAGGGAGAGGTGACGAGTGCAGGGCAGAAGGGCAGAGCGAGGCCGAGAGGGAGGAAGGAGAGTGGGGACATGTGTCCTGGGCAGCTTTTCTGGGGCGCTGGCCAGGTGTCCAGAGACCAGAAGGAAGAAAAGAGCGACCCCTGGTACCAGGCGAGGTGTCCCAGGCTGGTGGAGCAGGGAGTGCCAAGGTCCTGAGGCCGAGGCTCTGGCTCTGAGCAAGAGGCCGCGTGGCCGGGGAGGGCCACGGTCCTGTGCGGCTCCCTAGGCCACACGTGGGACTTGGGATCTTGTTCTAGGTCGTGGCAGGTCTTTGCGGGCAGGGAGGACATCGCGATGTGATTCACATTCTTAGAGGATCTGACCGCTGGTGGGGACTGTCTTGGGAGGTCGAGTTGGGAGCAGGGACACCAGTGCTGGCCAGTGAGGAGGTCTCCGATCACAGCAAAAGGAGAGGCGGTGGCTTGTCCTCGGCTGGTGACGGGAGACGAGCTGACAGGGGCATTAGCAGGTGGGCAGGAGGAGCCAGCAGGCTCCTGGGGTTGGTGGGCACAGCCTTGGGGATACCATGGCCCATGCTGCTCGGACGGGCATGTGGGAGGAAGTCTTAGGCCTGGGAGCCACGAGTCCTGCTGGTCAGTCTTCCTCAATTTCAAGTCCTACGCAACCTCCTCAGCCCGACCCTCACCCCTGACGTCTTTCAGGAGACCCACGCCAGGGCTCTGCCACCACCCGTCATGGTCCGTTGGTTGTTGTGAAATCGATTTCATGAATCGTGACTCGTGTTAAAAAAAGAAGAGAATAAAAATATCAGCTCGTCACACATGGTGAGGCTAAGCACCGGCTCAGAGCCGCGGCTGCGTGTGTGCAGGGGAGAAGGCAGGCCTCAGGAGCCCCTCGCTCTAGTCGCAGTTCTGTGGCAAGCAGCCACGTGACCTTGGACAAGTCAAGTCCTCTCCCCTGGACCTGGGGCTCGGGCGGCTGGATGGGCCCCCTCTCCCCGCCCTGCCCCCTACCCTTCCTCTCTCCCCTCTGCCTGCTCCCATTTCTTCCAGTGGGTTGCATGCTGAACCCTCTAGCCCTGAGGATCATTTTTGAGCTTGGTATCTGTCCGTTCCAGCTGCTGTAACAAAATGCTACAGACCAGGTGACTTCTAAGCAACAGAAGTTTTTTCTCACGGTTTGAAGTTGGTGAGGTCCACCTCAAGCTGCTGCTGGATCAAGAGGCTGTCGGTTCCTAGGCGATGCCTTCTCGCTGTGCCCTCCCCCGGAGAAGGGGCAAGGGGCTCTCTAGGGCCTCTCACACAGGCACTGATCCCGGCCAGGAAGGCCGTGCCCTCATGACTGCCCACCCGCCAAAGCCCCACGGGGTCTCAGCGCAGGAAGGGGGGGCGCACATTCAGCACCTAGGATCTGCTCCCTGCTCTTCATCTTGTGCAGCCAACCAGCTCTGAAGCCACTTTCCCTCAGCCCCATAGAGCCATCCAGAACCTCTTTTTGCATGAAAGTCACATGACCAGATGGTCCCTAAGAGGCCCTTCTTGACATGGATGTGGGTCATTTTACACTAACCTGCCAGGTGGACAAGTGGTTTGTGCCTGGGCAGGGTCCTTGTGCCTCTGGAATTAAGCATGGCCCCCTGCTCTGCAGATGACCAAAATCCTCTAAAAGAAACAACGGGTGGATCACAGAGGCCGTCGGTGTTGGTGAATCCATTGGGGGCCGCTCTCCCTGCAGGTAGTGTTTTAATGGGCACCGAATATTCTTCCAGGATGATTAGTGGAGCCCCCAGGGCTTTGGTGTCAGGAAGCCTCGTGGCCTGTAGGTGAAGCCGAGTCTCTTCCCTTCCCCAGTTATACCAAGAGCGTTCACCTAATTCTTGGATTCACATCCTTGACCTTTATTCACCAAAAGTTCAATTCACTTTGGTTCTGCAACCACCTCCCACAGGAGGGGCTTCCTGCCTCAAGGAGCTTACAGTCGAGAGGACCAGGACCTGGCTGTGATAGGGTTCAGGTTACTCCCCAGCCAAATAAAGGCCAAATCCCTGAGATTTTTTTTTTTTTCATGGAGAGTGAACCCAAGGGCACTCAATCACGGTGCTAATCCCCAGCATTTAAAATTTTTTATTTTGAGATAGGGTTTCCCTAAGTTGCTGAGAGTCTTGCTAAGTCACAGGGGCTGGCCTCAAACTTGCGATCCTCCAGCCTCGGCCTCCCAAGTCACTGGTATCACAGGTGTGCACCACCCGGCTGACCCTCAGTTTTCCTTATTGAGTTTGTTTGTAGGTCTCTAATACGTTGGATGGGATCTGGCGGTGCTTTTGAAGCGCTCTGGGTTGTCCCTGTGGGAGGCCCTGCGTGCAGAGAGCAATGAGAACCAGATGGTGAAGTTAGATAATGTTCTGGGGCTCCTGAGAAGTCACCTACAAACACAGGCATGCTGAATGTTTTGTAGAGCACCCGAAGGCCCTGGCTTCAGGGACGGCCTTTGTGCACGTCTCTTCCGGCTGCTGACATCTGTAATTGGTGACACATCTCATTGCAGGTGCCAGGTTTGGATCTTGGCTCTGCCACATTGTAGCCGTGTCATTGGGTAAATTCTCCGGCTCCTCTGAGCCTCAGTTTCCTCGTCTTTAAAATGGGCACAAGACCACCTGCTTGCAAGGGGGTTAAGGAGCCCCAAGGAGCTGTGGGGGTAAGTGTCAGTGTTTGTGGGGTGCACAGAGAGCTCATTTAAGGCACCTCAGAGCCCAGGAGGAGCACAGCATATTAATTTTGCTGCTTGTTTTGGTTGATTTTCACGACTTTGGCTTAGGAGGTGAATTAAACCATCCCGAGGGGGCACTGCACCGGGAGAAGGCGTGTGAGGACAGAGCTTGCTCGCTCCTCTTTGTTCTGCTGTGAGGAGGGGCTTTGGCCTGGTCCCTGTTGGTACAGTTAGTGTCTGTGGTAACTTTGGGGTTGCTTGGCCTCTAGTTTTAGTTTCAGTCAATTGAAACACACGTGCTGTGTACCACTGTGCGCTAAGCACTCAGTCAGGCAGCAGGTGTGATGAGAGGGCAGCTGTGGGCCCTGTGGGGCTTGGCACTGCAGGAGGTGTGCTAGCCTCTGCTGGCCCTGCAGTACAGCTGTGGGACCTCTGGCCCTTCCGTCCCCTCTCTGAGCCGGTTTTGTCCTCTGAAAACGAGAAACAGCCAGATGTGGCTAGTCCAGAACCTCTCAGGCTTCAGAAATGAGTTTGGATTCAATCTGCCAAAGATTGTTTGAAAGAAAATGAAATCTCATGGCGATACAGGTTTCGGGTATTTTTACAAGTTTTGAATGGACTAGCTACAGATGTGCTTTATTTATTTATTTATTTTTAGTACCGGGGATTGAACTCAGGGGCACTCGACCACTGAGCCACATCCCCAGCCCTATTTTGTATTTTATTTAGAGACAGGGTCTAAATAAAAGACTTAGCACCTCACTTTTGCTGAGGCTGGCTTTGAACTCGCCATCCTTCTGTCTTGGCCTCCCGAACTGCTGGGATTACAGGTGTGCCCCACCATGCCCGGCTCAGATGTAGTTTGGGTCTTGCTGTGGCTTTTTCCTCTGTCCTGAGTCTCCCTCCCACAGTTCTTGCTTTGATTTAAAAGAGCAGAATGGGGGGGTGGTGTCCCCAAAGGGCAGCACTGGATGCAGAACAACAGGTGACGCTGCGTAGCCCTCACTGAGCACAGGTGGAGGCTGGGGCTCCCGGCCCCGCCCTCTCTGGCCCCGCCCTCTCTGGCCCCGCCCTCTCCCCCGGAAAGCTTCAGGCCAGAGCTGGTCCCTAAGACAAGGCTTTGTTCTAAGAGCCGACCCGTGGCCCAGGCCTAGACCTCTAGCTGTCTGAGATTTGGGGGGGGGGGGCCAGGAATTCCCATTTTTGTAGTATTAGAATAGGGAATTGGTGCCAGGACCCCCCTGCCCTGCAGATACCAGAATCCACGGGCTCTCAGGTCCTTCATATAATATAAAATATTACAGTATTTGCATAGAACCCCCCACATCCCCTGCCCCCATTAAGTCATCGCGAGATTACTCTCAATACCTAATGCCTGACACCTCGCTGTTCTGCTCTACAGTTGAAGGGACACTGATTGGGTAGCTCTAATGTTTGGGACCCTCGGAATTGCAGAGGGTCTGCATCGGAAATGTTTGCCTAGACTTTATCAGCAAATGCCTCCTAATCCCCAAATCCCAAACCTGGAGCTTCCTCTGAGCACTGTGACACTCCCAGAGTTCCAGATTTAGGGTCTGGCCTCAGGGACGCTCAGTCTGTCCCCACAAGATCTCGTTCCTAGCGAGGCTGCTGGCTCCGTGGCCGAGCTGGGGCGGGTCCAGTCCTGCGACCTGTCCGTTGCCACGCACCACGAGGCCCTCGGCATTGTTACTGCGGGTGTCCTGGAGCTGAGCGTGGGAGACAGGAGGTGGCCCTCAAGGCTGTCCCGTGGGTGAACCCAGGTCTGGCCCGGACCTGGTTGACCTTAATGCCTGAGCCACCTCCTTTTCCAGGGTTGTCTGGTGACCCACTGGTCCCAGGGCTTTTCTGGTATTGGCACCCCAGGTCCCGAGCCCCCAGGGTCTCAGTCCCTTGGGAACCAGGTCAGTTGGTTGTTCTGCTTTCAGCACAGTGACCTGGGGGAGGGGGGTCAGCTGTGACGTACTGTCCTCCTGGGGGGTGCTGTGGGTGCCCCGGGGCAGGATGCTGAGAGTGGATCCGACGTGTCCCGTCTGGCCGGATGCACTGTGCTGGGCGCTGGTGTGAGTCGGGCACTGGGGAGAGAGCTGCTTTGCGCTCGGGGAGCCTGGAACTGGTGAGGAACCACGTCCAGGCTGTTAGCAGGTCAGGGGCTTTGGAAAGGTCCCCAGTCAGCTGGATGTTAGGGTGGGCTTGCCGGAGGGAGGATGGAGCCCCACTGGACTTGGTAATTTAGTATATAAGTGCTTCACTTTGCTGAATGAACTGGCAGCACAAAGATGGTGGCGATATGAGTGCGAAGCCCTCTTTCCCTGCCTTTAGAAAGAGATCAGGATTTGACTGTGTTACTTGCCCTTCCATTTGCCAGCTGTGTGATCTCAAGCAAATTACAGAACCTCTCTGGGCTTCAGTTTCCTCAACTGTAAGATGGGAATAGATGCTGTTATTACTATTATCTAACTTAAAGGGTTTTTATGAGGATTAACTGAAGCAATGTGAGGAAAGGGCTCAGCCGTATGCCTGTACCGGGCACGTGGTAATCCTAACGCCTGGCCGGCCGTGATTATTATGAACTCTTACTGTATTTTCCAAGACCTGACTTCCAGCCCTGGCTCTGCAGCCAACTACATTGAGGATTTGGGACAATCATGTCACTTTCTGAGGTTCCTGTGAATTTCAGGGTTTGGGCTGTGTCCTCGTCCCTTGGATTCTGATGACTTGGTTTTGCGACGTGCATGGAGGCGGCTTCTGCCGGGCTCCCAGGACTTCCGTTCTATGTCCGACCCGAACCAACAGCCCAGCCGCCCTTCCTGGTGGCAGCAGCACTGAAGGGCCATAGGAGCCACCGAGACCCAGATGGCCGATTCCTCTGCCCCGAGCTGGCTCCCGCACCCTGCGCGGGTGGAGGTGGGGACAGAGCTTCACCCGGAGGCGGTGCCCTCTTCATCCTGGTGCCACAAACCCGCGGCTGGGGTCTCGCTTTAGCTTCGGGAAGACGCGGGGCTCCTCGGGTCCCAGAAGCCGCTCTGCGCACGGAGCCTGCGAGGTTCCTGGGCCTTTCGTTGTTGCGTGTTGAGAAAGGAGAAAATGACTGTCGGGGTGGGCAGACGGCAGGAGGTCCCCACTGATGTCCTTGGGGTCTCTTTCCTCGGGCTTTCGATCATCAGGCCTTACACTTTCAAAGGGGGAAAATAACCCCCAGCAGCTCCCTCCACGTATAGCACAACCATCCCGCGCGGTGCCCTGACCAGTGCTGATGGCCTGGAACATTCGGGGGCCTTTGGAGGACCTGCTGGGTCCCAGGCAAGCTGAGTGACCCGGGGACGGCCTGCCTCCCCAGCCCAGCCTCTCGCAGGCGCTCGATGAACATCTATTAAGCGAATGATTTTGCCATCGTGGCCATCCGTGGTCTGGCCAGCCCGTCCTGCCCGTGTGCCCTGTGACTCCAGGTTGCCTAGGGACCACCGGTCCTAGATGTGGCCAGCCAGCAGGCCTCAGGCCAGGAGGGAACCGTGGAGACGTTTCCGTGGCCCTCACTTGTGGTCCAGCGTGATGCCTGACCCCTGGGTGACTGAGCTAACCCCGCCGAGCCCCAGCTCTCCCCTCAGTAAAGAGGGGACAGTAAAAAGGAGACATCAGTGGCACCCGCCCGTAGGACCCCTGTGAGGGTCAGTGAGCTGAACTCGAGTGCTCTCTACGTTGACGGCCACTGCCTGCTGGTCGGCCTCTGGACCTGCCCTGATGCCCCTTGTCCCAAGACACACACACAGCGTAAAAGCTCAGACTCCAGCAAGTTCTGTCGGCCACAACCAGGGACCCCATCCACCAAGGATGGAAAATAGCAAAAAATTTCACATCTGTGCTGCAAAGGTACAGGGATTATTTTGGGGGGTACCAGGGATTGAACCCAGGAGTGCGTCACCACTGAGCCACACCCCCAGCCATGCTGAGCAGGGGCAGGAGGTGGCCCTGGGCTCACAGGTCGGGCTGCACCCATCAGGTACAAGTGGCTTTGGGCAGAAGAGGCCTTGACCTTACTCAGGGAGGAGATCTATGACGTTACCTCTGTGAAATCCTCCCTGCGCTGTGGGAAGGACTCCTCTTCCCAGGCGCCCAGAGCGCCCCACGCCGTCAACAGCAGGACTGTTATCATCTTAATAAACAGCGCTCAGGGCCCCTCCGGCTTTTGAGACCTGGGGTGCCAAAGCCAGTTCACAGGGCGCCCCGTGGAGTCACAGGCAGGGCTGCAGGCGGAGGCCCCAAGTCGCAGGCCCCACACGGTCAAAGCATTTTAAAGGCCTTTGCATTAGAAAAATAAACCAATTAAATAATACTGCCTTCCATAAAAAGCAGACTTTTAATGGATTCCACGGTAGGGTTTCACGGTGGCCGTCCCACAGCCCGGGGCCCCGATGAGCCAGTCTGTCGCCACAGGGAGAACTTAATCTTGCATGGCGTGGGCATGATTTTACAAGTTTTATGGCTGTTTTTTCTCCTCCGAAGTGTTGCTGTGTCGTTGTGCACCAAGGGTGACTGGCGTGCGTTTAACAGCTTACCTCCTCTTTGGTGGAAATGAAAAATGAAGTCATAAATGAAGAAAAACACAAGGTAGACTTTCCCCTGCCTCTTCTTGGGGCAGCCGTGGAGGAACAAAGAGCCAGTGTCCCCTGGTCAGCCTGGTCACGTTCCAGCGGCTTTTATGTATTGACATTTGCCTGCGGATCCTGGGAAGGCGGCCAGCCAGGCAGGGCGTGTGTGGAGCTGTGACCCCGGAATACTTGGGGTGGTTCTGCAGGGCAGGGCTTGGTGCACTGGGGCCTGGGGGCCAAATGCAGCCCCCTGCCGGTGTTTGTTAAGCAGTTGAAATAAATCAAAAGAATGATATTTCCTGACATGTGAAAAGTATCTGAAATTCAAACGCTACTGTCCTTAAATGATTTTTTTTTTTTTTTGGTACTGGGGATTGAACCCAGAGGCTCTTTGCCACATCCTCAGCCCATTTCATTTTTTATTTTGAGACAGGGTCTTGCTGAGTTGTTGAGGCTGGCCTCAACTTGGGATCCTCCTGACTCAGCCTCCTGAGTGGCTATGTTCCACCACGCACAGCTGTAAATCCACTTTGATTGGTGCTCGGTCCTGGCCATTCCCCATAGAAACTGAGGCAGAGAGAGGCTAGGTACTTTGTTCAAAGTCACACAGCCAATATATGGTAGAGCCAGGATTCAAGTCCAGGCTGTCTGTTCCAAAGAACGAGGGGATGTCCCACTGTGTACTCTGCTGTCACTGTATAGCGGGTGATTCCTTTAGGCTTAGGAAAGGGTCTATTTTCCTTGTTCCACTCTGGCCCCTATTATATGATTGCATTAGAAAGTTGCCTCCTATTTTGGAAGAAAGCACTTATTCAATATTCCTCCCTCATCTTCCCCCCCTCTTTTTTGGGGGGGTACCGGGGATTGAACTCCGGGCACTCAATCACTGAGCCATGTCCCCAGCCCTATTCTGTATTTAAGTAGAGACAGGGTCTCACTGAATTGCTTAGCACCTCACCATTGCTGAGGCTGGCTTTGAACTCGCGATCCTCCTGCCTCAGCCTCTTGAGCTGCTGGGATCACGGGCCTGCACCACTGTGCCCGGCCCATCTTTCCTTCTTTCCCACTCTCCTTTCCTCCACTGCCACAACAATTAATGATCAGGCCTGTCTATGCGTTAGGCCCTGGTGAGGGATAGCACAGAGCCAGGGTGTCTGTGAGCAAGAATCCATTTCTGTTTAAAAACCCTGTCTGGGTGGCCTGGATGCTGGTGGGATTCGAGGAGTGCTCTTTGTCCCCCCCTTTGACCCCCTGGGTTGGCCATCTCTGCCCGCCCGGGACCGAACTCCCTCCCTCCCTCTCTCGGCCACAGCTGATATTTTAATGAAAACATAACATCATAACAAGAGGCTCAGGAGAGGCCAGGCCTCCGGGCCACGGGGGGGTGGGAGGAGAACCCTGGGGCACGTCCAGACACCAAGTGCCAGGGGTCCAGGTCGCCGAGTGCGGAGGGACCGTCCACAGGGGGACCGTCCGCGGAGTCCTTAGTGGCCTTGGGCTGCACGATGACGTCCAGGTCAGCGTCAGGCCGCGGAAGGTCGTGACAGAGCTAAGAGTGCCTACTGCCTGGTGACGTCACTGTCACCGAAGCTCGTGCAGCCTGTTGCGTGCTTATTTGTGGTGATGCTGGGGCCACCCTGCGGCCCCGCCTGTCGCAGAGGGCTCCGCACAGCTCTGGTTATTTCCAGGCAAACTGCTTCTGCCCGCGGACTTGGCTGGGAGACCCTCTGCCTGGGACACGGCAGCCGCGTCCCTTTTCTTTCTTGGGGTCCAGGGACAGCATGAGGAGCCCTCCTTGCTCGGAGCTGCCTGCGCCCCAGTCTCTCCCCGCTCCTGGGTGCCTTCTGCTCGGCCAGCCTCTGCCTCCTTCCTGACCAGCTTCGCTTTCTCTCCTCAGTCATGCGGAGGAATCCCTTTGGTGTGGACATCTGCTGTCGAAAGGGGTCACGGAGTCCCCTGCAGGAGCTCTACAACCCGATCCAGGTAAGCCTGGGGCGCCTCTGTGCTCTCCTGATGGTCAGCATGTGGCGGTTTGGGGGTGGGGGAAGTGGGACAGAGAAACTGCCAAAGGATGGACTGGGGAGACTTGAAACCGCCCTCCTCGCCCTGCAGTGGTCCCGGTTTCCAGCACAGGTTGAGCACCCTCATCTGAATGTCTGACATCCAAAGCGCTCTGCAGTTGAAACTTTGGGAGCCCGACATGGCCATGGTGCCACAAATGGGAATATTCTACTCCCGACCTCCTGGGACCCGTCACAGTCACAGTGCAGGTGCATTGGAAAGATTGTCCCTTCAGGCTCTGGGTCTGAGGAGCATCTGAAGTGCAAATGAGGTCGTGTTTAGAATTGTCCCAGCCCCAGGTTACCTGTGAGGTCTAGGCAAGGTGTTCCAAAATCTGAAAAAATCCCAATCTGAAATGCTCTGGCCCCAGGCATTTGAAGAGGGGACGCTCAACCTGGGACACTTGGGAACCTGGCAAGAAATGTTGACAGTGAACAGAGGCCCCGGGGTGCTGGCCTAGAGGTCCCAGGGTGCTGGCCTAGAGGCCCCGGGGGGCCGGCCTCTGCTCTCAGACCTTCGGGCTGCACAGGGGTAGCCCCGGGCTGCTTGAGGAGCCTCCCCCAGGCTGGGGGTGGCAGGCCCTCTCTCCCACGCGTCCCTTGTGTGTGGGGACCTCCTGCTAAAGAGGGTCCCGTCAGTCTGACTCCTTCATTGAATGAGGCACAAACTCGGCCTCTGGGGTCGGTTATGAAATGAGCTGCTTTTGGAGCAAAATAAAAACAAAAAAGAACAATAACAACAAAAAGCTTCCACCAAAGAGTCGTGTGGCTGGTGGAGAGAGAGGAGTGGAGTCGGGGTGGCCGGTCACCATGGCGACGGCCCCGTGGTGTGGGGTCCTGATGTGGAAATCCCTGGCTGGCCCTTTGGAGGAGCGTTAATCCCCACTTGGGGACAGGGACAACCCTGGCTGAGGTTGAGAGCTGGGGGAAGGGGCGGGGTGTGGCTCGGCCTTCCAGGATGCTGGACTCAAGGACACAAGGCTAGGAAGTGTCTCGTCCCCGTCCCTCTCCGGCCTCCCTCCTCCACTCCCTTCTGAGCGCGTGGGCCCCGTGTCTGAGCAGCTTGGTGGCCTGATCCGGCTGACCCGGGCCCTGCCACCCACCTCGGGGCTCTGGGTGCGACTTGGCCAGATGAACCCCCTGACCACAAACCCAGTCCTGCCAGAGCCTCTCTGCTGGGCTCCGGGTGACCCCACGGGGGATGTGATCTTGCCCTTTCCTTTGGTGGCCTGTGACCTGACCATTATTGGCCGGCATCCCAGCCTGTCGACACCGCCGTCTCCAGGAAGAGGGGACCAGGCTTTGACTGCTCCCGGGGTCTCTGACAAGCCAGGTTGAAAGCCACGCAGGCCACTCGATGCTCACCATTCCCGTCTTTTGGTGGACATCTTGCGGTGACGAGGGATGCAGGATGTCCCGGGCAGACTGTTTCTGGTGGAGTCCCCTCTGAGTGGGAGGTCTGTGCCTGTGTCCTGGGCCCTCCACACCTAACAGGGCATCTGGCTGAGGGCAGGTCCCTGAATACCTGTGGTTGAAAGAGTGGACGTCTGGGCTCCGACCCCTGCTCCCCTCTGACTCGTTGTGTGACCTGCAGCCACCGGGGGGCCCCTGCAGATTGTTCCCACCTGAACATCTCTCTGGGAAGTTGGGAGAATTCGATTGTTCTGACGTGTCAGAGGCGGCATGGCCCGTCATCGGTGAGGTCACAAGGGTGGCTTCGGTATTACAAGTGCTCACAGCCAGATGGGGTTCACAGCCTGGTGTCCACATTCCCCCACGGGGTGACCGCGGGCAGGTCACACAGCCCCTCTGAGATGCCCTCCCTGATCTATAATACAGGGTGAATCACGCCCACCCTGCAGGGCCACCCGAGGTGCGTGTCCTGCTCAGGGGCCCCCGTGGGTGTCCACTGCTGGGTCCACTTGCTCCTGACTTGGTGGCTTCTGTCCTCCGGAGTGTGAGCCTCCGCATGGAGCTCGGGGCCAGGCGCAGGAGGGTGGTGAGGCCGCGGGCTCGGCTCCCCTGAGGGGGCCTCGTTATCAGGATTGCCACGCGTGATTGACGGCCAGGGCGGACCGCTTGGTGCCTCGTAAATCCGTCAGAGGAGCAGCGACCCTCTGGGTGGACGGCATCTTGTCCTTAGGGTGAGGCGCTGAGTGTCCTCCAGATGGGAAGTTCGTTTAGCCCTGGCCCAGGACGTGGGCGGGACGTCATTGGTGAGGATGTACATGGGTGAGTCATTGTCCTTCTTCAAGGATGGCTCGGGCATGTCCTCGGCCCCTTCGGCTGGCAGCGGGGAGACGTCCTTGCAGGAAGATGGCCCTGTTTCCTTGGGATGTTTTTTCTGAAGCTGGCTTCCTCGACGGGTTGTAACTGCATTCCATTCCCACGCGAAGCCTCCAAGTGGCCCTGGGGGAGGCTGTGCTGACAGGTTATTTGGGTTTGACATGGGATGATGACAGGAGGACCATTTATTTTACATGACAAAAAAACTTAACATTATTCCTGGGTGTGGGGGCGCTCGCCTCTGTTCCCAGCAACTCTGGAGGCTGAGGCAGGAGGATTGCAGGTTCGAGGCCAGCCTCAACAACTCAGCAAGAACTACTAAAGACAGAAGGAACTACTAAAGACAAACCAGAACAAACTGCAAATACCTCTACGCTGTGCTCACTGTTGCTAGCAAAGTTCTCCTGGCAGGAATTGCCTCCCTTGATACTTCTCCCAAATAAGCATAATCCCAGAGTGTCACTGGACCAAAGTTCATACCTCCCTTGGGAGAATTGGCTGTAATCTGATTTTGGCTTCAGGGTTTTTTTATTTCAGTGCCCTGCAAACCCCTAACCATTAAGACAACAATTGTTTTTTTTTTTTTAAAAAAAAAAACAAACCCGTGTAGTCGATGGTATTCTTAGCAGAGCTGCACTCTGATGTCTTGTAATTTTCCTGGTTCTCTGCTGCCTCCCTGGCCCCAAAATAAATCGTAATTGCCCATCAGATCAACTGGCGTCAAGTCACCCAAAGTTCAGGGGCTGCCAAGTGCATATTTGTGGGCTGAGCCATCTGTGGGCCGCGGGGCTCGGCTCTGCCCAGGGCAGGGCTCTGCTGTCACCATGAATAGGGCATAATTGCCCCTCCTGTCCGCGGGGTAGGCGCACCCATCCTTCAGCCTCGCCAGCTGCCTGGTCCGCCTGCCGCCTGGTCCGCCTGCCGCCTGGTCCGCCCGCCCGTGGGCCCCCTGAAGCCCAACATCCCCAGCCCCTCAATGAGTCTTCACAACAACCCAGAGGAAGGTCTCTGACGACCCCATTTCCCTGATCAGTTAACGGATGCTCAGAGAGGTCGAGCGGTTTGCCAAGATCACACAGCTGCTGAACGACAGAACGGGCCCATCTGGCCTGGCTAGACCACAGGAGAGGGGGAGCAGCACTCTGTCTCCCCCAGGAGCAATGTTCCCTGCAGGGTCTCCTTCCTAGCTGCTCAAGCTGAGGCCTGGGGTGTGCTCTGGACCAAAGGCAGGAGACAGGGCGTATGGGCTGGAGGGAAGGCGCAGGAGGTGTCCTGCTAGGCAACTGCGGATTCGTATGTTGTGTACGGAACCTTATATTGGGCTCTGCAGAGGAGGCTCCTTCTTCTCCTGGCTGAGCCAGGCTAAGCAGGCGTCACCGCAGGAACTCTGCTGTGGGACGGCACACTCTGGTGACAGGTGGATGCTGGGCGCGTTGATTCAATTGCAAGTGTGGGTTGGTGAAAGTCTGCCCAGGGTCGAGCCCGGGGTGGGCATGCTCCCAGCCCCCACCCAAGGAGCTTTTGGAGCATTGCTTGACAAAATCTGCTTCTTCTGCAGACATTTCTAGAATAAACGGGGAAAGGCACAGGAAGAGGGCCCCTTAGCATCTGAGTGCTGGGTGACAGGTTTTTGCAAAGTTATGGGACTTTGGTTGTGAGTAGCACCTCTCCTGGCGGGGTGCACGTGGAGGAGCTCCACAAGGAGCTGGCACGTGCGTGGGTCACAGCAGACTTCATGTGACAAGGAGAGGGGATGGCGGTGCAGACAGAGCAGCCGGAGCTGGGGCACATAGGAGACCTGGGAGGAGTTTGTGGCCAGAGTCAGGGTGAGGCTGGGAGCTGGCTGGAGACGGGGCAGGAGAGGCTGGTGCCAGGAGATGGGTCTCACCCACCATTCTGGAGGGGTGAGTGGTCAGGGCTGGTGTCACCAGGTGCTCACAGGAGCGAGTGTGCAACTTAGGAACCAGCTTGGCTCCTGGCGGCTGCCCATCACGGATTAAATGGATTAGATCAGGGGCTCTCCAGCCTGGACGCACACTGGATCCACTCGGGGGCTTCTAAAAACTGACCCGTGCCCAGGCTCCTCCCTGGAGATTCTGGTCTTGTCTGTCTGGGATGCAGCCGGGGTGTTGATATTCCAGAGCTGCCTCCTGAGGCTCAGGGGCAGCGGAACTCAATAGCACTGGGTCGGAGGGTCTTTAGGGACTGGGGCCCTTGGCTTCAAATATCTTTGATTCCTTGATTCTAACATGACCTGCCACTTGAAAGCCACTCCAGGTGTGTGCGTGGGGAGTGTTCATTACGTTCCCACTCTTTGCATATGAAGGCCCGTGTCTACTCTGCCACCAAGACATGGGGCGACTGTCCCTCATCTGCTCAATGAATAGTTGTGGGTCTGCTGTCTTGAGGTTGGACACTTGACCAGCACCACGCAGATAAATCCAGAAGCCAAACCTCCAGAGAAAGTGTTGGGACAAGCCCATATAAGCACCCTGGACCCCCGCCCCCAGCTTGATCCCAGACTCGTCCAGGCCAGGCATCAGGTGGGGGGGTCCCTGAAGGATCAGATGCCATCTCACAGATCAGCAAGTGGGCGGAGGGCTGTCTGTCTTTCCAGCTGCTGTTTGGGAAGAAGGATCCTGTCTGGTGCTACATACTGGGGTGGGCAAGAAGGAGCACCAGGGGGCAGTCCCCAATGCTTCAATGCCAACCACCTGGTAAATGACGGGGCCATCTAATTATCTTGCTTTGACCCAACAGCTGTCTACCAGCCCAAGCGGGATTGATTGATTCAGGCGTAGACTGGCTCCGTGTGCGGGGTGGTTACTTACTGTCAGGCCACCAGAACGGCAGCTGGCGGGCAGTGACGAGCTAGGCCGCTCACCTGGCCTCACACACGGCGCTCGGGAGCGTGCTCCATTATTAATTGCAAATTACAATGGCCCAGCCAGGCTCACGGCGGAAGCCAGGGACAGTGGGCTGCCTGGTTTTTGCCTTGGTTAGTGGGTCCATTATTCCCTGGTCAGTGAAGCTGCCCTGGTCAGATTTCCAATCAAGGCAGGACAGATGGGGACGCTAGACTTAGATGCGACTTGAGTCAAAGGAGAGGATTGGGTGCTTGAGGGAACTGGGGAGTCCTTGCCCAGTGTAGGGCCTGGGGCCGTTACCCAACTGTCCCAAACCTTGGTTTCCTGGTCTATAACATAAGGGCCCAGCACCAGTCCTGCAGGTTGGTGAGAGTCCACGTCATGTATCAGAGGTACCCAGGTGAAGAGTTGGTGGAATTGGTGGTCGTGCATTGTCTGGATGGAGCTGGGTGACTGGGGCCAACTCTTAGCGAGTCTGGGCCTTTCCTAGGCCCCTGCGTGACAGGCGCAGACATTCTGCAGGCACATTGGGGATTGTGTTGAATAATCATAAGATAAATGATTTGCTCCTGCCTGAGACTCCCAGCTAGAGTCATTAGGAGCACATCCTACCATCTTGATTTATGTTGTGGGTCTCGCAGACTCTGCTGATCAGGAAGCTTGATGGAGCCGCTCAAGGCCGCGCATGCCTCTGTGGGTATGTGTGTGTGTGTGTGGATGTGTGGGGCCACGCCATGTGCCCTGGAAAATGGGCAGACCCCGCGTGGGTGGTTCAAAAGACCCCCGTGGCTGTGTGTGCCAGTCTCGGTACCTAGCCGAGCCCCTCAGTAGCAGATGGTGGTCCCGACACTGCGCCATGGACCCCACAGAGGGGTCCACATTTAACTGGGGCTTTCTCTACAGACAGTTGTTCTGTTCCAGAAACAGAAGTTTCAAGAACGAGCTTCCCTTTCCCTGGTGCTTTCTGATCTGGAGAAGCAGCACGCCGCTCGACGGGGTCTTCCCAGGTCAGTCCACAGAAATATAATCTGACATACTTCAGCGTGAGAAGGGTATTTGGGTGACAAAATGACCTCAGCAATTGCCAAATGGCACTACAGCTGTACGAGATGCCATTGTCCTGAAAGTTATTTCCCGAATTACCCTCAATTATACGAGGCTTCCACATAATTTGATTTTTCTGTAAATGACCAACTCAGGTTGCTTCTTGGCCAACTCGATTTCAACCTTGTCGGATGGATGGAGCTGAAACGAAGCCTGTGCTCATCGTCAGGCTCCTTGTAGGAGAGACGCTGGGGGAGGCGGTGGCAGGGGCCGGGGTCAGGAGGAGAGCCGGCCGCCCACCCCACCTCCACCAGCACTGGTGACCCTGTGTGTACCACAGGAATAAATACCAGGGGGACAGTTATGAAGGATCCATGGAAAACATGGGGGGTGCCATACACATGCAAGCTGCCCAGACCCTGCTCAATTTTTCAATTCACTCAGATGAAACCTCCTCCTAGAAGCTCTCCTTGATTTCTCCCCACTCCAAGCTCAGGTTAAACGTTTTTCTAGGACGGTGCTGTCCACCAGCAGTGTAGGTCAGTCACACATAAAAGCTGAAACTTTCTGCTAGTCAGAGTGAAAAGTAGAAAGAGAACAATCGTTGATTTATCTGAGGCCGAGCCCTGGAGCTCCTACTCCTAGGACAGAGGCCGCCGCAGTTTCTGGAGCTGCCCTGCTGACCTCTGTCTACACCACCCCAAGGGGACACCGACAGCTTGGCAGGCAGTGGGTGGCCCTGGAAGGAAGCTGGCCCTCCCGGGACGCGCCACAGGGCGTGACGGCCAGCCAACTCCAGGGCTGCCTAAAATGGCCTGTGGCAGCCTTGCTTAACTCAGGGATCGAAAGCCACAAAATGGCCAATCCGCAGGTCTGGCAGTCACACTGAGCACGGAGAAGCCCTCTGGCTTCCTCCAGCACCAGGACGCCCACAGATCCATCCTCGGATGAAGCAGATGGCCTGCCCAGGGACGTGGCTTGGCATGCTTGGGTTCCGGCCCTGGGTCCCGCCCCAGTGTTTGGGGGAGAGTCCTGAAGCCATTCCGTCTAAAAGTGGCCACGGACCCCAGGCCCTGGGACCAGCCACCTGGGCTGGGATTCCTGTGCCACCTGCTGTGTGTGTAGGTGAGCTTCTTGCCCACTCTGGGCCCCAGCGTCCTCACTTGGGGAAGGAGGACAGCCGCCTTACCTACCTCAAGTTCTTGTGAAAACTCAGTGCATCCAGATCAGGTGCTGGGAGGGTGCCGGGCCAGGGGCGAGGGCTGTTGCAGTTGTGATTCAGGCAAGATCAAGGTGATTTGGAAGACGGAGGTTCCATGTGGCCTAGTCGGGTCGTCTTGCTCCTGCTGAAGGGAAACACCATCTCTAGATCAGGGGTTGCACTTTAGAATAGGGGAAAAAAAAAAAAATATATATATATATATATATATATATNTGGAAGGAAGGAGGGAGGGAGGGAAGGAGGGAGGGAGAGAGGAAAGAAGGAAATTTGAAAACGAGGTACCAAAGTCTGCGTTGCTGACACCGGGAAGCGAGAAGAGTCCTGGCCGCTCCCCGGGCACCGCGAGCTTCTGCTTTCCCCTGGCAGGTAGGCAGGACCCTTGGGGCACAAGCTGTGCTCGGGCAGCCATGGGTGCCCGTCCGTGGCCGGGAGCTGGGTCACATGGACTGGACGGCAGACCCTGGGTTCCTCTGTCCAGAGGTCGGTGTCGCCTGCTCAGAGGTGACCATGGTTCATCTTGCGGAGAAGACGGAGGGGCACTGATGGGTGCCCCGGAAGCAGAGGTCACTGTAGACCTCAGAGGGCAGCCCTGGCCTCCTGGGGGTTGTGGGCCTGGGATGAAGGGGGTGGGTGGGTTGGGGAGCAGAGGCCCTTAGACGGCCATGGGTTGGGGTGTTTCTGACTACACCTGCCCCCACACCCAGCCTTCACCTCCAAGGGACATTTGAAGCCTCATCTTCCCCTCCTGACCCTTCCCTACCA
>NW_025999853.1:7570863-7615274 GCF_001458135.2 Marmota marmota marmota | reverse complement strand
CCCCCCCCACCCCGGGTCCCGAGTTCGGATTCTGCCTGTCCCACTTCCTAGCCATGAGATCTTGACCAGTCAGCTCAACCTCCTGGGGCCTCGAGTTCCTCATCTGGAAAACAGGAATGACTTATTTCAGCTAACGAGGCCACACGGGTACCGAGGTTAAAACCAGAGGGGCTGAGTCAGGCAGCCCGGGAACCCCCTACTTACTGGCAGAGTGACTCGGCATCTGCTCCCTAGTCTCTCTGTGCCTCAGTTTCCTCTATCTGTTCAATGGGGATGATAACGGAACCAGCTCAGTTGACTTGTGTAAAATCTAGAACAGTGGCTGGGACATGTCAGTGAGGGTTGTCCTTGCTGTTATTATGGCTTCATGTTCATCCTTTAAACTTCCCAATGTTCTTCTTCCCCAAAAATTATGATCCCAGTTTGGGTCCCAGGTGCTGCCTCTAAGGGAACCCAGTGGTCTGTGCAGGACACTGTCACCGGCACCCTGCTGCCGCTTCTCAATGTTCCCGACTTTACAGATGAGGAAACTGAGGCCTGAGGGGCTTTTGCTGCTGTTGAGACGCCAGGTCGTCCTGCCTGTTTGGGGAACTGCGCAGCCTGGTTCCGTTCAGGCTCTTGAGACCAGGCCAGGGCCCCACCAGCTTAGCTGGGGTAGAGACTCCGACTGGACGAGTGATCTGGACTCCTCTGGTTCTGTTACTGGTCTTAGGTAGAGACGGGTCCCCTCCCTCTCCGGTGGCTTCTGGGAGGTGTACACTGCGCTGGTAAATGGACCGCCCGGCGCCTGCTGGAGCAGGTGGCCAGCCGGCCCTCGGGCAGAGGAAGACCAGTGCTGCTCCCACGTGCCTGGGCGGAGAGTCTGGGGGTGCCTCCTGTCCCAGCAGGCGGGATTCCTGGGGTGGACGCAGGGCATGATGGAATGCGGGGCTACCACATCCTGTGCCGGAAGCTTCTTCCCCCTTCCTGGCTGGTCCCCTCTCTCAGAAACCCAGCCCCGCCCCAAGTCAGGCCCAGCATCCTTGATCGGGCCAGAGACGGTGCCTGACACAGGGAGGGAGCCAGAGGTTCTTCTGTGGATTTGGAACTTTTATTTCCACCAAAAAAAAAAAAAAAAAAAAACAAGGAAATGTTCGGAGGCTGCTTTTAGATCCTCCTTTTTTGAGTTTTCCCTGCCTGGGCAGAGTCACCACGTGTGATTTTCTTCCTGATTCACTCTTCTTGTCCAAAGGAGCCTATTTCAGTCACTCCGCCAAGTTCTTGTTTTGAGCTCAGTGGACACTCCAGCAACCGTCTTTAATGCACTTGTGGGGCCTGGTCAAGGACTGGTATTCAGAGGGGAGTCGAGATGGTCCCGGGTCTTGTTCCCAACCAACAGGAAGTTCAAAGCCCTGACGGCCCCAGAGAGGCAGCTGGGAAAGGCTGGCAGAGGTGCCCGGCCAAGCGCTCACTCCCCAGCCTCAGTCAAGTTCACCAAGGGAACTGGAGGACGTCCCTGCAGGTAGCGAATTACAGCCCACGGGATTTGCAGATGGAACATTCTGGTGTATCCTTTTGATCCAAGAGTGCCCTGGACGTCTGTTAGCAAGGAGCAGCTTATGATCTTTGCAGAGGGACAAATTTGAATTGGAGAAAGACTATCTCTTAGCTATTAAGTGAACCCCGCCAACCGCCCAGCACTGAGGCTTCGTTATTTGTCATTGTCATTCCCAGCAAACCCCCGTTCCGAGCCTGATGGGGACTTCTTGAACATCCCATTGCACTTTATAGGGAAGTCGTGGGGCCAGAGTGGCCTTTGGAAAGGAGGAGGCCCCAAGGCTGCCTTGAGACGCGTCCCTCAGAGGCATTCTGTCACCACAGACTAGCTGGCCAATGGTGTCGCCCCCTTCCTGTGTTCCCTGTGGGTGACACCGGGGACTGTCATCCGCAGAACAGTTCATCTCAGTCCCAGATCCCATCCCCAGCTCGCGGGCGGGCGGTTTTCTTTCGTTTGACAGGATAAATGAGCTGGTGCCCGAAACCCAGGGTGACTTCTTTAAGGAATTGGCAGCTAGGAGGAGAGCTGGGAGGGGCTGACGTCCAATTATTCATGGTCACCAGGGACAGGAACTGAATGAGGAACAGAGGTCCACACACAGGCTCCCTGTGTCGCGTTCATCGATCGCCTCCCGGCCAACGTCCTCCAACGGCACCAGGACACGGGCCGAGCTCCTGAGAGGGCAGCCGGTCAAGTTCACCTGCCAGGCCCCTTCTAATGAGAAGTGTCAGGAGGGACCGGGATGAACAGAAATCCCCACCCCCGGCTTATTTATTTGTGTGTTTATTTATTTTTCTTCCTCATCCAGAGTACAGTGTCCATTTTTCTTGAGCAAGTGTCCAAATGGAGGTTCTTTTGTGGGCTGGTTGTTTCTTTGTTGTCACCTCAGGGGACAGTATAGGATGTGGTGATATTCTTTAAGCTAAAAAAAAAAAAAAAAAAAAGCCAATCCGCACTTGATCGGGATTCAGGCCCACACCATGTTAAATAAAAACCGGGAGCTGAGAGGAGAGTGGCTGGGATTGATAATTGGCCCCCCTTAGGATATTATGATGTAACAAGTCAGAGAGGAAGAAGCGATGAGTATCTCCTTAAGATAAGGCCTTGCCAAAAACAGCCCGCGGCAAATGGCAGCCATTTGTCATGGATTAGTGTGCAGGGAGCAGTCTGTTTTGAGCCCAGGAAACCCCTCCATCGGTTCATTGTGCAAATACAACTTGCTAAGTATCGTGGACCAAATCCAGAGCACACCTCGGGCACCAGCGGGGTGGGATCCTGGGAGTTCCGTGGGCTACGGTCACCCTATTGTGGGGGCACCTGGGCAAAGGATTCTTGGGGGAATAAAAACTACCCCAGCCTCAAAGTGAACTAGTGTGACACAGGTGGTTAAGCCAGTTAAAGGAATGGTAAGCAGATCTCTCTTCTTCCTTTCTGGTGTGGTCCTTGATCTTGACCTTGACATTGACCCTGATCTTGACCCTGACTCAGGGTAGTTCAAAACCCAAGGTCTGCAACTGATCACATCTACATCCTAATCCCCAGAGCCTGCGGGTTACCTGTGTGACAGGAGGTCAGTCAGAGGTGGAAGATGGTAGATTATCCTGGGTTTCTAGAGGGCGGAGTGTCAGAGCTGGAAAAGGAGGGGTGTGGCTGGCAGCAGAGCTTGGAGGGATGTGAGGAGGGGGCTGTGAGCTGAGGAGTGTTAAGTGGACGAGGCTGGAAAAGGCACAGGACAGTTTTCCTTTTTTGTGGTACTGCGGACTGAACTCAAGGGCGTTCTGCCTCTGAGCCGCATTCCCATTCCCAGCCCTTTTAATTTTTTTAAGCTTGAGACAGGGTCTTGCTAAGTGGCTTGGGCTGGCCTCAAACCCGCCATCTTCCTGCCTCTGCCATCTTCCTGCCTTGGTTGCTGGGATGACAGATGTGTAGCCACAGTGCCCTGCAGAAGGGATCTCCCCTGGGAGTCACCAGAAAGCCCCCAACCCTGCCAACGTCTGGATTTAATACGCGTGACCTCCAGAACTGCAAGAGTAGATCTGTGTGGTCTTGAGCTGCTGAGTTAGTGGAGATTTGTTACAGCAGCAGTAAGACATTAATACACACGCCCATTGTTTTAGTCGGCCCTAAGCATCCCTCCCCTATATCCAAGCTCCAAGCAGAGCCCGGGAGATGCTGGGTCCGTGGTGAGCAGAATCCCACAGCAGCGAGATGAGCCTGAAAAATGAAAATAGAGGTACTCCTTGGTGTATGATGGGATCACCTCCTGATAAGCCCATGGTGAAGGTAGACATCCTCAGTGGGATCATCGTAAGTCGGGGACTGTCTGTGTGGTGATGGTGGAGGGGATCTGTCTCCTCGGGCACTATTGCTATGAAAAGGCCTAACAAAGCCGGGCTTGGTGGTGCAGGCCTGAAATGCCAGCAACTTGGGAGGCTGAGGCAGGAGGACTGCAAGTTCAAGACCAGCCTCAGCAACTTAGTGAGGCCCCAAGCAAAAGGACTGGGGGGTGGCTCAGTGGTTAGGCACTCCTGGGTCCAATCCCAGTACCAAAAAAGGAAAGAAGAGAAAGATCGAACAAAGCTCAGTGTAAACTAGCACCACTGCGGACCCACTGGCTCATGGGAGCTCACAGACAGGAACCAGGCCGAGACACACGGCCTCTGTCCTTCCTGGGCTGGTAAGCGCTCTCTGGCAGCCACACTTCCCACCTGAAATTTGCATTGGATCGGGGTTTCGTTCCTATAGGTGGGAGGCTTACCACTGGATTGAGTCAGTACATTAAACATTTTTTTTTGAGGGATTAAGCAAATATTTGGAGTTAATGGTGTTAGATTGGTGGAGATTTTCCTTCGTGACTTTATAACGCTTACGGTGTTTTCAAGGTACCGTCACTTTGAAAAAACTACTTGCTACGGTTTGGATATGGTGTGCCTTGTGTCCCCTGTGGGTTTATGTGTTGGAAACTTGGTCCCCAGTGTGGTGACAATGGGGATGGTGGCACCTTTAAGAGGTGGAGCCTAGTGGGAAGTGACTAGGTCACTGGGGGCCCTGTCCTCAGAAGGAATTGTGCTCTCATGGGGCCCGGGTAGCTCTTATAGCAACAGAGGATTGCTTTAAGAGAGCAGCCCCCTCCCCACTCTCCGGCTCCCTGACCCTCCGTGGTCCCCTCCCTCCTGCACACTGCTCTTTGCTGTGAGTCCCTTGCCAGAGCCGACGCCATGCTGTTGGGACTTTCTGCCTCCCAAACTGTGAGCTGAATGAACTTATTTTCTTTATAAGTTAGTTGCCCAGCCTCAGGTGTTTAGTTATAGCCATGTGGAGAGTCGGGGGCATCTCCCCATTTTACACATTCAAAGAAAAGGAAGCTCAAAGATACTAGATAACTCTCCTAAGGCAAGCTCTCGGTGAGCGACCCGTGAGGCTGGACCTGACCATGGAGACTACAGAGGGGAGAAGAGCATCCTGGCTCAGAGCGGACGGCCACGCCCGTTCCTAGCTGGGTGACCTCGGGCAAGTTCCTTAACCCCTCTGTGCCTCAGTTTCCCCATCCGTCAATGTAAGAATGTTAATGGCATCTGCCTTATGGGCTTGTGGTGAGAGAAGGCCCCGGGCAGTGCCAGGCACACAGCAAGAGTGTGTAGTCGTTTAGTAGCAGCAGCAGTAGCCTCAGCAACCATGGCTGAGGGTCAGTAGGCTCCGGGTTCAGTGTCAGGTCAAGATCACCCAGAGCCAGGGCTCCCCCTGGCCATCCTACCCTGAAGCAGAGCACACAGCTACCCGTGTGTTCATCTCTAGACCCGGGTCAGCCGTGTTTTCTATAAAGGGCCAGATAGTGGATGTCCTGGGGTCTCCTTGGTGGCTCCCCAACTCTATCCTCTGGTGAAAGCACCCAAAGGCCGTATGCAAATGAGTGGGCATGGCTGGATTGGCCCACGGGGTCTGCTCTGGACTTGCTGGGAGTCAGAAGTCCTGAGTGCAAGTCCCAGCCTCTCCCACTCCAAAGGTTCTGGAGCAAATCAAGAACGTTCTCTGGACTCAGGGCCCTCGCCTCTAAAACCAGAGGCAGCCATGCCTCCCTTTAGAGATGGCAAGACGGCGGGGCTGTCCATAAGCCCTAGAGTGTGGTGCTGAGTGTGGTTACTGGTGTCTTATTTCTGAGGTGCTCTCAGGGCCCAGCCACCTGTGGCACTCACGTGGTATCAAATCCTGGGCGCTGGCCGAGTGGCCCTGCTGCTGCAGCTGCATTATGGAATCATGAAAGGGTCACATCAGTTGCTTCCATCTTAGGGGAGGGTGTGAGGCACACATCAGCCCCCCAGAGCGTCCCTTTGCACCCCGAGAAGCTTCTCCAGGAAGAGCGCCTTGGTTTAGGCCAAGTTCATCTCCATGTAGAGTGGCAAGTGAGCCCGATGGTTGTGACGGAGGCTGCTCGTCTCGGTGCCCTGGGCCGACGGCGGAACCTGGGCCTTTATCTAGGGAAGATGGTGACTCCCCTGGCAGAGTCCAGAGTGGGTGTGAGCAGAAGCCACAGCTGCGCCCCTTCCCCAGCACCCGGGGACGGTCACTGCTGTTATGTGCAGACCTCGTTCCTCATTCCTGAGGTTTGAAGAGGGGTCGGTGCATAATCAGCAGGAGAAGAAAGAGAAGGAGGTGGATGGAATGAGAGAGGTGGTCGTCGCAGCAAGAAAGACTTGGGAGGAGCCGGCACCCTGGCCTTCACCAGAGACACCGTGTGCATGGTCTCCAAGTCCCCTGGGCCTCCTGGACATTGTACTTGGGACCCTTTGGCATTTGCATCTTGGAATCAAAGGGATTGGCTCTGGAGCCAGTTTCAAGTATGGTACTTGGGACGCGTTTGTGGAATGAAGGTGCGATCGGGGCTTGTCACGTGTTTTTTGCAGAAGGAAGGAAGGAAGGACAGAATGGACGGACAGGAACATGGAGAGGACAGCCATACGGGCCTCGGATGGCTGGTGTGAGCGTTGAGTGGGACAATGTGCTTGGAACCAGTAGCTCAGAGCCTGGCACCAGCCCGAACCCGCTTGGCCAGTGCTGCTGACATTTTCCCCAGGACTGTCCATCAGACTGAGGGACGAAAACAGCAGATGTTTATTTTCTCACAGTTCTGGAGGCTGGAAGTCCAAGACCAAGGGGCCAGCAGGGCCGCTGTATGGGCCCCTCCCTGGCTTGCAGGTGGCCACCCTCTTGCTGGGTGGCTTTCCTTGGCCTGAGCGTGCTCCTGGTGTCTCTTGTAAGACTGTCAGTCCCCTGGGACGAGGTCCCTACCTTTATGCCCTCATTTACCCTGGGTCCCCTCCTTAAAGGCCGTGTCTCCAGACACAGTCACCCTGCGGGGCAGAATTAGGGGAGACACAGCTCGGTCCCTAACACCAGGTGAAGAATGTGGCTTTGCTTTTGGAGCCACGAGGCTGGTCACTAAAGGCCTGCACAGACTCCAGCCATTGGAATGAGCTTTTCCTGGGGTGAGAAGCCAAGGCTGCCTCTGTGTTCTAGAACACAGGATGAGCTCCTGTCCCCGTGTCCCTCTGTGTATCAGTGCCCAGCTCTGCCCTCCGGAAGCCCCATGGTCACCCTTATTCTCTCTACTATCAGGTGACTTGCTAATGAAAGAAAAAGAAAATACCTGCACTGTCTTCCAAGGGACTCCTTGCAGCGGGTGCCCCCGGGATTGAAATTGACCGTGTGAACCGGTGATGTGGTCTCAGGGAGCTCTCCGCGATCTCATTTACTTTTCTATCTTCTTTTTCATCTCCAAAGCTTCTGGGAAGACAGTAAAAGCTCATTAATTTGAACCCTGCTAATTTGAAAGATGTAACATTTCCTCCAAGTTCACCAGGAAGAAGGAATCTGTGAAACTAATTAATAGTGGGAACATAATTAGGAAAGAAGAGTCGCGCCGAGCTGGGAGGTACCTGGAGATGACCCAATCCTTTCTCTTGGCTTGTTTCCTTTCAAAGGAAGAAATTGAGAACAGAGAGGTTAGGTGACTTCTCCAAGATCACACCGCAGAGCTGCTGAACCTCCTTCAGGACACCAGCTGAATACACGGAGTCTTGTTTGTGAAAAACACAGGCTCATTATTAGCTTCGGGTTCCTTTTACTATGTGAACTTCAAGTATGAAAAAAATACATATTTTAAGAAATATTCTGTCTTTCAGGTTTCCCACTAAGTATGACTGGCCTTCTCCCAAGTTAGCTGGAGCTATTTGGGGCAGATTTCATAGTGATTTAATTAAAAAAAAAAAAAAAACTTTCTTAAAACCTCATAAAACCTCTGTACAATTCATCCTGACCCACACTCCCTCCTACAATTATGTCACTAACAAGTCCTTTCTCAAAAACCAGAACTTTTGTCTATTCATGAGAACCTTAAAAGCAGCATTCACCGAGCCCCTGAGAAACGAGGGGAACTGTGGCACTTCCCGGGCAACCCTGCGTGAGAGCCTGCAGTGGGGGGGGGCCAGCGCGGGGCTCCACATTTCTCTTAATTGTCCCTCTGACTCCTGGCAGCCCCCAACGGGAGTCAGACTATACCTGTGGACGCCAATGTAGCCCTTCCTGGAGATCCCCAGGAACGGCCTGTTCTCGACGCCGTTTGCTTTGCAACAGACCATTTTTAAGAGCACGCGTGGATTCGGGGCAGCGTGGAGCCCAGGTCCAGGTTTTGCATTAGCCTCCCGTCTCTGCGCATGCGCAGCCTCCAGGTCAGCTTGTCACGATGGGTGGACGCGCAGAGACCCCAGGGGAATCAGCCGAGGTCCACTGCTGCATTGGGCTCGCTCTGGGTCTCCTGTGTCTGTGTGTTTGGAGAAACATGCAGTGATGTGGATGTGCGTGGCCGCGTGGCACAGAGACGTCTCACTCCCCTGAACTGTGCACCACCTGCGCCTCCCTTCCTGGCCTCCCTTTCCTGCCCATCCTGGGTCTGTTTAGAACACTCTGTTGGAATCACACAGGGTGTGGCCTTTCCAGATGGGCTTCCCTTACTTTGTGACATGCATTTGAGTACCCTCGTCCCTTTCCATGGCTCGGATGATGCACTTTTCTTGTCGGGGCTGAATAGTACTCCAGTGTCTGGAGGAGCCGCAGTCCACCCATCTGCTCACCTGCTGAAGGACGTCTTAGATACTCCCAGGTTTATGAAATTATGAAAAAAAATTTTGCTATCAACCTCCATGTGCAGGTTTTTGTGTGAATATCAGTTTTTAGCTCCTTTGGGTAAGTTCCAAGGAGCACGATTACTGGACCAGATGGAAGGAGAATGTTCACTTAAAATAAAACAAACCCAAATGAGTAGCCTGTGACGGTGGTGGTGCTGGTGGACTTGGCAGTTGGGGAGGTGGCAGTGCTGTTGGTAGCTGCAGTACTAGTGAGGACAGTGATTGATGTTGACAGTCCTCGAACACTCGCTCTGTGCCAGGTGCTGTCCTGGAGCGTCCTGTGCATTACTGCAATGTCACCCTGTAAGGTAGAAATTCCATTAGGCAGGTGATGATCCCAGGGCTCAGAGAGGTTGGTAACTTGTCTTGGATCACACAGCTGGCACAGGACAGCAACAAGAGGCAAGCCCCTGCCCTCTAATGCCCAGACTCTCTTGCCTCCTGCCTGACACCGTGTTCCATGTTCCCATCTGCCAAGGTGCTTGGGAGGCAGGGGATACCCAGAGTGCTGTGTCTTGGGGCTCCTGGCATTCATTAGGAACCCTGAGGTTAGGAGGGGGGAGACGGCAATTGTCCTGATTTAATTTAATTTCCTGAGTGTCCCTTTGGGGATTTACCTCCAGCATCACCCACACTGACAGGTGGCCCCTGGCCCCACAGGGCGGCTGACCACACGGGCCCAGACTGTCTATTTAGGGTTGTTTTTTACATTTGAGAAAAGAAAAAGGGCAAAGAATTTCTATTTTGAGCTGTCAGGCACAACACGAGCCTATGGAGCCGTGTTGGTTTGGAAGCGTTTCCAGTTTCCTTCTCAGAATGCAGGGATTTGTTCCTGTTGTCTGGGGTAGCATGGTTCCAGGGGCTGGCCTCCTGAGGGAAGAGGCACAGCACCTCCATACAGCCGGCTCCTCCCTCCCTCTGCAGCCTCATCTCTGGCCCCCCAGTCCCTGGCAGCCCGTGGGGTTTGGCTGAGTTACTCTGCTGCACCTGCCTTTCCTGCCATGGGGCCTTTGCATGTGCTATTTCCCCTGCCTCACCCCTCCTTGGCTGACTCAGTTCCGGACCCAGGGTTTCCTAGGGCCGGTTCCATGTTCCCCATCCCTTCACTCTCCTTTACAGCCCTGTGTTATAATTATCTATTGCTTTTTGGTCATTGTTTCCTGCCATCTCCCCCCGGGGTGCGATGGTCCACGCCAGCAGCTTCTGCATCTCCTTTGTGCCCTGAAACTTAGGGGAGCCAGATGAATGGCCCAGCAGAAAGCCTCGGGGGAGGACGCAGCACCCCAGCTTCCAGTCCGCTCCCCTCGTCCCAGTCGCACACAGGGGGTGACAGCGTCCCTCTCACTAGCAGCCTGTTTCCGTGGCTCACTGACAAACGACCTGGACCTAGCGACTTACAGCAACTCGCACTGACTGACTTTTAATCCCGCAGCTGCCTCGAGACCTGCTGTGGGGGTTTGAATGTTTTGTCCCCACGCAAACCGCAAACCCGTGTCGAAGGAAGCCGGGTCCTCTGGGCGCCAGGGCTGAGGAGGTTCCTGGCGGGCTTTGGGTGGGGAGGGCGGAGCCTCGGGGCGTGTCTGGTGATGAGGGCGGAGCCTGAGGGGCGTGTCTGATGTGGAGGGCAGAGCCTGAGGGGCGTGTTTAGTGAGGAGGGAGGAGCCTGAGGGGAGTGTTTGGTGGGGAGGGCGGAGCCTGAGGGGCGTGTTTGGTGGGGAGGGCGGAGCCTGAGAGGTGTGTTTGGTGAGGAGGGTGGAGCCTGAGGGGTCTGTTTGGTGAGGAGGGAGGAGCCTCTGGTGCGTGTTTAGTGAGGAGGGTGGGGCCTCAGGGGAGTGTGTGGTAAGGGGGGCAGAGCCTGAGGGGAGTATTTGGTGAGGAGGGCGGAGCCTGAGGGGAGTATTTGGTGAGGAGGGCGGAGCCTGGGGGCGTGTTTGAATGAGGAGGGCGGAGGCTCAAGGGCCTGTATGGTGAAGAGGGCGGAGCCTGAGGGGCGGGTTTGGTGAGGAGGGTGGAGCCTGAGGGGCGTGTTTGGTAAGGAGGGCGGAGCCTGGGGGTGTGTTTGAATGAGGAGGGCGGAGCCTGGGGGCGTGTTTGAATGAGGAGGGTGGAGCCTGAGGGGAGTATTTGGTGAGGAGGGCGGAGCCTGAGGGGAGTATTTGGTGAGGAGGGCGGAGCCTGGGGGCGTGTTTGAATGAGGAGGGCGGAGGCTCAAGGGCCTGTATGGTGAAGAGGGCGGAGCCTGAGGGGCGGGTTTGGTGAGGAGGGTGGAGCCTGAGGGGCGTGTTTGGTAAGGAGGGCGGAGCCTGGGGGTGTGTTTGAATGAGGAGGGCGGAGCCTGGGGGCGTGTTTGAATGAGGAGGGTGGAGCCTGAGGGGAGTATTTGGTGAGGAGGGCGGAGCCTGAGGGGAGTATTTGGTGAGGAGGGCGGAGCCTGGGGGCGTGTTTGAATGAGGAGGGCGGAGGCTCAAGGGCCTGTATGGTGAAGAGGGCGGAGCCTGAGGGGCGGGTTTGGTGAGGAGGGTGGAGCCTGAGGGGCGGGTTTGGCGAGGAGGGCGGAGCCTGAGGGGCGGGTTTGGATGAGGAGGTCCAAGCCTCGCGAACAGATGAATGCCTTCTTCGTGAGGGCTGGCTGAGGACACCGGGTTGCTGGAAAGCAAGGCCATTCTTCTGTCCTGCCTCTGTGACTCACCCGACTTGTCCTACCCTGGGCCTCATGCATGTAGGTGAGTGCTCCACCACTGAGCTGAGCTGTGACCCTCTATAGTTTGAGAAGGGGTCTTGCTAAATTGCCTAGGTTGGCCTCAGACTAATCCTCTGCCTCTTCAGCCTCCTGAGTCCCAGGGATTACAGGTGTCCAACATCATTTCCAGCTCAACCTTGATTCTTTATAAATCACTCCGCCTCAGGTACTCTGTTATAGCAACAGAAAATGGGCTAAGACAAGCCTGGAGTCTGGGCATGGTTTAGCTGTGTCCTCTGCTTGGGGTTTCTAGGCTACTGTCTCAAGTGAAGCCTGGGGGGCTCCAAGCTCACAGGGTCATTGCCAGGATCCATTTCCTTCTCGCCGCTGCACTCACGGCCACTTGCTTCTCAAGGCCTGGAGTGGAGTCTCTCTGAATTCCGAGAAAGCTAGGCCCTCTTTAAAGTGCTTCTTACCTGATCAGGCTGGGCTGTGCAGGACAGTCGTCCTTTCGATTCACACAGTCATCTGCTCTAGGAGCTGGTCACCTGCAGGATGCCTTTGCCATACACCCATCAGGAGAGGACCAGGAGGGGCACGGACGCCGGGCAGGCATCACAGGGCTCGTCCTGGAGAATTCCCCCCCGACACAGGCTGGTGGCTTTGGCTTCACGGCTCTGTGCCCTCATCTGTAAACTAGGTCCCTCGTAGTACTCACTTCCCACAGTTGGTCGCCAAGGCCCAGTGCGTGGGTCACGGGAAGTCCTTAGGACGATTCCCGGCAGGTGACAGCTCTCCATAAATGTCATCATCACAGCCCTAGAGATCCCCAGCGGCCAGGGGGACTGAGCTTGGAAACGCCCGCCGACTGTCTGGAAAGGGAAACCTGAGAAGTCCGGCTGCCAGGGCGGGGGGCCTGGGCCTCTCCAGGAGCTTGGGAAACTGGCCACTCCTCAGGGCAGGTGGAAGACGGGGCGTCACCCAGGCACCTGCGGAGTTTGCCAGGCCCCTGACCCGGGAGTTCAGGAAGAGGGTGCAGTGGTGCCGGGAGGCCGGGCCGCACCTGCCCAGGGCACGCCGTGTGGACAGCCACCGGGACAGGGGTCTCTGCAGCGAGGTGGGTGGCGGATGCGCTGGCGGCCGGCAGGAGGGGAGGACTCGCTCCCTGGAAGTCCCTTTCAGCCGGCCCCCGGGGGCCGTTCACTCTTCCTAAGAGCTCATATTTGGCACCCGATGATCCAGCTCCAGCGATTTTATTGACGCCGGTGGTGGATACAGTTGGCGCTCTGCCCAGACCCCGCGCATCCCTTTCATAATCTCTGGGTCTCACTCCCCAGAGCCTACGTGCTTGGCGTCTAATGGCTGCACCTGCCACTCGCAGGCTTCCTCCCCCGCCCAGGGATGGGCAGAGCTGCAGCCGTCAGCCCGGCTCCCTGGGGCAGGACACGTGCTCAGCGGAGCCCTGCCCAGAGCCCCCGCGGGATCAGGCTGAAGGCTGGCATGAAGCCTGAAATGACATCCTTGCCGGGCTCCTTCACCTCCCTCTGAGCACTTGCAGGATTAACTACACACTTGGACCCGGTGCCCACTGAAAATGCAGAACCCCTTGTGATAAGATGACTCAGCGTTTCAAGCCGGTGACAGTAGAGTATTAAACCAACCGTTGCAGGACCATGTGCAGCTGCCCAGGTTGCACGCTGATGAAGCCGGCCCCACGTGCTCTCAAGCTTTCCCGGGAGCTCTCCCTGGTTACACCCCTGGCATGTGAATTCTAGTCTTGTGTTCTCTGCTCTCATGAGCCCTGCGGCTGGAGCTGCCCAGGCACAGAGCAAACGGAAGGGGTCCTAAGATGAAAACAGCACCAGTCCACCCCTCCTTAGCAGGAAAGATCTCTAGTCCCATCACACATCAGGCCACAAGCAGAGCCCCAGCCCTGGTACCTGGAGGGCGGTGAAGGGACGGGGTGCTGCCTGGGAGCACGAGAAGGCT
The DNA here is from genome assembly GCF_001458135.2 of Marmota marmota marmota. Lineage (NCBI taxonomy): Eukaryota > Metazoa > Chordata > Mammalia > Rodentia > Sciuridae > Marmota > Marmota marmota. The sequence continues at coordinate 7,601,887 of NW_025999853.1, read as the reverse complement.
CGGGGCCAGGATTCCTTCTTGTGCCCCCAGTGATGGACAGAGAGTTGGGGTTGGCGTTAGCGGGGAGGGGAGGAGACTTAGAGGGCACAGAGTGAGCAAAGGTGAGAGGCTGGATCTGAGGTACTCAGTAGGTGCCGACTGTGTGCTCAGGGCAGACACTTGAACTGGAAAGGCCAAGTTCCCACCCCCCAGTTACAACCAGCTTAGGAACTCTGCAGGGGAGTGCTCAGCTGAAGGGGTGAGAGGCAGGACAGGAGCCAGCCCTGCTTACCTCTGCGTCCCGGTCCCTCCATCCTCCCGTCCTTGGGGAACCTCTGCAGCTCCTCCCCCCACCTCGCTGCTCCCAAGGTTTAGTCATATTACATGGTGTTGAAGAGCCTGAATGTAAAATTTAGTTCTGCCACTGACCAGCTACGTGACCTTGGACAAGTCACTTAACCTCTCTGTGTCTCACTTTCTTTATGTTAAGTGGGCATGTATCTAGCTTATAAAATTGTCGTGAGAACCACGTCAGCTAGTCAACATAAAGCACTTAGCACGTGACCAATACCAGGAGAGTCCCAGGGTCCCATTTCCTACAGCTCCTATCACTACTGTTGTTTTTCCTTTGTTTTCTTAAAACTTATTTTTGTGTGCTCTCCTAGAACAGATGATCTTGGGCCTGATTTCTATAAGAGACACTGTCATCATCTGTAAGAATAATTACTTGGTGACAACCGTTATCTGTGAAACCTGCTTTTAAGAGTCCCTTGGCTACCAGATGTCCAAACCGTGTCCACGTTGAAATCTGTGTAAGGCCTTCCGTGGTACCCGCTCCGCAGCCCTGAGAATGAAACCCTGACCAGTCTGTGAGCCCCATCCAGCCCTGCCCGCCCTCCTGCCTCTGCCCTCCGGGGCTCACAGGCCTCGCACCTGCTGCCCTTTGGAGGGAAACATTTCCCTCTGACCTTCCCCTTGGTCAGCCATGGGCTTTGTCTGCCTGGCCCCTGCCCAGCAGGCTCCCAGAGCTGTCCCCCTCCTTTCCCCCTTTCTCTCTGTGCCACCCGCCCCCATCAGGTGTCCCCCAGTGACTCTGTGCATCTCCTGGCCTGACCCTGGCCGGCCGGAAGCTCCCTGAGGACCCGGCCTCCTCACGGGCTCCACCGCCATCTCCTGGGTGCCCAGCCCAGGGCCTGGCCTGTAGCAGGCTCCAGGTGGTGGCTTGGTCACCTAGTGGGTCACAGCAACTTTGAAGGAAGGGACAGGAAGGCGGAAGGGAGGGGAGCAAGAGAGAGAGCAGCAGGCCACCGACTGAAAGTGCCCGGGGACAGAGTGCAGGGGCGTCCCCAAAAGCCTCTACCTCCCTGTGTGTGTGTGAGAGAGAGAGAGCGTGTGTAAGAGTGAGAGTGTGTGCGAGTGTGTGTGCATGTGCGAGAGTGTGTACGAGTGTGTGGGTGTGTATGTGTGTAAGAATGTGTGTGTGTAAGTGTGACGTACAGTCATCTCGGGTATCTGCAGGTTCCAGGGCCCCGCCCAGCCCCCACATCAGAGGATCCCCAAGTCCCCACGGGAGGCGGCGAGGTACTGGCTCCTGAAGGCTCTAACCAGCTCCAGACGATGCCAACACCATGCGATGTGAGCTCAGTGTAAGGAGTGAGGACACTGATTTGTTTAGGGGATAATCACAAGAGAAAGAAAACCTGCGCATGTTCAGTGCAGGCAGACAGTTCCCCCGAGTGCTGTGGCTCCGAGGCGGGCTGGATCCACAGGTGCGGGGTCCACAGGTGCGGAGGGCCACGGTCGCTGGAGCTCTCACTGCTGGTGGAACTTTTCAGCACGGTAAAGTCACCTGATGGCAGTGTGACAGCAGCAGCTGGTGTGGAGTTGGAGCAACCCTTTTCCTAGCCTGAATGACCCTCCTGTGCAGGTGGGTGGGAAAGCCCCCCACTCCCACGAGGAAGGAATACTGGGGGGAGTGGGAAGGGGGGCGAGGGCAAGGTCAAGGTTGGGCTAGCAAAAAAAAATAGCTTGCATTCCTCCAAGAACCCCTGACTTTAGCCAGGTCACGCTGAGTGTGTGGGCGTGGACGTCTGACTGAAGTCTCCTTGTCTAGGTGACAGGGAACCCCTGCAGCTCAGGTGGGAAGAGTTTCCTTTTCTGGTCATTCCAGGTCCTGCCACTCTTCATGGGCAGTAACTTTAGTTTCCTGCTGGGCTTTTTTTTTTTCCTGCTCCCTAAAACCTGCAAGGTCCAGGCAATCTTCAGGGAACAGTGGCTTTGAGTGTCACAAATCCCAGATACCAGCGGCAGGCACAGATCCAAAAAGCGGCACACACAGCCTTCCCCCTGACACTCAAGCTGAGAATATCTTTTCTAGAAATGTCAGTCTGGGAGCTGGTAGTTGGAAAATGTCATTGTAAGGCACGTTTCCTGGTCTCGTTGCTCCGGGGTGCGGCGGCTTTCGGGGACCCAGGTTCTCAGAATCACACATCTTTCCATGACCTTTGTGAGAACGGATGTCCTCCTGAGTCTGCAGGGCATGAGTCAGTAACTGTGACCAAAGGGCTTTGAGATACAGATCTGGAGTCACATACCCCATATGGACATTTCTGGTATCAGTGCACAAGGTTTGAGCTATAACGGGACACATTTAGGTATTACAGGTTAAAGACTAACATGGCAACATTCTTTAAAACAGCTGGTCAGAGCACAAAGACTGAACATAAATGTTCCTCACTTTATTTATAAAATCCCCGAACTGGAAACAACTTGTGTGTTCAAAGACTTGTGAACCGTAGTGTATTCACATAGCAGAGTACTATGCAGCAGTTTAAAAGGAATAATTCCAGATATCATCAACAATAAGGATGAATCTCAACAGCATTGTTGCAATTATAATGTAATTTACCTTATATTTACTGAAACTCCATCAAACTGTGCACTTAAAAAGGGTAAAATTTGTCATTATGTAAATTATGCCTCAACAAATGGATAAAAACAGATTTTAAATGACCAAAACAAATCAAAACCCCATGCCCTTAACTGGTCATAAGCAATATTATTATTTTTTTTTAAAGCAATATTATTTTAAATTTTTTTTTTTTAACAAAGGGCACAGCTAGGCAGCTTTGGAGAGAGTACAAATGCCAATTAAGAGAAGATGCCCAACCCACTAGTAACTTTTTTAATGGAAAATTTAAAAATGAATCTAGAAACAGATCTTGCATCTTTCACAGAATCAACTCAAAATGGACCATCACCTGTATGTAAAAGGAAGAACCATAAAACTCCTACCAGATACCATTCCGGAAAATCAATGTGACCTTGGGTCTAGAGAGACTTTTTTAGACACAAAGCCAAATGCAAAATTCATGCAGGAAAAAATTGATAAACTTAGACTTATTAAGATTAAAAATGTCTAGTCTTCCAAAAACGCTGTTTAAGAGAGTGAAAAGCCCATCCTGACGCGGGAATAAAGTATCCGCAAAACACATGGCTGCTGGAGGACCCGTGTCCCAGACACGCAGAGAACTCTTAAAATTTTATAATTAGAAAAATGACCTGGTTATAAAATGGGTGAGAGCCGTGGACAGACACCTCACGTAAGGACGGATGCAGGTGGCAGCCTTGCACGCGGAAGGACCCCCACCGTGTGTCTTCAAGGAGTCTCAGATGAAGACGGTAATGAGATGCTGGTGAGGACAGGAGCCCCCCGAAACTGCTGGTGGCCTTGCGAGTGTCCAGCCACTTGGGAAGACAGTTGGGCAGTTTCTTACAAAGCCAGGTGCCCTCTTGCCAGGGGACCCGGCAATGGCTGGGTCTTAGGATTGACTCAGAAATGTCAGTGGTTGCCAGGGGAGGGGTCAGGGACGGGTAGGAGGAGAGCAGGGGACCTTCAGGGCAGAGGCGCTGTCATGGCAGACGGGTGGCATTGCACAGTGAGCCCAGGGTACACTGTGGACTTGAGCTGATGACAGTATCTGGACACCAGCTAATTCGCTATGACAGTCACGCCCCACCAACGCCAGATGTGGGCAGCAGGAGAGCGGGAAGGTGGCGGGAGAGGGTGACCGCGTCTGCGGGGCTCTCGACTTCCTGCTCAATAAGTGGTGTGTTAATTTAATTTAAAAACAAAACCCAGGTTTGGCTGACCTCACTGGCCTCCAAGGGAGGAGGGTGGAGTCTGTATCTGCCTGTGGAAGTTTCTAGACACCAGCCACCTTTCACCACTGGGGCAAGCTTCTGGTGCCTTTTGTCCCACATTGACCTTTGACTCTCCCATCCCCTGTGTGATGGCATGCAGTGACCTCCTGGGGACGTCCCTCCTGCGTCATCTTTTACAGGGTCCTTGGCTCCATCCTTCGGGATGGCCATATTCGACTTCTGGCCTGCAGCTCTGGCCGTGGCCAGCTCCCCACTTCAAAGGCAGCGTGGCTCTGCTCCCATCTGCGGAGGGACCCACCTGGGCTCCCTGCAGCTGGTGTGGAACCCCCCGGGCATCCTGCCAAATCAGGGGACTGTCCTTTTGGACGCTCTTTTCTGTTTCAAGTTTTGAAGGTCCTGGGAGCAGCTCTGGGGGAGGGAGAGAGGCCAGCCTTCGGATCTGGAGCCGAGTCCCAGGCCTGCTGTCAGCCAGCCGCGGTGGCCTTGGCACCGGACACCGGGTGGGTTGGCTGTGTCTCAGAGCAGCAGGACAGACCAGCGGAGGGTGGGAGGAGTGGCCAGACCTGCAGCTCAGATCTGTCCCCTGAAGTGGGGTCAAGGGTAAACCCCCTGAAGCCCCAAATCTGGGAGAGAGTTTGGGGACACAGCTGGGAATGGTGGTAGCAAGGACTGTCGCTAGGTACGACGGTAGACCTTGGCTCATCCTTGTGGAGACATCTCCCGATTCAAGACCGACCGACTCTATTTTAAATTAAGGAGCACAGTTACCTGGCTTGGCACGCCCACCTGGGCCAGGTGCGGGGTGGCCCTCTGGGGCTGCATCTCTGATTCTCAGCCCTCGATCCAGGTGAGGAAACTGAGGCTCAGGGAAGTCCATGAACTTGCCCAGCACAGTCAGAGGGCTGGGCCAGGGCCAGCGCCCAGCCTCCAGCATCTGCTTGGGAAGAGATATATTTGTGTTGGAGACGTAGCCTGGGCGGGGTGACCCACAGGTGGGGGTGTCTTTACCTTGGCCCCTCCCGGGTTTGCCTTCTGTCTGCCTGAGCGCAGGAGGCGCCTACACACCCCCTGCCCCCACCCGGGGCCCAGCCTCCCCTCCTCCTGACAGAGCTGTGGACTAATCCGTTTTCCCATTAGGTAGCCAGGACGAGATTAGACCTTTATTAAAAGGAAATTAAACTAGGAAATGAAAGGATAAACAAACCCGGACGAGAAAAAACACCAGCCCGGGGAAGATGAGCTCGCAGCTCCTGTCCTTTATCCTAAAGGGGCCGTGTCTGCCCCCACCCGGGCAGTGCCCAGCAGGCTCCCCCGTCCTGCTGCCCGTCACCAGCTCTGCCCGCTGCCCTAGCCAAGCTGGCCGGCACGGTGACCGCAGCAGGCTGTTCATGGGGCCTGGCTGGTGGCACTGTCCTCTCCAGCTTGCCATGCCAGAGTGTCCTTAACCCTCTGTGACTCTCAGGAGCAGGATGCCACCAGCTCAGCCCCTGCTCCCTGGTGAGTGGAGCCAGTGAGCGTCCAGCACCTTCCCTGCAGGGCCTCATTAGCCGCACTCTCCACCCTTCTGCTCTGCCCTCTTGCCTCTCCTCATCTCCTGTTCCGCCGTCGCCTTGGGCTCCTGGTGGCCTCACCTGCTCTCAGCCACCCCCAGGCCCTTCCCCCAGCCCCTCCCCACTGAGCCGTCCCCTGCTGTTCTTCAGATCTTGTGTTAAATGTCACTTTTTATAGGGAGCTTTCCCTGTGGCTTAGTCCATTTTCTGTGGCTGTACCAAAATACACCAAGGACCGAGGGTTGAGAAAGGAGAGAGGTTGGTTGGGCTGGTGGTTCTGGAGGCTGGGAAGTCCGGGAGCAGGGCGCCAGCGTCTGCCCGGCTTGTCGAGGGCTTCGTGCTGCATTGTGACAGGGCAGAGGGCGTGAGAGGGTGAGAGGGAGCACGTGGGCCAGCTGGGGTCTCTTCCTCCTCTTACAGAGGAACCATGACATGGTGGGGTCCCACCTTGTGACCTGGTCTAGTCCCAGTTACCTCCAAACACCACTGATGTGAATTGGGGGATTTAGCTTCCAACACCTGAGCTTTTGGAAGCCACAGTCGACAGGGCACCTGGAACTGGGCGTCCCGTGGTACCTGGGCACCCGCCTCCATCACATGGCCAACAGTTATGCCTTCGTGTTCATCTCCCCGCCACGGCTGGGGGTAGCTCAGCGGTAGAGCCCTTGCCTGTGGGCCCTGCTAGAGAAAGAGAGAGAGAGAGAGAGAGAGAGGAGAGGGAGAGGGAGGGAGAAGGAGATGGTGGGAGGAAGGGAGAGAGGAAGGGCTCATCTCCCCGCCTGAATCTACGCTCAGCAAAGACCAGGGCTGGAGCCAGGCTGAGGGGTCAGGCTCATGTCCCCAGAGCTGAAGGTGCCTGGCAAAGGCGGTCAGCTCCTTTACCTGTCCATCTCTTCCGTCCTCTGCTCAGGTGCTTCTTGAGCACCAGTCTGGGCTGGGGACACAGCCTGCGAGGCACAGCACAGAACCCCGGTGCCACAGCATTGGCCGTCCAGCGCTCTTCCATGTGTGCGTGGCCAGTGGCGAGCGGTAGCAGAATGTCTGTCCTTACTGGGAGTTTTCTAATAGTGACAGTCCCCAGCATTGGACTGGCTGCCTCCCTGGGAGTGAGGCCCTCCCAAGAAGGGGTCAGTAAGACCCGGGATCAAGAGCACGTTGCGGGGATGCTGCAAGGGGAGCCTCCTGAAGGTCCCTCCACATCTGAGGACTGCCTGAGCTGGCCACTGTCTACTGTCCAGTCAGGCTGGACCTAACAAGGGAAGCAAGAGATCGGTGAAGTGGGAGGAGGCCCACAAGGGACATGGCAGCTTTGTGCTTTCCTGATGGAAGTCAACAGGCTCCTCTTGAAGACTGCAGCTCAGCATTTCCACTCCATGTAAAATGACTTTGTATTTGAAAAAATATATACCAAGCAAGCGATAAGCATGGTTTTTCCCAGATTATAAAATGATCATTTGGGGAAAATATAGCAGGACTGAAAGGAAATGAGGACTGAAATTCCTTTACCCAAACATAATTCTCGTCAACATTTAAATCTTCTTGCAGTCTTTATGATGAGTACACAAAAACATGCGTTTTTATAAAAATGGGATCATATCTTGTACCTTGTTCTTTTCTCTTAATAGATCACAGTTGCTAAATATCTTGCTTTGCTAAATATTGTTCCAGAGTAAGATTTTTTTTACCAGCCATTCACAGTGCCACATGCCTGTAATCCCAGAGGCTCTGGAGGCTGAGACAGGAGGATCATGAGTTCAAAGCCAGCCTCAGCAATTTAGTGAGGGCCTCAGCAACTCAGTGAGACCTGAGTTTTTTGCCTCTAACCAAAATATGAAAAAGGGCTAGGAATGCGGCTCAGTGATTAAGGGCCCCTGAGTTCAATCCTCAGCACAAAAAAAACTTAAAAAAATTACCTACTATGTGATGTTGCCATTCATATTATCTGTTTATATAATAAACCACCCTCAAAATTTAGTAGCTGAAAGCACTTATAGTCATTACGCCCACACCGCCCACACTTTCTGGGGCCAAGAGCTGGAGAGGGGCTGGGCACTGGGGATCCGGCTGCGCTCTGATGTTGGCTGGGGCCACAGCACTCTGAAGGCTGGACCAGTGCTGGAGCAACCACTCCAAGGTGGCACCCCCATGTGGCACTCAGGGGCACCAGGGGATAGTTGTCCCACTGGGCTGCTTGAGCATCCTCACAAGATGGCAGCTGGCTTCCCCAGTGTGAAGAGAGAGGAGATTGCCAGTGGGAACTCACCTTTTCTATGACCTGTCCTTGGAAGTCATGGAGATCACACGCTGTCTTTCAGGCAGTGTTCTGCCAGCACACAGGGCAGCCCTGTTGAGTATGGGAAGGGGCAACCCAGGGCATAGGAGCAGGTGAAGGTCATCTGAAGCCGCCTGGAGGGCTAGACCACCACACCATCCTGTTTCTGTAGCAGTTGATCCCCCGTCGTTGGGCATCTATATTATTTCCTGTTTTGCTGTTAGAGGGAAAGTATGTTCTTCAAAGCCTTGGCACACCATGGGGACATCCAAAGTGTCTGATTTGCACTTGGCTTCACCCCATCCAGCCAGGGGTTCAGAGTACAGCAAAGTTACTGGGGGCCTACCCCTCGCTGCCTCCCCTTTGGACCATCCCCTTTAAGCATTTGCTCAGATAAACCTTTGAGGAATTGTCCTGGGGATTCAGGGGGTGAGCAGGGTCCCATGGGAAATAAGACCACCGATGGAGGTTTGTATGGGGACGGGGACACCAACAAGCCTGGAGGTGTCCTGAGGCTAGCACAGAGATGAGCCGTGGCCTTCTGAACCTTGAAGGGACAGGGCAACAGAGTCACTGACTGCAGGGGAAGCGGGAAGATATACCCCACCCCAGTCGGTCCCCAGCTCCCCTCTGGCCTCCATGCTCTCCGAATCCTCCTGTTGGCCAAACGGGAACAGAACTTGGCCGCTGAGAGAGTGGACCTGAGAGTCCACCTGCTGGCCGACAAAGCAGAACAGAAGAGGACGGAGACCGAGGGGCAGAGAGGGGGAGGGGACAGAGGATTCCCAGCACATTCCGCCTGTCCTTGTCTTTTGGAACACTAGCAGGGCACAGAGCCAGGTCATCAGCCCCTGCTCTGCCTTGCTCGCGGGGTGGTTTTATTATTGATGCTAATCCTGTCGGCAGCGTTAGCTTCCCGGGTTAAGTATTTCCCGTGTCCAGGGCAACGTGTTACATTACAGGGCATTTTACAGTTAGTATTTCTAATTTTTATAGCCAATGTGTTAGGCACATGTTATGAGTCTGTTGCAGGCAGGGAAAAATGAATTCGGAAAGGCTCAGTCACCTGCCTGAGGTCACACAATTAGCAGCAGGGGTCCGAGGAGACTCTAAACTCCAAGTACTTTCCTCTAAATGCCATAGAGACCCACCCCGAATGGTAAATCTATGTCATGTGCTTTCCTTCAGGGACTTCAACAATGGGGCGATCTGGTTTTTGAATAAAATCATCTTTAACACATGAGCCCATCTGAACAGTTGCCCAGGAGTTAGTGTCTGGCAAAAGTGTTGGGTTCATGCATCCAAAATGGGCAAGATCCCCTGACATAGGGACTGGGGAGGCCCAGGACTTAGCTGGGTGAGCTCCCTTGACAGAGTCCCCTCAAGATCTCAGTCACTGCTCAGCAGAGGCTGCACAGTTGGCCAAACGTGCCACTTAGATTACCCACTCCCCTGAGCACAGTGTCCTGCCAGCCCTGGGAACCCAGAGGCCTTCATCAATACCTGGTTCTAGAAGAAAACCTGCCCATGCTGCAGATGGCTGGGGTCGAGGTGTAGTGATGTCTGTCTTCTGTGCTGGGCATGTGGTTCAAAAAGAAAAAAATATATATAGGCACTCTCCGGCTTCCATTCACATCCTTGGAATTCTTCCTGAAGTGGCGGAGTAGCCTTGATGACACTGCTGGGGACGTCACCTGGGGGGAGGAGGATCTCTGGAAAGCACTGGTCAAGGGCTGCAGATAGACTGGATTAAAACACCCAGTCAACGCCGCGATGCCCAGATGCCCACCAAGTTCATCTCGCTGGTTGGAACCCAGTCTGTACATGGGGGGCACATGCTGCTTATTCTTTTGGGGTAAGGCTCCCTACAGGGGTGGGGACGTGGACGGGGCAGCTGGGTGTTCACAAAGACTCCAGGGCCCAGAGGAGACTGGGCACCTAGCTAAGTTTTTTTGTAGCCAACGGGACAATTCCTCGTGCCCTGGAATTTGAAACGGAATTGGAGCTGACCCTAAATGTGAGAACCGCAGTAGCACTTGTGAGCTTTGACTCCAGGTCCTGCACATAGTAGGTGGACACCCGAACAGCAGTGCCAGGCTAGCTCAGCTGGGGGTCTGGTTTGCATTCTGTGACTGTGGGTAAGTCACGGGCAATAATCGTCTTACCTCATCCGAAAATCCAAAATCGAGAATGCTCCAAAGTCTGAACCTTTCTGAGCTTGTCATGATGCCGTGAGTGGAAAGTTCCACAACTGACCAGATGTGACAGATCACGGTCCAACATGCAGGTGCGCTAAAAATGTTGTATAAAATCACCCTCGAGCTGAGTGTGTAAAGTAGATAAGAAACATGAATGAATCTGGTGTTTAGCTTGGTCTCAGCCCCAAAATGTTTCATGACGTATGTGCAAATGTTCCAGAATCTTAAAAAAAAAAAAATCTAGATCTGAAACACTTCCCGTCCTAGGCATTCTGGATAAAGGGTACACAAACTGTATCTGGAATGAGCTCAGCACCTAGTATTTATTAGTCATTATTATCACTCCTGATTTTTAGATCTGTTTTCAAATAGCTCATCTGACCTCGGATGCGAGGGTTTTCCCAGAGCCTTAATCTGGTGGCCCCATTGCCAATCACCTGGCTCAAAGCCATCCAGCCTTACCACCATAGATCGATTTCTAAATTAATTTAAAGCTTTGTGCTCCTCGCTGATTTGTATTTTAAAAAATAATACTGGGTGGCAGAGACCTGATGTGCAATTCGGCACCCTTTCACGTGAAGAGGATCTGTGGGTTCTCCCTGCAAAAGTGGACCCCGGCCAAGAGCGCGGCACCTGCTCTTCCATGCTGAAACGGAGGGTGTCTGGAGGTGCGGAGTTCCATGTGCATGTCGTGAGCATCTTCTCTGCTCAGGGCCAGGCAGTTGGTCAGTGCTCCCCGCCACTCCCGCCGCTGTTACTGAGAAGAAAGACACTCAAAGTATTTCCTTGAAACCCCCAAGTTCTAGATTGCGGGGTGGAAGAGCCCCTTCCCCTGTTCAGCTGTCCTTTCTCCAGTCCTGTTTGGGACTCCCCGACCTCGGCCACTGTTCGCTCTTGACCAGAAGTGACCCATCCAAGACCATTCTGGAAGGTTCTGAGGAAACATCCCAAGAGCCTTTCTTTGCTCCTCACTGAAAACATGAACCATTTCATCTGGTGTCTCCTGATCCTTCCTGATCCCTGCTCTTCCGAACTTGACCCACTTTCTTTTCTTCTGCGTGGATTCTTGCTCCCCCAATCTTTCTCAGTAGGCCTGTTTGGGGGTACCCCCTTTGCATTCATCTCATGCAAAGTTAAAATTTCCTCCCCTGTCTCCCTCCCTCTGTGCGTGTGTCCCTGTACCAGCAGGGCTACCGAAACCCAGGTTCACTGGGCAGGTGACACTAGACAAGGAAGGTGGTCACCCTGACCCTCGGTGTCCTTATCTGTAGAGCAGGGATAAGTGAATCCACTTAGCAGCTCATGAGGCTTAAAGGAGGTGGCATGGGTGACTGTACCCAACCTGGTGCCCAGTCCGAGGTGGGTTCCGCCCTCCTGCCCACCTGCCACTCTTTAGAGATTCGTGCAAACCATGGAGATTTTCATGTTGTTTAAAGGTTACTCCCATTTTCCGAGCAATCAAACCGGTGGTTTGATGTAGATGAGAATAACTGCCAAATAAACTAAAAATGGCACCGGGCGGTGGCAGTAATGGTTGGCAGCGGGATCATTGATTTAGCTTCACAAAGCAGCCCCCTGAGGAGTGCAGCCTGTTGGCTCCTGCAGGCAGCAGCTGATGATGTGTCCCCGGGGTCGCAGGCCACTACCTGTCTTCAGCGGCTCATTCGGCCAGTGTGCCCGCCAGTGGTCACCGATGTATATTTTGCCTGGGTCCTTCTGGGGAACAGAGAGCATATTTGGGATCAGTTAGGAAATAATTTACAAGCGCTGTATTTCCTGTTCACTTGCTCAGCCGCGGCAGGGAAACTGTCACATCCCAAGACCCGGGACGAGGACCGTGCCTGCAAGTGCAGCCTGAGAAGGGCCACGCCGTGCATCTTGGGAAAGAAGCAGCCGACACTCCGAGGTGCCCCGAGGCTTCTGAGTGACGGTCTTGGGGCTTGGACCGTGAGTCCTGTCCCCCACTGGAAGCAGACCCGGAGGGCTGCCGGCTCTGCTCAGGGCCCCGTGGTAGCTGGTGAGGAGGCTGCTCCCTGCTCGGCCTGTGCTCCCTACCCGAGCTGTGGGGAATCAGCCCCTTTCTTCATCTTAGTTGATCTGCTTTGCCCTGGGCCTGGTGACCACCATTCCATCCAGGAAAGTGGTTTTCTTTAAAACCAACAAACAACAACAACAAAAACTGTTTAAAAAGAAAAAAACAGAATGTAGCCAGGCAGGGCAGCACACACCCATGATCTCAGCAGCTGGGGGAGGCTGAGGCGGGAGGATCACAACTTGGAAATAAAAAAAAAAAAATAGAAAGGACTGGGGACATGGCTCAGAGTGTTTAAGAGCTCCTGGGTTCAATCCCCAGCACCAAAAACAAAATAAAACAAAAACACATAACGTACAATTGACCATCTTAACCATTTCTAAGTGTTCCAAGTCGCCTTAAGCCGGTCCCCGTGGTCCTGCAGTAGACCTCGACTCTTCCTCGTCTTGCACAACTGAAAATCCATCATTAAACAGCAGTTCCCCATTTCTCCTCCCCCAGCCCAGAAAGTATTCTGTTTCTGTGAGTTTGATGGATGCCTTATGGAGTCTTACGACGTCTTTGGTGACTTTAGCCTGATGCCCTCCGTGGTCCGTCGGGGGGAAGCATGGGACAGGATTTCCTCTGATTTCAAAGCTGAAGGAGACGCTGCTGCGTGCACGCACCATCTTCATGACCTTCCTCTGTCAGGGGTGCCCAGGCTGCTTCCGCCCGAGTCTGCCCTTCTTGAACGTTTCCTGAGCACCTACTGTGTGGCAGGCAGCCCTCAGCATCCTGCTCTCGAGGACCAGAGTGCGCACCGTGTGAGCCCGAGAGCTGAGCGTGAACCCTGTGATGTGGCCACCCACACCTGCGGGGTCCTCGCGGGTGACAGGCGCTCGTCTCTGATCCGTTGTCAGTTTGCAGTTTTACGTAACCTCATCCCGTCGTGGCGACCACGCACAGCCGCGCCTCCAGCGAGGAGGGGGCCGCGGGTGACAGGCCATGGTTACTTAGCGGGCAGTGGCAGAACCAGGATTCAAACTCGGGGCAGTGTGGCCCTGGGCCTGCTGTCCCTAAGCCAGACTGGGGGACCTTGGGGTGCTGTTTAGGTCACAGTGCCTTTGCACCTGCAGGGGACCAAGCTACTTCCCCCCGGGGCAGCTGGACACCTTCCTGTGGCCCAGAGCACATCACGGGCTTGTGCTTGTTTCCCAGTGGCAGGTGAGAGGGGTGACGTTGGGGCCGGGGGCCAGGCACATCAGCAGGCTCTGTCCTCAGGTGGTGAGGTGAGGGAGCCGCCTTGTGACGTGACTGCCACAGGAATTTATTGAGCACCTACTATGTGCTAGAGTCTGGGGCTCAGAGAGATCTAGAAGGCAAGGCCCCGCCTCAGGGAGAGAGGACTCTGAAGGTCCAGCCGGAGAAGCTGCCCGTCCCTGGAGCTTGCCCACGTTACCCCAGGTGCTCTGAGCACCCTGCAGCGGGTGGACCCCAAAGACTCCTCCATCCGCCCTTCCCAGTGGAGTTCTGTGAGGCGCAGGCCTGAGGGCGAGGACCTTCCCTGGAGACCCCCTGCTGGAGGACAAAGGGCAGGAGGACCAGGCCGGAGGAGGGGAGGTCCTGGTCCTCGTTCCTGTGACTCCCCTGACCTGCCCCTGTTGGGAGCTGGGAAGGTGTGTGCGGGAGGCAGGGTCAGCCTCCTGCTTGCTCTTTGTGGCTGGAGTTCACTAGCAGAGGCCGCTGCCCTGCTCCCCTCCCGTCACTCAGAAGGTACCCGAGAGTCCGTGTGATGGGGAAAGGGTTACGTGCAGTGGGTAAGTGATTTGGGTCAAAAAAGGAGTGGAAATGTGATCATCTTGAACCTAAGGAGTACATTTGGAGTAGAAAGTTCCAGAGTGTGATGAGCATGCTATACTCGTGTTTTAAGCCAAAGTAGGCCCATTCGGATTAAGTGAGGGGGTCACACCCCATCCTACATGCAGTGGTAAATCCAGAGCCAAACTGCAGAGCCAAAGTCCCTGCGGTGTTCTTACTTTTTCCCTTGTAGTTACAAGATGGCTGCTGTACTACCAGTCATCATGTCTGAATTCCAGGTGGCAGAAAGGAGAAAGGGCAAAGACAAAAGCAGAGGTATCTGAGCAACCCCCAAAAGGTGTCTGGTTATAATTTACTGGACAGAGTTACGTCAGCTGGCCACCACTAGGGATATTGGGACTGAGTGCCCACCCCAGATCAAACCAAGCTCTGCTGAGGAAGAGCAGAGGGGACCAGATGGCAGGTGGGGGGGGGGTGGCACTCCGGCGTGCACCTCCTTTGCATCAAATCAAAGTCTGTCCCTTTTTCATATCTCCCCCCAAGTGTCCTCTCTTCTCCTGTCCACCCCCTGCCCTTGTCTCAGCAAGGGACTTCAGGAGTGGTCAGCCAGGGACCGAGGGTCTCAGTCTGTTTTCATACCTGGAGGTCTGGCCTTGGACCCTGCTCAGCCTGGAGTTTCAGTCTCAAGGAGCCACCGTTGCTCTGCATAGGTGGCCCCCATCGACTTGGTGGCTCCCCAGGCGGCCAGCTGTAGGAGGCCTGTGGAGGTCAGGGTGACCTTGGTAGAGTTCCAGCCCCTGGCCGTCCCCAGTTCACTGTGATGGTCAAGCTGACCCACGGTGGCCCTGCTGGCCTGCTGGTGGGTGTTGGAACTAGCCCCACCATAGGGGCCGCGTCCAGCACCCCCACACCATCCTCCAACCACAGGAGACAGGGAGCAGGAGGGGAGCATCCTCCTTTCCTGTCTGTCTGAGACGTTTCTTGGCCCTTCTGGGCCCTGAGACTGGGGGCCCCCAGGCCTGGGCCCTGCTCTGGCTCACACTTGGGGTTTCTGACACCTGGAGTCCTCGGCACGCTGGGAAGGACCTTGAGAGTCTGCCTAATCAGACTTCATCTTTTTTTTTTTAATCAATGAAAAATATAACCCAGGGACCTCAAGTGACGGCTTAGGCCACCAGTCTTGCCAACAGTGGATCCAGCCTCAGCCCTGGGTCCCTGGGCTGTCGCCCAGACCCACGCGACTACCCTAGATGGCTCTTTAAGTTACATAACAACCTACAGGAGTCAGGTCCCTTGGTCTAGGAAGCATCATCTCTGGGAGAGAAACAAAAAGAATAGGCTCCAAGATTTCCCGCCCTTCACTCTAAACGACCATTTACCCACATTTGAAGTCACTGCCCGTGATCTGTGTGTTAAAGTACAGCAGTATTTTAATGTAGTCCTCCTTGATCCATGACTCAAGGTGCATGGCCGAACAGTAGCTACTACTAAATCCTACGCATTCTATGTTTTTCCTTTACATAATTTGTAAGTTGGTTATCTTGGGAGATTAGCAACAGTAGCACCAATTGAAACAATATGCTGTAATAAAAGATGGCACGTTGATGTCATTACAAAGTACTATCAGGGTACGTTGAACACAGTACTACAATAGTAAGTCTGTTGATCTGATAAGCAAGATGGCTACCAGATGACTGGCAGGCAGGCAGCATATACAGTGTGGATACTGTGGACGAAGGGAAGATTCACGTGCTAGGCAGGTCGGAGGGGGAGAGTGCAAGATCTCTTCATGCTACTCAGACTAGAGCACAATTTAATACTCACAAATCGTTTATTTCTGGAATTGTCCATTTAGTATTTTCCAAGCCCAGGTTGACGTGAAACTGGCGATAAGCAGGGACTTCCTGTGTTTAGCCAGTTCTGCTGGGTGGCAGGCATGATGGCGTAGGAAGTAAGACACTGCTCGTGGAGGAGAGTGCGAGGCCTTCGGGAGCCCCCCTCTCCAGCACAGTTTTCAGGAACAGGATTTGGGTCTGGGACTCACAACCCCCTTCTTTCTTCTGCAGCAGATGAGAAAAGTCCCTGGGAATGTTTCACAGGCCGGATCCCCTCCCTTGTTCCTTCTGTAAGCAGCGTGTGAGAAATACTGCACATCGAATTTCACAGCTTGGAAAATTAGCAATAATTGTCTCAAATTGCTTGGATTGGGGGAGGCTTTGCTTCATAGATTTCCAAGTGCCCGTGTGTTCGAATAAGTAGGTCACCCTGGGCTGGCTACCTGAGCAGCCTGCCGCCTTCATCCTCAGGACGCAGATGCAGTTTGGAGGGGCCGGGGGCCCCAGGTAACGGGTCTGGCACATGCAGAGAGACGCCTCCTGTTCACTCAGCCCTGTGTCCGCCTTGGCCCCCCCGGGAGCCTGGTGTCCAAGGGAGCTCAGCCCCGAATAAAGACGGCTTTATTTCCCTCTGTGCTCAAGAGGGGGTTTGGAAGGTAGCAGAGGAGACAGAGTGGGCAGTGTTCACCTCCCGAGTACTTTTCCACCGTGACGACAGACGTGGGCAGGCCCAGGGCCTGTTTTACAAGCGGCTCTGCAGACTGGGCGGGTGCTGGGGAGGGTGCCTCTGCGGTCGCCCGCCTGCCCTGTGTCTCCCCGGAGGACAGGAGGAGGGCTCGGGGTCTGCCTCTCGGGATGGCATGTGCCTTGGGAAGCAGCCCTGGGACCCGGGACTCTGCCCTTCTGCTCTCTGCTGCCACCCTCCTCCTCCCAGATACACTCTTCAGAACCCACAGCATCTGTCTCCGGTTTACACCAGAAATAACAAGAGCTGCTCCTTATTGGCTGCTCCTTAGGTACAAGCAGAGTGCTGGGCATTTGATTTTCATTAACCCATGGCGACCCTTGAGGTAGGTTCTATTATTATTCCCATTGGACCGACAAGGGAAGCAACGCACAGAGAGGTTAAGTGACCCACAATAGGTCACACAGCTTGTGAGTGGTGAAGCAGGATGGGAATCCAAGCCGTCCAGCTGCTGAGGGCACAGTCTTCACCACTTCCCCTTCACTTAGTAGACTTCGTATCCACCACAAGTCCCTTGAAGGCGCACCGAGGCCTCCAGGCACATCCTGTCTTTGACCACCATGATGATGGGCATATGGGAGGGCTTGAAGAGGCCTGGGTTCTGTGTTGGGTCTGTCTGGCTCCTTGCTCAACAGCTGGGACCATACAGTAGTCACTCCACAGACTGGGTTCTATGCCAGCTGTGTGGCTTTGGGGGAGCTGTGTACCCTCTCTGTGCTCATCTGCAAAGTGGGGTTGGCCATGTCTTAGGACTTGAGGGAGGGTCACACGAGTGGCTGGCACATGGCAACTGGTACATAAATATCACTGTTGGTGGAAATATGGGTTCCCCCCCACCCCCGCAGGGCCATTGAGATCACCCCCCCATCTCCCCGTCCAGACTATAACCCTGAGCCCGCTGTGCTGGAAAAAAAGAAATGTCATCAAAATTATTTTGCCTTTTACTTTTTCGAAATGTGGCTGTTAGAAATTCCTTAATTACTGGTTGGACTAGAGACAGGAAGTTCCAAGAATCACACCTGTCCCCCCCCCCGCCGTCTCCCCGCACCCAGCCCAGACCCTGGCTTCACAGTGGTGCTCAGGTGGTAGCTGTTTTGATGAGACAGGAAGGTCTCCTGGGACCAGCCAGCGCCCAGGGGACCCGACCCCCCAAGCCCAGGGAGCGCTGCAGCCCGCATTTTGAGCTCGCGGTCCCCCGGCTGTGCCTGCGGCTTGGCGCGGGGGCCTCTTACTGCATGGCAGGGCTTGAGGGCCGCCACCGGCTCTCTGGAGGGCAGACGGGCTCTGGGAGGTCCTTCTGTTTCAGTGTTGGAGAAGCCAGCTCTGCGGAGGACAGGGGGGCCACTTCCCAGCCCCAGGAGGCCTGAAAGAGAGCTCTGTGCAGGGACGGGGGAGGGGCCCGGAGGAAATTTCCACGGCGTCGGGGTCCTCGCCTGCACCTGGGGAAGAGAGGAGGCGCGGTCCTCGGTCCCCTCCCTCTTCACGGCCCCTTCTTCCCAGAAGCAGAGTCCAGCCCAGTGTCATAAGGGGTGTGTGTCTGACATCCTTCTGTGACCTCACACCTCAGGGAAACCGAGGCCACTCCACCTGCCACGTTGGCCAGCCCCAGAGGAGGCTCAGAGGAGGTGTGCAGGCAGGGGAGGGGGCTGGGAGGGCCTCAGAGAGGTCTCGGGCCAGGCCTGCCATCTTGGACGTCTGTGGCCCTTGTCCTTCCACGACCTCTGTGCTGCTGGGGAGGCTCAGTCCTCAGGAGAAGCCACACAGGTGGCCGCAGCCTGACCCATCCTACTGTCTTGTCACCTCCACTTTCTGATGACCACGAGCCTGGGCTTTCTCGTCCCCCATCTGAGGGGCAGGGTGACGGATCTGAGTGGACCTGAGGTCCGTTCCCCGCGGCCCACGTCCTGACCAGCTGTGGCTGAGCTGTGACAGCGCCTGGGACCCAGAATCCTCGTCCTGGAGATGAGAGGAGGGACTCCTTCGTAACTTGTAGAAAATACAAACTCGGATGGTCATGCGATTCGCTAAAGCCACCAGGTTCAAATGACAGTCTGCAAAAGCAGCTAAGGGTGCCGGGAAGAGGGGTGGTATCACGGAAAGCAGGGGCACCCTCCTCCGCTGTCTCCAGGGGTGGCTTTTCCCACGGCAGGAGGAAGGCAGGTCCCCGTCCCTCTTGGCAGGACGTGGCTTTTACACCAATTGCCAGGAGCCCCGTGAAGAGCGCTCTTCCAGGGCGAATGTGAAACTCGTAGAGTCCCTGCAAGTTGGCAACAGCTAGTGTCTGTGCTTCCTGGCTCTTTGAGAAACCACCTGCTCTCTCTATTTGCGTCGGGATTAGAACACGGAATCTTGGCAAAACGAGATGTGACTTTCCATTAAACCACCTGAGCCTCCTTTCCCACTTGGGGATGACTCAGTGAGCCCATATGGACGGAGGTGGAGCAGGGCAGAAGGCATTTTTAATAGAGATATCAGCTTGGATGATCATGGGACTAACCAACGTCGAGGACCCATCTGGCTAACGAGGTACCTGGCACGCAGTGGCGTCTCTGGGTGTGTTGGGCCCTGGCCTCGACGTCATGCCTGCAGCAGATCATAGAGCAAGGAATGGACGCGGAGTCCAAGACCTGGGGTCTACTGTCAGCACCGTCGCTCACCAACTGGGCGCCTTAGGCAGGTCACTCAACATCTCTGAGCCCCAGATTTCTCATCTTAGAAACTGGAAATAATTACAACTCTCCCGGTTACACGGGTGGTTTTGAAGCTTGAGTGACTTGACAGAGGGCTCTGTAACTGCAAAACTCCTTTGCACGGTAGTCTCCGTGCACGTTATCACAGTTCATAATTATGCTTCTTTTAAATTTGATTTTGGTAAATATTAGTCAATTCCCACTTGTGACTCAAATTAGATTTTTTAAAAAAGATGATCCTGATCGTCATTTTTAGGTCATTTTCCAACCCTGGCTACCAAATACGGGTCATTTTTGCTTTGTGGGGTCCCAACTGTCTGTGAGTCCCAGCTTCCCACCGTCCCAGATGGGAGGTGAGGAGGACCCCTTCTGAGAAGAAAGGAAAAGCTCTTTTAAAAAAGACTTCCAGGATGGAATGTTTATTTGATTCAGAGCAGGGGGTGTCTGGTTTTGTTTTTTAGGTTTAGCACACTTGCAGGTATTGCTACTTGAGCTTTTAATTGGTTTACTCATATTTTTACAGCGTCTTATTTGAATGTTTATAGGACCCCAGAGGCTGGGATTTACCGACATCCGAGAAGGGACTGATAAATGATTTAGTTGAAATCACAAAACTGGAGGCATTGTATGAATCAGAAATGGGGCCAGGGAGCCCTCTCAGGAACCCCTCGTTTATTTAATGTGATTGGGGGCCTACAGCTGTTCCTTGCCATGCCAAACGAAAAACAAGAATCAACTGTTCCCCCAGCAGGCGGGGGGGGGGGGCTGCCCAGGGGGTGGGTAAGGCAGCTCCAGGTAGGGGAGAGCCCAGGTCGGGCCGCCTGGCCAGACTCCACCCACGGCCTCGGGAGCCCTGTGACGGACCGGCCCCCGCCCTGTGGGCATCAGCCCTGGTTTATCTGCATACAGGTGGACACTGCAAACAGATGTCCCCTCACCTGGCACCCAGGGTGGAGCCTCTCACTCTCCTTCTGACTTGTGGTTCTCTACCAATCTATCATTTTGCTAAGGCTCATTCTAGTGGATTTGTTTTGCCATTATAGTCATCCCTCGGCCTCCGCAGGAGGTGGGCTCCCGGACCCCCTGCAAGGACAGCCCACTCTGGGGAAGCTCAAGCCCGTCGTGTAAAACAGCATAATAGACTGGAGATACGGCTCAGTTGGTAGAGTGCTTGCCTTGCATGCACAAGGCCCTGGGTTCAGTCCCCAGCAACACACACACACACAAAAAAAATCCACTGTAAAACGGCATAAAATTTGCCCACAGTCTGTGCCCTTTCACCCATCTCTAGGTCATTCGTAATACCTAATACAGCATAAATGCTGCGCAAATAGTTGTGCTGTATTATTTAGGGACTAATGTCGAGGGAAGAATCGGCACTTATTCAGCACAGATGAGAGATTTTTTTTTCCCCAAATATTTTTGATCCACCATTGATTGAATCCACAGATATGGACCTCATGGGTGGGGGACCGACCGTACTCTTCTTCCCTGGTACGGCGATATCTTGCAATTTTAAAAATATTTTTTGGTCTGAAAGATATGCTTTTTCATTATACAAAATATAAAAATGTAGAAAGTCAAAAGATAAAGTAGAAATCGCCAGCAAATCTGCCCCTCAGAGAGAATAATTATTAATAATTTTTTTTGGGGGGGGTACCAGGGATTGAACTCAGGGGCACTTGACCACTGAGCCACATCCCCAGCCCTATTTTGTATTTTATTTAAAGACAGGGTCTGAGTTACCTAGGGCCTCGCCATTGCTGAGGCTGGCTTTGAACTTGTGATCTTCCTGCCTCAGCCTCCAGGCCTGGGCCACCGTGCCTGGCTGTTAACAATTTTCCCTCTGCGGCACAGTTTTGCGTTCCCAAGACGCGGACACCCATAGCTCGTGTTGCTGGGTCGTTGCTTTACGCAGTTATTGTTCGAGCTGGTTGTTTTCCTGGTCTTACTTGGACTGATGTCCAGGGAGACTGCTGCAGATGGACCCTAGTAAGAAGCATCTTCCTGGGAATGATTTCCCCAAGTGCACCCTGCCCGTGTGGGGTGGGTGTCGAGGTGGCTGCAGCGGGCGCTTCTCTCTGGGTGCTTCCGTGCTCTCTCAAGGGCGCTGACGTCAGTGTGGATGCCCCTCCCCTTTCTCCAGCCGTTCAGGGTCCCACACCTACCCTCCCTCCCTCCATCCACTGAGCCAACCTTCCTTACCCCCTTCCTTCCACCCATCCATCTGTCCATCCAGGCTTCTGTCCTCACTTCCTTCATCCACCCTGCGTCCTGGGTATGGAGCAACAGGGCCAGGCCAGTCCCTGCACTTGGTGTTAACGCTGCTGAGACCCATGCAGCTGGCCCCCGTCCACTGGGGCTACCAGTCTTCACCCTGAACGTCCACCTGCCTGGACACACGATGATGGCCTCCACCTTATCTCTCCACCAGGACACGATCCTTCCCGCAGGTGACCTGGCACTAGCCTCTCCCCTCCTGGGGGCATCTCAGGGGTGGGACCTCGCTGTCCCCTGATCCATAATCCCTGCTGCCCACCACACCTGCCGAGCCTGGTACTCCGGGAGCGCCCGCCCGAGGTGAGGGCATCCAGGCGCCGAGGGTAGAGAAGAGCAGCACTTTTCAAAAGCCGTGTTTCAACCCAGCAGTGATGGAGCTCATATTTCAGAGAAAAATCATGGTGACACTTTTGTCTTATTATTTAAGGTTTTGTTTTTCTACGGGTGGTCTTCCTGGGCCGGCGACAGACAGCCAGGCTGTTCTGTTTAGATTTAAGCCGTGTTTCCCTCCCTCCTGGTTGGTCATGGAGAAGCGGCTTTGTGCACACAGTGAACTAGAGGGCGAGCCCAGGCAGCCGCAGCAGGGACAGCCGGGGAGGTGGCCGCGTGGCGGGCGAGTGTGAACAGCCAGCCCCTCCCCGGCTCCGCTTTTCCCCGGAACTGGGCCTGTTTCTTCTTACGGTGGCCTTCCCACTTCCTCGGGCCGCCGTGGGTTTATAAGGAAATATTCCCCCGAGGCCTCGGTGACATCCTGAGTTTTACCTGAGCTGTTGGTGGAACTGAAGGACTGTTTCCTGGAAACGCTCCATGTCACCAGCTTAGGCCCGTTTATTACATTTATGGAATCATACTGTGCACGTGTTTTTAAAGAAACCAGAATATATTGAATAACCTCAGCCCTGAGGCAAACCCCGAAGATTAATTATAATCATGAATGAGGCCATCACCCACGCCCTTCGAGAGGGATGGTGGCTCCTGGCGCAGCATGAATGCATAGGTGCCTCCACCTTGAGAGGTGTCCCCTCCTTCCTGGTGTCTCTCTCTCATTGATAGCAGATGGACAGGAACAAGCTCAGAATCTGGGGTGGAAAGATATGAAGCTGTGTGACCTTGGTTGGGTTACTGTCCTCTTCTGGGCCTACTTCTACCTCAGTAAAAGGTAGGCCATCATAACAACCCTTATCTCAGGGTTTTGGGGAAAATGGAAATTTGTGGGAGCAAGGAACAGAGTAAGATGAAAGGAAGAGGATAATAGTACCTCTAAAATATGGAAAGCCATCCTAGGCTAGGAAGGCTTATTTTAAGCTGTGCCGTCTGTGAAGGTGTAGACACTGGTGCGGGTGCAGGGTCACCTGCCTGCCGGGAAATCACCGCTGTATTGGCGAGGAGCCGCAGGCCTCCATTTCTTCATCTGGAATTTTCTCTGAAAACCGAGCAATGCCCACGTTTTGTAGAGTCCCCCGCCCCCTTTCTTCTATCTCTTTTAGACCAACATGTGTAGAATTAGGACTGGAATTCATTATTTAAATCGTTACTGATTGCAAGTCTGTTTGGGCAGACCGTGTTCTGTCATTGTCACAAATACAGTCTCCTACTTTGTGAAAAACACCTGAAACGATTTCCCTCAAACTTTCTAAACGGTCCTTCTTTGCATGGAAGCAGAAAGATGAAAATTTCATCAAGGAAGATTGTGCTTGTTTGTTTTTTGAAATGCAGGGTTATTGTGAGACACAGGGGACTTCCCGGGTCTCTCTGCCTTAAATTCTGCCTCGCCAAAGCAAGATGGTGTTAAGACAAGGCTGTCCAATTTCCTCAACTCATTTGCATCTGTCTGTGCGCTGAATCTTCTAGAAGGCGGTTATTGGAGAATTAAATGGGATGACACGATCCGGGTGTCCTGCCACATTGGTATTCAGGTTCAGTCCTGGGGACTCAACATGCCCGAAATACAGATCTTGCTCTGATACACAATGGACGGCGGTGACAAAGGTGGGAGGGAGGGGAGGAGGGAAAGGCGGGAGCTGGTGGGGAGCAGGAGGCTGGGGCCAGGTGTCCACGGTCCCCCTACCTCTGATTCTTCCCAGTGGTGGTGGCCTCGTGGTGCCAAGGGGACCTCCGGGGGACCCCTCCCCATCTTTCTTTTGCAGTCAGATGTGGAAGTCGACCGGCCTCAGCCCCCGAGACTTGGTGTCCATCTCACAGGACACCGTGGCTGTCCCCATGGGGTTGCTGGACACCACTCTGGCTGCAGTTCAGTGTCACCCTCTAGTAACCCCCGAGCTCTTGCGAAGCGTGATCCTTGGGGTTCAGGCCACCGTTCCCCTGCCTCTCGGCTGGGGAGAGGGTTTTGCCCTTTCTTGGGAAGGGGCTCAACAAGCCACTGGCTGTGTGACCTCGAGCCCGTGACTGCACGTCCCATAAGAAAGCGGCACCCCTCGTGGGGCCAGAGAGGGAAGAGGAGAGCTTGTCCCCCTGGAGACAAGTGGTGTAGAGGGCCAGCTCAGGGTAAGCCCTGGGGACGTATTGCCTCATTTTATTGTCACGACTCCCCTGGGGGTCAGCCATGTCACTAGCCAGTTCCCATGTGTGGAGCATTCTCTACGACCACAGGGGCGTAAGCCCGCTTTCTGAGACACCGTGACAGCCCCGGATGCAGTGGCTTGGGACATCCAGAAAGGAGCCTTGGGGATCTTCCCCGGGCGGCAGCCAGCCACACCCGCGGGGGACTGAGCCCACTCCCGTCAGCGCTGTTCGTCTTCCTGGGCTGCAAACTAGTCGTGCTGTACCTAAGGGAAGGGACGTTCCTGTCCTTCCAGCTGTCACCTGTGAGCATGCTCCTGGTTCTGCTGTTGACTGTCCCCCAGGTGGGCGGCACGAAGGTACACCTGGGGATTCGTCGTCCCCATGGAGACGGGGTCACAGCAGAAGACCCCCCAAACCCGTGCTTTTGGGGGGACTTGGATTCTGGGAATTCGCAGCCCTCGTGAGCCGTCCCCTGGGCGGCCTGAAGACGGTTCTCCTGGAAGAGCCTGGGGAGGCTGATGGCAGCCACGGCGGTCCCTTTGCATCTCAGCCCCGGCACTGCCCGCTCCCGACGTGGACTCCAGGGACTGCGGAAGTCCCCCCTCGGGCTCCGCTCGGCCCCTGCGCTCCTCACGGCACCGATGTGCACAATCGCCCCCTGTGTCCCCGGCAGCCAGCTGGGCGAATGTCCTGGGCAGCGCCACTGCCCCCTCCTGCCCGCCGGCTCCACACCCTCCTGAATGTCCCTTTCTCACCAGCCACAATCAGGAGCCTGTTCCTGCGCTGGGAAAAGGAGCCGCGAGGAGCTTTTAAACGGGCTGTAATTTGAGGTATTTATCGCTATTTGGAGAGCGCTGCTGCCCGGGACGGCCCCTCCGGCTTCTAGAAATGGTGCAAGGGATTTTCCCCCCTCTCAAAAGGATACTTCTGGGTCCTTCCGCTGCCCCCAGGCTGGATCCTGCAGGCTGCAGACCCGGGTGCTGGGCTGGGCTCTGTGGTTCCACATTCAGGCTGAATGGCCGTCACATTCCCGGGCCACCTCCCTGGTCCGGGCCCCCACTGGTCAGAGACTGCTCCCCTTCCCGCGCCGGCCTGAGAGCATTTCTGACACTTGTAGGAGCAAAGTGTGGGTCTGAGCGCCCCAGCTTTGGACCCAGGCCGACCCCAGGCCAAGCCATGCTCTGCCCTGCCGGGAACTGCGGCCCCGAGGCCTGGTGGTCGGCTTCTGCAGGCCTTGGTGTTCCGTCTGCACAATGGCTGTGGCCCCGACTCCCACCTCACTTGTCCTGGGGCTACAGAGCCCGGCTGTGCTGTGTCCTCCCGCTCTGATCAGCCAGGGGACTGAGTTAATGCACACACAGGGCCAGTGTCTGACCCACAGAATGTGCTCCACTCCAGCAGCTGCTGGCTCAGGAGAGGCCCTTGATGAATCCAAGTTGCTTCCGCCCTCCCTCCGTTTGTAAAGTCCGACCCAAGTCAACAGCTGGACAGCGGAGGCTTGCCAGAAACAGTGGGAAGATCTGTGCTCTGCACTTGCTTGCTGGAGGTCTTACTGGCCCCACAGGGAGAGAACAGAAGGGTCTTCACTGGCCAGGTGCACTTCCGCCAGAACAGCCCATGGAGGGCCCATGGCCTGCTGCCTTCTCTCTGTCCTTGGGATGCTAAAATGGCTGCAAAAGAGCCGGCCCTCAATACCATGGCTTCCCCACTTCCCAGCATCTACCAGAAATATCTGCCCAAGACCCCCCTGGGCAAAGGTCCTTCCTCCCTCTTCATTCAAGGCCCATGTGTGGTACCCAAAAACCCAGAACCAGTTTCCCATCCTGCCCTCTGAGGGTGAGGGGCACATGAGACCCCGAGACCACAGGTCACACCCAGCCAGCAGGTCGCAGGGCTTAAGGTAAAACTGGAGAGGGGCCAGTTCCAGCTCTTCTCATTCACCCAGGGCAGGGCAGGTTTTCTCTCCCCGTGGCTCCTCTCCATCCTGCTGGCCGGCTCCCCCTTCTCCGGGAGGTCCGTGACCTCCTGTCTGAGGAGCGGGCCTGGGGCCAGACTGCTCAGATGGAGCCTTGACTGTGGGGTCGGCTCTGCTCATCTGCAGAGTGTGGGCGGCCTGAGCCGCGCTTCACAGGTGACGTCCGGTGTTGTTAAGAACAGTCAACAGCTGGGCCGGTGGCGCTCGCCTGTCATCCCAGCAGCTCTGGAGGCTGAGGCAGGAGGATCGCAAGTTCAAAGCCAGCCTCGGCAACTTAGCAAGGCCCTAAGGAACTCAGCGAGACCCTGTCTCTAAGAAAATACCAAAAAAAGGGACTGGGGATGGGGGTCAATGGTAAGCGCCCCTGGGTTCAACCCCCAGGACCATAAAAAAACAAACAAAAAACTTTCAATGAGAGCCGCCCCTCCAGCCCTGAGGACGCGTGGCCACAGATCATTGCTGTCACTAGCATTGTCACTGTTCATGAGACCAGACCGCAGTCAGCCCTGGCTTCCCCCACGGTCCGGCAGCCAGGGAGCCAGGGCCGTGTCCTCTTCAAGCTGGAGGACAGAAGACAGTTGCGCAGGAAGAGCAACTGTCACAAGCCACCTGAGACTTTGTTACCAGAGACCCCTTCACTTTCCGAACCCTGGATGGACCGTGTCCATGGATGGACCTGTCATTCCACCCACGCTCCACCTTCTCTCTTTCTGGGTTGGCAGAGCCGTTCCTTGGCAGACGAAAACCCCGTGTCACCCTGGGCATGAGCCTGTGGGACAAATTGAGCAGCGACTCATCGGTTTCCCCCCTGATGGCGGCAGCGATGGCCCGAGGGAGAGACCTGGCACTGGGTGAGAGCCCAGCCTGCCCTTCTCCCTGGTCAGCACCCGGGTCCTGCCGGTCAGCACGCCTGGTGACCCTCAGCCCTGGAAGAGGGAGCGCTGGGATTTTTGCTCCGACTTCAGAGGCATTTATACTGTTCAGATGCCTGAGCTCCCCGTCTTTGAACTTGAAAATGTGCAGGAAGATTTTTCTAGAAACAGGCTCCCCAGGACCCACCCGGTCTGCACGAGGACACTGCAGGAGTGAAGGGGGCCTGGGACAGTCTGCAAGGTCGTGGAGTAGCGGCTCCCATGAGGACACCTGTGACACTTGGCAGGGTCCTGGCTGTCCTGCTGTCCTCCTGCAGGTGTCCACACAGAGAGGGCAGGAAGGAGTAGTGTCCAGCGAGGGAGAATGGCAGACGCCATAGCTTTCTGCTTCCTGGGAGATTCTGCTGAAAGACCGAGCAATGAAGGACTTTGAAGGAAGCCCCTGTATGACCTGTCCTGCCCCCTGGCCCCCTGCAGCAGCAGAGCCTGGGAATGTGGCTGGCGTCAGGCGTCAGCCCACCGGTCCCACCACCGAAGAGGCCTCGGAGGGAGGGGACAGCCCAGGGTCACTTCCCGCCACGGACAGCCAGTACCATGGGAAGCCGTGCTGGGCCCTGGTCTCCTGGCTGGAAAACCGCTTCAAGTGCCTTGGCCACCATGCGTCACCAGGCCTGAGGGGCAGCCTGACCTCCTGGTCCCTGGCCACACCTCCTGGTCTCTGGACACACCTCCTGGCCCCTGGACACACCTCCACTCTTTGAGGCTGCCGTGCCGATCGCCACACAGTGCGCGACATAAAACATCAGAAATGTGTGTCTTCACGGCCCTAAAAGCCAGAAGTCCTGAGCTGGGTGTCCCAGGGGTGACGTGGGGAGGTTTTCTAAGGCAGGTCCGGAGCAGGTGAACACCTGGCTGTGTCCGTTTCTGCCTGTTTGACCTGGACAAGTTACTTAACTTTCTTGGGCCTCAGTTTCTTCGCCTGTAAAATAGGACCCACAGCAGGATCTATCCGGAGGCCAGTTGTGAGGGTCAAGAGTTCCCATGAAGTCTGTGTTTCCAGTGCTACCTGGCACGGAGCACGTACTCCCTAAATATCACCCGTTCTTATAGTGACTCTTCATGACACCATAATCATTGCTGGAACCTGCCTCAGACATTGAAACCGTTCTGCCTGACCCATTTAACACCATCTTGGACTTTTTTGGCTTGGTGAAAACGGCTTGGGATTTGTTGCTCTGTGACCTTGGGCAAGTCTCTTGACCTCTCTGAGTCATCCAGAATTTATCTTGGAAAGGCTGCTCAAGGATTCAGGGTGGCCAGCCTCATGAAACAGGGTTTCCATCAGTCCACTGGCTGAGCGGGAGAAGGTGGCACGTGTCCCTTGGTTAGTGCTGATGGCACCTCTCTTCCCTGCAGGTGTCTGTGGCTGCGTGGCGCTCTCCACTGGCAGCTGCCCTGGACCTACCCTGAAGGACTTGCACTGAGTCACTGTCCCCCACCCTGAGCCTGATTTCTCCTGTTTCCCCATACAGATGAGGCCATGGGGTCCAGACCACCACCCTAGAATGGCTTTTTGCTGGTCTGTTTAGGGACATTTGTTCGGATCTACTCCCACCCGAGCCGTTCTGTGGCTGAATTCTAACTTGGAGGACAGAGGACAGTTGGGGCAGGATTCTAACTTGGTGGGTTGAAGGCCCCTAACCTGGACTGGGGCCTAGCTCCGTGGTGGAGCTCCTGCCTCATACGCAGGAGGTCCTGGGTTCCGTTCCCAGCACTGCAAGAAAAAGAAATAATGATTTTAAAAAAGCTTTTATTAGAATGGTCCCTGCCACCCTCGGGGTCCAGCAGGGTGGGCAGATGGTAGGTGCACAGAGGCTGAGCCACGGTGGTGCCAGCCGCCTTCCACACCGTTCCCCGTGCGCAGCCAGGGAGGCCCCATGCAGCCCGGACTCCACAGAGAAGAAATAAAGGGGGCCTGAAGAGGTTTGGTAGCTTCTTGCCTCGTACCACCCAGGAGCTGGGAGTCCAAGCCAGTCCCCCAGCTGTGCTCTGAGTCACCACTGGACTGTCCCTCATTAAATGCCTGCCTCAACATCTTGGGGCCAGAGGTCCATAAATGTTTTATAGAATTAATTAAATGTTGAATGGCTTTTCCTGTTAACAGAGGAAGCTTCGTCTCTTTGCAGCAGTTTAAAACATTTTCTTTGGCCCCTGGCTCAAGACAAGTGCAGATTTCCTCTCCCTGCTTTTCCGGTGTCTAAGATACAAGGCACCTGTCTTCTTGGTATGAAAAGGATGATCTTTCAAGTCCAAGTCCAGATGCTGTGTGACCTGAGCACATCACGTAACCTCTCTGAGCCTTAGTCTTCTGGGGTTTTAACAGGTTGAATGTGCAGGCAGAAGAGCAGGTCTCAGGACTCGGTAACTCGAGCAGTAAAATAGAAAACATGTTGTGCTTTTCTGAAGAAAGTGCGGCATGACTCGTAGATATGTTTTATCCTTTTATTTTGCTGCTTGGGTTAATATAGACCTGTGTTCTGCAGGGGTCACTCGAGTCAGAGATTTATGTTGACATGTTCTGGCCAAATGGAACCGTGCGTGAAGAAGTCTCCTTAAAGATGAGCCAGAAAGAGACCCCTTCAGACACCCACTGTTTCTGCCCCTCCTGAGCTCCCTCTGGGCAGGAGGGGTGGGCAGCATCTGGTGTCCTGTCCGTGGCAAGGCACAGTGGCATTCCGTGGACTCAGAGGCAGCTCTGGCGTCCCCCAGGGAGGGACGGACCCCTGAGCTGCCCTCTTGTCCTGCCTCCAAGTGGAGGCTGAAGAGCCTCCGCCTGGGGTCCTTGGGTGGGGGCTTCCTGCGCCTCCGTCTCCTGTGGGTGGGTTTGTGACATTACCCTTCCCGTGGGCTGTTCTGGGGCTTTGGTGACTGTGAAGTCGCCCCCCCGCCACGTGGCCTGGCTGTGAGCGCCGGTGTTAGTGGCCGCTGGTCCTTCTAGAACTCTCTGGTAGAGGTGCGTCCTGTTCTGTGGATGAGGAGGCTGAGCTCAGAGGCTTACAGGTCGCCTGGGTCACATGAGCTTCCGTGGGGCGATGTGGCTTAGGATCCCAGAGTGGTGACACAGTCACGTGGTCCTGCTCAGGGTCCCTCTTCTCCCGTGGGCAGAGGCCAGCCCCCAGCAGCGCCAGTTGGGTGTCCCGTTGCTGCTGTAACGAGCGTTCGTGAATCTCGTCCCACCTGCACGGTGCCCCTTTGCCACAAGGGCCCCAGGCCCAGGATGAGGACGCGGCCCTCTCTGGGGACATCCTTCCGCCTGGCACCTGACCTCATTCCTGCAGCTTCTTCGTGGTGACGGCCTCGGAGCGGGCAGCATGAGGCCCCGTCCCCACGGCACCCTGCAGGGACATTTCATTTCTGCGTGGCCCCCCCCACTCCCCATCCCCTTCTCTCATCTGAGAAATGGAGGTGTCGGTACCAACGTCACGCGGCGGGTGACCGCGCAGAGCTAGGCAACTGTGGGAAGCGCCTGCCCCCAGTGGGCTCGGCTCTTCAGTGACTTCAGTCCTGGAACAGCAGACAGAGCCCGGCCTCTGGGCGGGGCCGGGGAAGGGGACCTGGGCTGGCAGGGTCCGCTCAGGGCTCACGGGAGCAGGAAAAACAAACGGGGTCCAGAGAGGGACTGCAGGGGACAAAGGGGTCATTGAGCTGGGAGATGGCGGCCTGCGGGGGAGGGGAGGGGAGGCCAGGCTGGGATCAAGGCTGTCCTTTGACACCGTGTGTGTTAAAGAGGCCCAGATATTTATGGCCCCGGGGAGGCCGGGCCTCAATGGGCCCCTGTTGGATGGCCTTGCTCCAGGCCTGAGATGAAGGATCCCGTGTGACCTTCCAGGGAGCCGAGGGGCAGAGCAGAGTGGGGAGGAGGGAGACTGTCCCTCTACGCGGTCCCAGCGGTCAACCAGGTTGCCAGGCTCAGGTCCCCTCTCCTCTCGGGGTGCCGTATCACCACGGCGGGCAGCTGGAGGTGGGGGTGAAGGCTCCGGGGACCTCGTTTCCAGGGGACCCCGCTGGCCCTGCGTAGGCCCCATCCCTTGGCCCGTGGGCTCCCTGGGTGC